>NW_027436101.1:1331165-1662706 GCF_964199755.1 Larus michahellis | reverse complement strand
TCTTAGCAAAGAGGTCACACAGATAATCAGAGCAATTCTCAGAGACACTGAGAACAAGCTCCACAATTCCCTCCTGGCACTTTCCCTGTAGGAGATACCGCAAGACGTTTCTGTATATTGGGCACAGCGCTCTGCACGGTGTTAGCAGAGACTTTGCCGGGACAGTGAAACCCTATGTCAGAGACACTGAGAAGAAGCCCCAATGTTCCCTCCAGGCACTTTCAGTGTGGGTGCTTTCTCCACGTGGTTCCTGGTTTCACTGCAGCTCTGAAGAGAATGTTAGCAAAGAGGTAACCGGGACAGTGAAAACAGTACTCAAAGACAGGGAGAGCAAGCTCTCTCTTGGCACTTTGGATGTGGGACATACAGCGAGATGTTTGCTGCTTTTGCGTTTGGCTGTTGGGAGATTTACAGCACAAAGATATCGAGTTGATTTGAAGCAGTTCCGAGAAAGTCTAAACATAATCCCCACTTCTCCCTCCTGGCACTTTCCATGTGGGAGATATAGCAGGATGTAGATTGGTTTTGAGGACAACTCAATGGACAGTGTAGGGAGAAAAGGTCCTGGCTCCTTGAATGCCGTTTCTGGAGACACTGCGATCAATGTGGGAGATATGTCAAGATGTGTGTTTGTTTTGAGGACGGCTCTCTGGAGAGTCTTAGCAAAGAGGTCACACAGATAATCAGAGCAATTCTCAGAGACACTGAGAACAAGCTCCACAATTCCCTCCTGGCACTTTCCCTGTAGGAGATACCGCAAGACGTTTCTGTATATTGGGCACAGCGCTCTGCACGGTGTTAGCAGAGACTTTCCCGGCACAGTGAAACCCTATGTCAGAGACACTGAGAAGAAGCCCCAATGTTCCCTCCAGGCACTTTCAGTGTGGGTGCTTTCTCCACGTGGTTCCTGGTTTCACTGCAGCTCTGAAGAGAATGTTAGCAAAGAGGTAACCGGGACAGTGAAAACAGTACTCAAAGACAGGGAGAGCAAGCTCTCTCTTGGCACTTTGGATGTGGGACATACAGCGAGATGTTTGCTGCTTTTGCGTTTGGCTGTTGGGAGATTTACAGCACAAAGATATCTAGTTGATTTGAAGCAGTTCCGAGAAAGTCTAAACATAATCCCCACTTCTCCCTCCTGGCACTTTCCATGTGGGAGATATAGCAGGATGTATATTGGTTTTGAGGACAACTCAATGGACAGTGTAGGGAGAAAAGGTCCTGGCTCCTTGAATGCCGTTTCTGGAGACACTGCGATCAATGTGGGAGATATGTCAAGATGTGTGTTTGTTTTGAGGACGGCTCTCTGGAGAGTCTTAGCAAAGAGGTCACACAGATAATCAGAGCAATTCTCAGAGACACTGAGAACAAGCTCCACAATTCCCTCCTGGCACTTTCCCTGTAGGAGATACCGCAAGACGTTTCTGTATATTGGGCACAGCGCTCTGCACGGTGTTAGCAGAGACTTTCCCGGGACAGTGAAACCCTATGTCAGAGACACTGAGAAGAAGCCCCAATGTTCCCTCCAGGCACTTTCAGTGTGGGTGCTTTCTCCACGTGGTTCCTGGTTTCACTGCAGCTCTGAAGAGAATGTTAGCAAAGAGGTAACCGGGACAGTGAAAACAGTACTCAAAGACAGGGAGAGCAAGCTCTCTCTTGGCACTTTGGATGTGGGACATACAGTGAGATGTTTGCTGCTTTTGCGTTTGGCTGTTGGGAGATTTACAGCACAAAGATATCTAGTTGATTTGAAGCAGTTCCGAGAAAGTCTAAACATAATCCCCACTTCTCCCTCCTGGCACTTTCCATGTGGGAGATATAGCAGGATGTATATTGGTTTTGAGGACAACTCAATGGACAGTGTAGGGAGAAAACCTCCTGGCTCCTTGAATGCCGTTTCTGGAGACACTGCGATCAATGTGGGAGATATGTCAAGATGTGTGTTTGTTTTGAGGACGGCTCTCTGGAGAGTCTTAGCAAAGAGGTCACACAGATAATCAGAGCAATTCTCAGAGACACTGAGAACAAGCTCCACAATTCCCTCCTGGCACTTTCCCTGTAGGAGATACCGCAAGACGTTTCTGTATATTGGGCACAGCGCTCTGCACGGTGTTAGCAGAGACTTTCCCGGCACAGTGAAACCCTATGTCAGAGACACTGAGAAGAAGCCCCAATGTTCCCTCCAGGCACTTTCAGTGTGGGTGCTTTCTCCACGTGGTTCCTGGTTTCACTGCAGCTCTGAAGAGAATGTTAGCAAAGAGGTAACCGGGACAGTGAAAACAGTACTCAAAGACAGGGAGAGCAAGCTCTCTCTTGGCACTTTGGATGTGGGACATACAGCGAGATGTTTGCTGCTTTTGCGTTTGGCTGTTGGGAGATTTACAGCACAAAGATATCGAGTTGATTTGAAGCAGTTCCGAGAAAGTCTAAACATAATCCCCACTTCTCCCTCCTGGCACTTTCCATGTGGGAGATATAGCAGGATGTAGATTGGTTTTGAGGACAACTCAATGGACAGTGTAGGGAGAAAAGGTCCCGGCTCCTTGAATGCCGTTTCTGGAGACACTGCGATCAATGTGGGAGATATGTCAAGATGTGTGTTTGTTTTGAGGACGGCTCTCTGGAGAGTCTTAGCAAAGAGGTCACACAGATAATCAGAGCAATTCTCAGAGACACTGAGAACAAGCTCCACAATTCCCTCCTGGCACTTTCCCTGTAGGAGATACCGCAAGACGTTTCTGTATATTGGGCACAGCGCTCTGCACGGTGTTAGCAGAGACTTTCCCGGGACAGTGAAACCCTATGTCAGAGACACTGAGAAGAAGCCCCAATGTTCCCTCCAGGCACTTTCAGTGAGGGTGCTTTCTCCACGTGGTTCCTGGTTTCACTGCAGCTCTGAAGAGAATGTTAGCAAAGAGGTAACCGGGACAGTGAAAACAGTACTCAAAGACAGGGAGAGCAAGCTCTCTCTTGGCACTTTGGATGTGGGACATACAGCGAGATGTTTGCTGCTTTTGCGTTTGGCTGTTGGGAGATTTACAGCACAAAGATATCTAGTTGATTTGAAGCAGTTCCGAGAAAGTCTAAACATAATCCCCACTTCTCCCTCCTGGCACTTTCCATGTGGGAGATATAGCAGGATGTATATTGGTTTTGAGGACAACTCAATGGACAGTGTAGGGAGAAAACCTCCTGGCTCCTTGAATGCCGTTTCTGGAGACACTGCGATCAATGTGGGAGATATGTCAAGATGTGTGTTTGTTTTGAGGACGGCTCTCTGGAGAGTCTTAGCAAAGAGGTCACACAGATAATCAGAGCAATTCTCAGAGACACTGAGAACAAGCTCCGCAATTCCCTCCTGGCACTTTCCCTGTAGGAGATACCGCAAGACGTTTCTGTATATTGGGCACAGCGCTCTGCACGGTGTTAGCAGAGACTTTCCCGGGACAGTGAAACCCTATGTCAGAGACACTGAGAAGAAGCCCCAATGTTCCCTCCAGGCACTTTCAGTGTGGGTGCTTTCTCCACGTGGTTCCTGGTTTCACTGCAGCTCTGAAGAGAATGTTAGCAAAGAGGTAACCGGGACAGTGAAAACAGTACTCAAAGACAGGGAGAGCAAGCTCTCTCTTGGCACTTTGGATGTGGGACATACAGTGAGATGTTTGCTGCTTTTGCGTTTGGCTGTTGGGAGATTTACAGCACAAAGATATCTAGTTGATTTGAAGCAGTTCCGAGAAAGTCTAAACATAATCCCCACTTCTCCCTCCTGGCACTTTCCATGTGGGAGATATAGCAGGATGTATATTGGTTTTGAGGACAACTCAATGGACAGTGTAGGGAGAAAAGGTCCTGGCTCCTTGAATGCCGTTTCTGGAGACACTGCGATCAATGTGGGAGATATGTCAAGATGTGTGTTTGTTTTGAGGACGGCTCTCTGGAGAGTCTTAGCAAAGAGGTCACACAGATAATCAGAGCAATTCTCAGAGACACTGAGAACAAGCTCCGCAATTCCCTCCTGGCACTTTCCCTGTAGGAGATACCGCAAGACGTTTCTGTATATTGGGCACAGCGCTCTGCACGGTGTTAGCAGAGACTTTCCCGGGACAGTGAAACCCTATGTCAGAGACACTGAGAAGAAGCCCCAATGTTCCCTCCAGGCACTTTCAGTGTGGGTGCTTTCTCCACGTGGTTCCTGGTTTCACTGCAGCTCTGAAGAGAATGTTAGCAAAGAGGTAACCGGGACAGTGAAAACAGTACTCAAAGACAGGGAGAGCAAGCTCTCTCTTGGCACTTTGGATGTGGGACATACAGTGAGATGTTTGCTGCTTTTGCGTTTGGCTGTTGGGAGATTTACAGCACAAAGATATCTAGTTGATTTGAAGCAGTTCCGAGAAAGTCTAAACATAATCCCCACTTCTCCCTCCTGGCACTTTCCATGTGGGAGATATAGCAGGATGTATATTGGTTTTGAGGACAACTCAATGGACAGTGTAGGGAGAAAAGGTCCTGGCTCCTTGAATGCCGTTTCTGGAGACACTGCGATCAATGTGGGAGATATGTCAAGATGTGTGTTTGTTTTGAGGACGGCTCTCTGGAGAGTCTTAGCAAAGAGGTCACACAGATAATCAGAGCAATTCTCAGAGACACTGAGAACAAGCTCCGCAATTCCCTCCTGGCACTTTCCCTGTAGGAGATACCGCAAGACGTTTCTGTATATTGGGCACAGCGCTCTGCACGGTGTTAGCAGAGACTTTCCCGGGACAGTGAAACCCTATGTCAGAGACACTGAGAAGAAGCCCCAATGTTCCCTCCAGGCACTTTCAGTGTGGGTGCTTTCTCCACGTGGTTCCTGGTTTCACTGCAGCTCTGAAGAGAATGTTAGCAAAGAGGTAACCGGGACAGTGAAAACAGTACTCAAAGACAGGGAGAGCAAGCTCTCTCTTGGCACTTTGGATGTGGGACATACAGCGAGATGTTTGCTGCTTTTGCGTTTGGCTGTTGGGAGATTTACAGCACAAAGATATCTAGTTGATTTGAAGCAGTTCCGAGAAAGTCTAAACATAATCCCCACTTCTCCCTCCTGGCACTTTCCATGTGGGAGATATAGCAGGAGGTATATTGGTTTTGAGGACAACTCAATGGACAGTGTAGGGAGAAAAGGTCCTGGCTCCTTGAATGCCGTTTCTGGAGACACTGCGATCAATGTGGGAGATATGTCAAGATGTGTGTTTGTTTTGAGGACGGCTCTCTGGAGAGTCTTAGCAAAGAGGTCACACAGATAATCAGAGCAATTCTCAGAGACACTGAGAACAAGCTCCACAATTCCCTCCTGGCACTTTCCCTGTAGGAGATACCGCAAGATGTTTCTGTATATTGGGCACAGCGCTCTGCACGGTGTTAGCAGAGACTTTCCCGGCACAGTGAAACCCTATGTCAGAGACACTGAGAAGAAGCCCCAATGTTCCCTCCAGGCACTTTCAGTGTGGCTGCTTTCTCCACGTGGTTCCTGGTTTCACTGCGGCTCTGAAGAGAATGTTAGCAAAGAGGTAACCGGGACAGTGAAAACAGTACTCAAAGACAGGGAGAGCAAGCTCTCTCTTGGCACTTTGGATGTGGGACATACAGCGAGATGTTTGCTGCTTTTGCGTTTGGCTGTTGGGAGATTTACAGCACAAAGATATCTAGTTGATTTGAAGCAGTTCCGAGAAAGTCTAAACATAATCCCCACTTCTCCCTCCTGGCACTTTCCATGTGGGAGATATAGCAGGATGTATATTGGTTTTGAGGACAACTCACTGGACAGTGTAGGGAGAAAACCTCCTGGCTCCTTGAATGCCGTTTCTGGAGACACTGCGATCAATGTGGGAGATATGTCAAGATGTGTGTTTGTTTTGAGGACGGCTCTCTGGAGAGTCTTAGCAAAGAGGTCACACAGATAATCAGAGCAATTCTCAGAGACACTGAGAACAAGCTCCGCAATTCCCTCCTGGCACTTTCCCTGTAGGAGATACCGCAAGACGTTTCTGTATATTGGGCACAGCGCTCTGCACGGTGTTAGCAGAGACTTTCCCGGGACAGTGAAACCCTATGTCAGAGACACTGAGAAGAAGCCCCAATGTTCCCTCCAGGCACTTTCAGTGTGGGTGCTTTCTCCACGTGGTTCCTGGTTTCACTGCAGCTCTGAAGAGAATGTTAGCAAAGAGGTAACCGGGACAGTGAAAACAGTACTCAAAGACAGGGAGAGCAAGCTCTCTCTTGGCACTTTGGATGTGGGACATACAGCGAGATGTTTGCTGCTTTTGCGTTTGGCTGTTGGGAGATTTACAGCACAAAGATATCTAGTTGATTTGAAGCAGTTCCGAGAAAGTCTAAACATAATCCCCACTTCTCCCTCCTGGCACTTTCCATGTGGGAGATATAGCAGGATGTATATTGGTTTTGAGGACAACTCAATGGACAGTGTAGGGAGAAAACCTCCTGGCTCCTTGAATGCCGTTTCTGGAGACACTGCGATCAATGTGGGAGATATGTCAAGATGTGTGTTTGTTTTGAGGACGGCTCTCTGGAGAGTCTTAGCAAAGAGGTCACACAGATAATCAGAGCAATTCTCAGAGACACTGAGAACAAGCTCCGCAATTCCCTCCTGGCACTTTCCCTGTAGGAGATACCGCAAGACGTTTCTGTATATTGGGCACAGCGCTCTGCACGGTGTTAGCAGAGACTTTCCCGGCACAGTGAAACCCTATGTCAGAGACACTGAGAAGAAGCCCCAATGTTCCCTCCAGGCACTTTCAGTGTGTGTGCTTTCTCCACGTGGTTCCTGGTTTCACTGCAGCTCTGAAGAGAATGTTAGCAAAGAGGTAACCGGGACAGTGAAAACAGTACTCAAAGACAGGGAGAGCAAGCTCTCTCTTGGCACTTTGGATGTGGGACATACAGTGAGATGTTTGCTGCTTTTGCGTTTGGCTGTTGGGAGATTTACAGCACAAAGATATCTAGTTGATTTGAAGCAGTTCCGAGAAAGTCTAAACATAATCCCCACTTCTCCCTCCTGGCACTTTCCATGTGGGAGATATAGCAGGATGTATATTGGTTTTGAGGACAACTCAATGGACAGTGTAGGGAGAAAACCTCCTGGCTCCTTGAATGCCGTTTCTGGAGACACTGCGATCAATGTGGGAGATATGTCAAGATGTGTGTTTGTTTTGAGGACGGCTCTCTGGAGAGTCTTAGCAAAGAGGTCACACAGATAATCAGAGCAATTCTCAGAGACACTGAGAACAAGCTCCGCAATTCCCTCCTGGCACTTTCCCTGTAGGAGATACCGCAAGACGTTTCTGTATATTGGGCACAGCGCTCTGCACGGTGTTAGCAGAGACTTTCCCGGCACAGTGAAACCCTATGTCAGAGACACTGAGAAGAAGCCCCAATGTTCCCTCCAGGCACTTTCAGTGTGTGTGCTTTCTCCACGTGGTTCCTGGTTTCACTGCAGCTCTGAAGAGAATGTTAGCAAAGAGGTAACCGGGACAGTGAAAACAGTACTCAAAGACAGGGAGAGCAAGCTCTCTCTTGGCACTTTGGATGTGGGACATACAGCGAGATGTTTGCTGCTTTTGCGTTTGGCTGTTGGGAGATTTACAGCACAAAGATATCTAGTTGATTTGAAGCAGTTCCGAGAAAGTCTAAACATAATTCCCACTTCTCCCTCCTGGCACTTTCCATGTGGGAGATATAGCAGGATGTATATTGGTTTTGAGGACAACTCAATGGACAGTGTAGGGAGAAAAGGTCCTGGCTCCTTGAATGCCGTTTCTGGAGACACTGCGATCAATGTGGGAGATATGTCAAGATGTGTGTTTGTTTTGAGGACGGCTCTCTGGAGAGTCTTAGCAAAGAGGTCACACAGATAATCAGAGCAATTCTCAGAGACACTGAGAACAAGCTCCGCAATTCCCTCCTGGCACTTTCCCTGTAGGAGATACCGCAAGATGTTTCTGTATATTGGGCACAGCGCTCTGCACGGTGTTAGCAGAGACTTTCCCGGGACAGTGAAACCCTATGTCAGAGACACTGAGAAGAAGCCCCAATGTTCCCTCCAGGCACTTTCAGTGTGGGTGCTTTCTCCACGTGGTTCCTGGTTTCACTGCGGCTCTGAAGAGAATGTTAGCAAAGAGGTAACCGGGACAGTGAAAACAGTACTCAAAGACAGGGAGAGCAAGCTCTCTCTTGGCACTTTGGATGTGGGACATACAGCGAGATGTTTGCTGCTTTTGCGTTTGGCTGTTGGGAGATTTACAGCACAAAGATATCTAGTTGATTTGAAGCAGTTCCGAGAAAGTCTAAACATAATCCCCACTTCTCCCTCCTGGCACTTTCCATGTGGGAGATATAGCAGGATGTATATTGGTTTTGAGGACAACTCAATGGACAGTGTAGGGAGAAAAGGTCCTGGCTCCTTGAATGCCGTTTCTGGAGACACTGCGATCAATGTGGGAGATATGTCAAGATGTGTGTTTGTTTTGAGGACGGCTCTCTGGAGAGTCTTAGCAAAGAGGTCACACAGATAATCAGAGCAATTCTCAGAGACACTGAGAACAAGCTCCGCAATTCCCTCCTGGCACTTTCCCTGTAGGAGATACCGCAAGACGTTTCTGTATATTGGGCACAGCGCTCTGCACGGTGTTAGCAGAGACTTTCCCGGGACAGTGAAACCCTATGTCAGAGACACTGAGAAGAAGCCCCAATGTTCCCTCCAGGCACTTTCAGTGTGGGTGCTTTCTCCACGTGGTTCCTGGTTTCACTGCAGCTCTGAAGAGAATGTTAGCAAAGAGGTAACCGGGACAGTGAAAACAGTACTCAAAGACAGGGAGAGCAAGCTCTCTCTTGGCACTTTGGATGTGGGACATACAGCGAGATGTTTGCTGCTTTTGCGTTTGGCTGTTGGGAGATTTACAGCACAAAGATATCTAGTTGATTTGAAGCAGTTCCGAGAAAGTCTAAACATAATCCCCACTTCTCCCTCCTGGCACTTTCCATGTGGGAGATATAGCAGGATGTATATTGGTTTTGAGGACAACTCAATGGACAGTGTAGGGAGAAAACCTCCTGGCTCCTTGAATGCCGTTTCTGGAGACACTGCGATCAATGTGGGAGATATGTCAAGATGTGTGTTTGTTTTGAGGACGGCTCTCTGGAGAGTCTTAGCAAAGAGGTCACACAGATAATCAGAGCAATTCTCAGAGACACTGAGAACAAGCTCCGCAATTCCCTCCTGGCACTTTCCCTGTAGGAGATACCGCAAGACGTTTCTGTATATTGGGCACAGCGCTCTGCACGGTGTTAGCAGAGACTTTCCCGGGACAGTGAAACCCTATGTCAGAGACACTGAGAAGAAGCCCCAATGTTCCCTCCAGGCACTTTCAGTGTGGGTGCTTTCTCCACGTGGTTCCTGGTTTCACTGCGGCTCTGAAGAGAATGTTAGCAAAGAGGTAACCGGGACAGTGAAAACAGTACTCAAAGACAGGGAGAGCAAGCTCTCTCTTGGCACTTTGGATGTGGGACATACAGCGAGATGTTTGCTGCTTTTGCGTTTGGCTGTTGGGAGATTTACAGCACAAAGATATCTAGTTGATTTGAAGCAGTTCCGAGAAAGTCTAAACATAATCCCCACTTCTCCCTCCTGGCACTTTCCATGTGGGAGATATAGCAGGATGTAGATTGGTTTTGAGGACAACTCAATGGACAGTGTAGGGAGAAAACCTCCTGGCTCCTTGAATGCCGTTTCTGGAGACACTGCGATCAATGTGGGAGATATGTCAAGATGTGTGTTTGTTTTGAGGACGGCTCTCTGGAGAGTCTTAGCAAAGAGGTCACACAGATAATCAGAGCAATTCTCAGAGACACTGAGAACAAGCTCCGCAATTCCCTCCTGGCACTTTCCCTGTAGGAGATACCGCAAGACGTTTCTGTATATTGGGCACAGCGCTCTGCACGGTGTTAGCAGAGACTTTCCCGGGACAGTGAAACCCTATGTCAGAGACACTGAGAAGAAGCCCCAATGTTCCCTCCAGGCACTTTCAGTGTGGGTGCTTTCTCCACGTCGTTCCTGGTTTCACTGCGGCTCTGAAGAGAATGTTAGCAAAGAGGTAACCGGGACAGTGAAAACAGTACTCAAAGACAGGGAGAGCAAGCTCTCTCTTGGCACTTTGGATGTGGGACATACAGCGAGATGTTTGCTGCTTTTGCGTTTGGCTGTTGGGAGATTTACAGCACAAAGATATCTAGTTGATTTGAAGCAGTTCCGAGAAAGTCTAAACATAATCCCCACTTCTCCCTCCTGGCACTTTCCATGTGGGAGATATAGCAGGATGTATATTGGTTTTGAGGACAACTCAATGGACAGTGTAGGGAGAAAACCTCCTGGCTCCTTGAATGCCGTTTCTGGAGACACTGCGATCAATGTGGGAGATATGTCAAGATGTGTGTTTGTTTTGAGGACGGCTCTCTGGAGAGTCTTAGCAAAGAGGTCACACAGATAATCAGAGCAATTCTCAGAGACACTGAGAACAAGCTCCGCAATTCCCTCCTGGCACTTTCCCTGTAGGAGATACCGCAAGATGTTTCTGTATATTGGGCACAGCGCTCTGCACGGTGTTAGCAGAGACTTTCCCGGGACAGTGAAACCCTATGTCAGAGACACTGAGAAGAAGCCCCAATGTTCCCTCCAGGCACTTTCAGTGTGGCTGCTTTCTCCACGTGGTTCCTGGTTTCACTGCAGCTCTGAAGAGAATGTTAGCAAAGAGGTAACCGGGACAGTGAAAACAGTACTCAAAGACAGGGAGAGCAAGCTCTCTCTTGGCACTTTGGATGTGGGACATACAGCGAGATGTTTGCTGCTTTTGCGTTTGGCTGTTGGGAGATTTACAGCACAAAGATATCTAGTTGATTTGAAGCAGTTCCGAGAAAGTCTAAACATAATCCCCACTTCTCCCTCCTGGCACTTTCCATGTGGGAGATATAGCAGGATGTATATTGGTTTTGAGGACAACTCAATGGACAGTGTAGGGAGAAAAGGTCCTGGCTCCTTGAATGCCGTTTCTGGAGACACTGCGATCAATGTGGGAGATATGTCAAGATGTGTGTTTGTTTTGAGGACGGCTCTCTGGAGAGTCTTAGCAAAGAGGTCACACAGATAATCAGAGCAATTCTCAGAGACACTGAGAACAAGCTCCGCAATTCCCTCCTGGCACTTTCCCTGTAGGAGATACCGCAAGACGTTTCTGTATATTGGGCACAGCGCTCTGCACGGTGTTAGCAGAGACTTTCCCGGGACAGTGAAACCCTATGTCAGAGACACTGAGAAGAAGCCCCAATGTTCCCTCCAGGCACTTTCAGTGTGGGTGCTTTCTCCACGTGGTTCCTGGTTTCACTGCGGCTCTGAAGAGAATGTTAGCAAAGAGGTAACCGGGACAGTGAAAACAGTACTCAAAGACAGGGAGAGCAAGCTCTCTCTTGGCACTTTGGATGTGGGACATACAGCGAGATGTTTGCTGCTTTTGCGTTTGGCTGTTGGGAGATTTACAGCACAAAGATATCTAGTTGATTTGAAGCAGTTCCGAGAAAGTCTAAACATAATCCCCACTTCTCCCTCCTGGCACTTTCCATGTGGGAGATATAGCAGGATGTAGATTGGTTTTGAGGACAACTCAATGGACAGTGTAGGGAGAAAACCTCCTGGCTCCTTGAATGCCGTTTCTGGAGACACTGCGATCAATGTGGGAGATATGTCAAGATGTGTGTTTGTTTTGAGGACGGCTCTCTGGAGAGTCTTAGCAAAGAGGTCACACAGATAATCAGAGCAATTCTCAGAGACACTGAGAACAAGCTCCACAATTCCCTCCTGGCACTTTCCCTGTAGGAGATACCGCAAGATGTTTCTGTATATTGGGCACAGCGCTCTGCACGGTGTTAGCAGAGACTTTCCCGGCACAGTGAAACCCTATGTCAGAGACACTGAGAAGAAGCCCCAATGTTCCCTCCAGGCACTTTCAGTGTGGGTGCTTTCTCCACGTGGTTCCTGGTTTCACTGCGGCTCTGAAGAGAATGTTAGCAAAGAGGTAACCGGGACAGTGAAAACAGTACTCAAAGACAGGGAGAGCAAGCTCTCTCTTGGCACTTTGGATGTGGGACATACAGCGAGATGTTTGCTGCTTTTGCGTTTGGCTGTTGGGAGATTTACAGCACAAAGATATCTAGTTGATTTGAAGCAGTTCCGAGAAAGTCTAAACATAATCCCCACTTCTCCCTCCTGGCACTTTCCATGTGGGAGATATAGCAGGATGTATATTGGTTTTGAGGACAACTCACTGGACAGTGTAGGGAGAAAACCTCCTGGCTCCTTGAATGCCGTTTCTGGAGACACTGCGATCAATGTGGGAGATATGTCAAGATGTGTGTTTGTTTTGAGGACGGCTCTCTGGAGAGTCTTAGCAAAGAGGTCACACAGATAATCAGAGCAATTCTCAGAGACACTGAGAACAAGCTCCGCAATTCCCTCCTGGCACTTTCCCTGTAGGAGATACCGCAAGACGTTTCTGTATATTGGGCACAGCGCTCTGCACGGTGTTAGCAGAGACTTTCCCGGGACAGTGAAACCCTATGTCAGAGACACTGAGAAGAAGCCCCAATGTTCCCTCCAGGCACTTTCAGTGTGGGTGCTTTCTCCACGTGGTTCCTGGTTTCACTGCAGCTCTGAAGAGAATGTTAGCAAAGAGGTAACCGGGACAGTGAAAACAGTACTCAAAGACAGGGAGAGCAAGCTCTCTCTTGGCACTTTGGATGTGGGACATACAGCGAGATGTTTGCTGCTTTTGCGTTTGGCTGTTGGGAGATTTACAGCACAAAGATATCTAGTTGATTTGAAGCAGTTCCGAGAAAGTCTAAACATAATCCCCACTTCTCCCTCCTGGCACTTTCCATGTGGGAGATATAGCAGGATGTATATTGGTTTTGAGGACAACTCAATGGACAGTGTAGGGAGAAAACCTCCTGGCTCCTTGAATGCCGTTTCTGGAGACACTGCGATCAATGTGGGAGATATGTCAAGATGTGTGTTTGTTTTGAGGACGGCTCTCTGGAGAGTCTTAGCAAAGAGGTCACACAGATAATCAGAGCAATTCTCAGAGACACTGAGAACAAGCTCCGCAATTCCCTCCTGGCACTTTCCCTGTAGGAGATACCGCAAGACGTTTCTGTATATTGGGCACAGCGCTCTGCACGGTGTTAGCAGAGACTTTCCCGGGACAGTGAAACCCTATGTCAGAGACACTGAGAAGAAGCCCCAATGTTCCCTCCAGGCACTTTCAGTGTGTGTGCTTTCTCCACGTGGTTCCTGGTTTCACTGCAGCTCTGAAGAGAATGTTAGCAAAGAGGTAACCGGGACAGTGAAAACAGTACTCAAAGACAGGGAGAGCAAGCTCTCTCTTGGCACTTTGGATGTGGGACATACAGCGAGATGTTTGCTGCTTTTGCGTTTGGCTGTTGGGAGATTTACAGCACAAAGATATCTAGTTGATTTGAAGCAGTTCCGAGAAAGTCTAAACATAATCCCCACTTCTCCCTCCTGGCACTTTCCATGTGGGAGATATAGCAGGATGTATATTGGTTTTGAGGACAACTCAATGGACAGTGTAGGGAGAAAACCTCCTGGCTCCTTGAATGCCGTTTCTGGAGACACTGCGATCAATGTGGGAGATATGTCAAGATGTGTGTTTGTTTTGAGGACGGCTCTCTGGAGAGTCTTAGCAAAGAGGTCACACAGATAATCAGAGCAATTCTCAGAGACACTGAGAACAAGCTCCGCAATTCCCTCCTGGCACTTTCCCTGTAGGAGATACCGCAAGACGTTTCTGTATATTGGGCACAGCGCTCTGCACGGTGTTAGCAGAGACTTTCCCGGCACAGTGAAACCCTATGTCAGAGACACTGAGAAGAAGCCCCAATGTTCCCTCCAGGCACTTTCAGTGTGTGTGCTTTCTCCACGTGGTTCCTGGTTTCACTGCAGCTCTGAAGAGAATGTTAGCAAAGAGGTAACCGGGACAGTGAAAACAGTACTCAAAGACAGGGAGAGCAAGCTCTCTCTTGGCACTTTGGATGTGGGACATACAGCGAGATGTTTGCTGCTTTTGCGTTTGGCTGTTGGGAGATTTACAGCACAAAGATATCTAGTTGATTTGAAGCAGTTCCGAGAAAGTCTAAACATAATTCCCACTTCTCCCTCCTGGCACTTTCCATGTGGGAGATATAGCAGGATGTATATTGGTTTTGAGGACAACTCAATGGACAGTGTAGGGAGAAAAGGTCCTGGCTCCTTGAATGCCGTTTCTGGAGACACTGCGATCAATGTGGGAGATATGTCAAGATGTGTGTTTGTTTTGAGGACGGCTCTCTGGAGAGTCTTAGCAAAGAGGTCACACAGATAATCAGAGCAATTCTCAGAGACACTGAGAACAAGCTCCGCAATTCCCTCCTGGCACTTTCCCTGTAGGAGATACCGCAAGATGTTTCTGTATATTGGGCACAGCGCTCTGCACGGTGTTAGCAGAGACTTTCCCGGGACACTGAAACCCTATGTCAGAGACACTGAGAAGAAGCCCCAATGTTCCCTCCAGGCACTTTCAGTGTGGGTGCTTTCTCCACGTGGTTCCTGGTTTCACTGCGGCTCTGAAGAGAATGTTAGCAAAGAGGTAACCGGGACAGTGAAAACAGTACTCAAAGACAGGGAGAGCAAGCTCTCTCTTGGCACTTTGGATGTGGGACATACAGCGAGATGTTTGCTGCTTTTGCGTTTGGCTGTTGGGAGATTTACAGCACAAAGATATCTAGTTGATTTGAAGCAGTTCCGAGAAAGTCTAAACATAATCCCCACTTCTCCCTCCTGGCACTTTCCATGTGGGAGATATAGCAGGATGTATATTGGTTTTGAGGACAACTCAATGGACAGTGTAGGGAGAAAAGGTCCTGGCTCCTTGAATGCCGTTTCTGGAGACACTGCGATCAATGTGGGAGATATGTCAAGATGTGTGTTTGTTTTGAGGACGGCTCTCTGGAGAGTCTTAGCAAAGAGGTCACACAGATAATCAGAGCAATTCTCAGAGACACTGAGAACAAGCTCCGCAATTCCCTCCTGGCACTTTCCCTGTAGGAGATACCGCAAGACGTTTCTGTATATTGGGCACAGCGCTCTGCACGGTGTTAGCAGAGACTTTCCCGGGACAGTGAAACCCTATGTCAGAGACACTGAGAAGAAGCCCCAATGTTCCCTCCAGGCACTTTCAGTGTGGGTGCTTTCTCCACGTGGTTCCTGGTTTCACTGCAGCTCTGAAGAGAATGTTAGCAAAGAGGTAACCGGGACAGTGAAAACAGTACTCAAAGACAGGGAGAGCAAGCTCTCTCTTGGCACTTTGGATGTGGGACATACAGCGAGATGTTTGCTGCTTTTGCGTTTGGCTGTTGGGAGATTTACAGCACAAAGATATCTAGTTGATTTGAAGCAGTTCCGAGAAAGTCTAAACATAATCCCCACTTCTCCCTCCTGGCACTTTCCATATGGGAGATATAGCAGGATGTATATTGGTTTTGAGGACAACTCAATGGACAGTGTAGGGAGAAAAGGTCCTGGCTCCTTGAATGCCGTTTCTGGAGACACTGCGATCAATGTGGGAGATATGTCAAGATGTGTGTTTGTTTTGAGGACGGCTCTCTGGAGAGTCTTAGCAAAGAGGTCACACAGATCATCAGAGCAATTCTCAGAGACACTGAGAACAAGCTCCACAATTCCCTCCTGGCACTTTCCCTGTAGGAGATACCGCAAGACGTTTCTGTATATTGGGCACAGCGCTCTGCACGGTGTTAGCAGAGACTTTGCCGGGACAGTGAAACCCTATGTCAGAGACACTGAGAAGAAGCCCCAATGTTCCCTCCAGGCACTTTCAGTGTGGGTGCTTTCTCCACGTGGTTCCTGGTTTCACTGCGGCTCTGAAGAGAATGTTAGCAAAGAGGTAACCGGGACAGTGAAAACAGTACTCAAAGACAGGGAGAGCAAGCTCTCTCTTGGCACTTTGGATGTGGGACATACAGCGAGATGTTTGCTGCTTTTGCGTTTGGCTGTTGGGAGATTTACAGCACAAAGATATCTAGTTGATTTGAAGCAGTTCCGAGAAAGTCTAAACATAATCCCCACTTCTCCCTCCTGGCACTTTCCATGTGGGAGATATAGCAGGATGTATATTGGTTTTGAGGACAACTCAATGGACAGTGTAGGGAGAAAAGGTCCTGGCTCCTTGAATGCCGTTTCTGGAGACACTGCGATCAATGTGGGAGATATGTCAAGATGTGTGTTTGTTTTGAGGACGGCTCTCTGGAGAGTCTTAGCAAAGAGGTCACACAGATAATCAGAGCAATTCTCAGAGACACTGAGAACAAGCTCCGCAATTCCCTCCTGGCACTTTCCCTGTAGGAGATACCGCAAGACGTTTCTGTATATTGGGCACAGCGCTCTGCACGGTGTTAGCAGAGACTTTCCCGGGACAGTGAAACCCTATGTCAGAGACACTGAGAAGAAGCCCCAATGTTCCCTCCAGGCACTTTCAGTGTGGGTGCTTTCTCCACGTGGTTCCTGGTTTCACTGCAGCTCTGAAGAGAATGTTAGCAAAGAGGTAACCGGGACAGTGAAAACAGTACTCAAAGACAGGGAGAGCAAGCTCTCTCTTGGCACTTTGGATGTGGGACATACAGCGAGATGTTTGCTGCTTTTGCGTTTGGCTGTTGGGAGATTTACAGCACAAAGATATCTAGTTGATTTGAAGCAGTTCCGAGAAAGTCTAAACATAATCCCCACTTCTCCCTCCTGGCACTTTCCATGTGGGAGATATAGCAGGATGTATATTGGTTTTGAGGACAACTCAATGGACAGTGTAGGGAGAAAACCTCCTGGCTCCTTGAATGCCGTTTCTAGAGACACTGCGATCAATGTGGGAGATATGTCAAGATGTGTGTTTGTTTTGAGGACGGCTCTCTGGAGAGTCTTAGCAAAGAGGTCACACAGATAATCAGAGCAATTCTCAGAGACACTGAGAACAAGCTCCGCAATTCCCTCCTGGCACTTTCCCTGTAGGAGATACCGCAAGACGTTTCTGTATATTGGGCACAGCGCTCTGCACGGTGTTAGCAGAGACTTTCCCGGGACAGTGAAACCCTATGTCAGAGACACTGAGAAGAAGCCCCAATGTTCCCTCCAGGCACTTTCAGTGTGGGTGCTTTCTCCACGTGGTTCCTGGTTTCACTGCAGCTCTGAAGAGAATGTTAGCAAAGAGGTAACCGGGACAGTGAAAACAGTACTCAAAGACAGGGAGAGCAAGCTCTCTCTTGGCACTTTGGATGTGGGACATACAGTGAGATGTTTGCTGCTTTTGCGTTTGGCTGTTGGGAGATTTACAGCACAAAGATATCTAGTTGATTTGAAGCAGTTCCGAGAAAGTCTAAACATAATCCCCACTTCTCCCTCCTGGCACTTTCCATGTGGGAGATATAGCAGGAGGTATATTGGTTTTGAGGACAACTCAATGGACAGTGTAGGGAGAAAAGGTCCTGGCTCCTTGAATGCCGTTTCTGGAGACACTGCGATCAATGTGGGAGATATGTCAAGATGTGTGTTTGTTTTGAGGACGGCTCTCTGGAGAGTCTTAGCAAAGAGGTCACTCAGATAATCAGAGCAATTCTCAGAGACACTGAGAACAAGCTCCGCAATTCCCTCCTGGCACTTTCCCTGTAGGAGATACCGCAAGACGTTTCTGTATATTGGGCACAGCGCTCTGCACGGTGTTAGCAGAGACTTTCCCGGGACAGTGAAACCCTATGTCAGAGACACTGAGAAGAAGCCCCAATGTTCCCTCCAGGCACTTTCAGTGTGGGTGCTTTCTCCACGTGGTTCCTGGTTTCACTGCAGCTCTGAAGAGAATGTTAGCAAAGAGGTAACCGGGACAGTGAAAACAGTACTCAAAGACAGGGAGAGCAAGCTCTCTCTTGGCACTTTGGATGTGGGACATACAGCGAGATGTTTGCTGCTTTTGCGTTTGGCTGTTGGGAGATTTACAGCACAAAGATATCTAGTTGATTTGAAGCAGTTCCGAGAAAGTCTAAACATAATCCCCACTTCTCCCTCCTGGCACTTTCCATGTGGGAGATATAGCAGGATGTACATTGGTTTTGAGGACAACTCAATGGACAGTGTAGGGAGAAAAGGTCCTGGCTCCTTGAATGCCGTTTCTGGAGACACTGCGATCAATGTGGGAGATATGTCAAGATGTGTGTTTGTTTTGAGGACGGCTCTCTGGAGAGTCTTAGCAAAGAGGTCACACAGATAATCAGAGCAATTCTCAGAGACACTGAGAACAAGCTCCGCAATTCCCTCCTGGCACTTTCCCTGTAGGAGATACCGCAAGACGTTTCTCTATATTGGGCACAGCGCTCTGCAGCGTGTTAGCAGAGACTTTCCCGGGACAGTGAAACCCTATGTCAGAGACACTGAGAAGAAGCCCCAATGTTCCCTCCAGGCACTTTCAGTGTGGGTGCTTTCTCCACGTGGTTCCTGGTTTCACTGCGGCTCTGAAGAGAATGTTAGCAAAGAGGTAACTGGGACAGTGAAAACAGTACTCAAAGACAGGGAGAGCAAGCTCTCTCTTGGCACTTTGGATGTGGGACATACAGCGAGATGTTTGCTGCTTTTGCGTTTGGCTGTTGGGAGATTTACAGCACAAAGATATCTAGTTGATTTGAAGCAGTTCCGAGAAAGTCTAAACATAATCCCCACTTCTCCCTCCTGGCACTTTCCATGTGGGAGATATAGCAGGATGTATATTGGTTTTGAGGACAACTCAATGGACAGTGTAGGGAGAAAAGGTCCTGGCTCCTTGAATGCCGTTTCTGGAGACGCTGCGATCAATGTGGGAGATATGTCAAGATGTGTGTTTGTTTTGAGGACGGCTCTCTGGAGAGTCTTAGCAAAGAGGTCACACAGATAATCAGAGCAATTCTCAGAGACACTGAGAACAAGCTCCACAATTCCCTCCTGGCACTTTCCCTGTAGGAGATACCGCAAGACGTTTCTGTATATTGGGCACAGCGCTCTGCACGGTGTTAGCAGAGACTTTGCCGGGACAGTGAAACCCTATGTCAGAGACACTGAGAAGAAGCCCCAATGTTCCCTCCAGGCACTTTCAGTGTGGGTGCTTTCTCCACGTGGTTCCTGGTTTCACTGCAGCTCTGAAGAGAATGTTAGCAAAGAGGTAACCGGGACAGTGAAAACAGTACTCAAAGACAGGGAGAGCAAGCTCTCTCTTGGCACTTTGGATGTGGGACATACAGTGAGATGTTTGCTGCTTTTGCGTTTGGCTGTTGGGAGATTTACAGCACAAAGATATCTAGTTGATTTGAAGCAGTTCCGAGAAAGTCTAAACATAATCCCCACTTCTCCCTCCTGGCACTTTCCATGTGGGAGATATAGCAGGAGGTATATTGGTTTTGAGGACAACTCAATGGACAGTGTAGGGAGAAAAGGTCCTGGCTCCTTGAATGCCGTTTCTGGAGACACTGCGATCAATGTGGGAGATATGTCAAGATGTGTGTTTGTTTTGAGGACGGCTCTCTGGAGAGTCTTAGCAAAGAGGTCACACAGATAATCAGAGCAATTCTCAGAGACACTGAGAACAAGCTCCGCAATTCCCTCCTGGCACTTTCCCTGTAGGAGATACCGCAAGACGTTTCTGTATATTGGGCACAGCGCTCTGCACGGTGTTAGCAGAGACTTTCCCGGGACAGTGAAACCCTATGTCAGAGACACTGAGAAGAAGCCCCAATGTTCCCTCCAGGCACTTTCAGTGTGGGTGCTTTCTCCACGTGGTTCCTGGTTTCACTGCAGCTCTGAAGAGAATGTTAGCAAAGAGGTAACCGGGACAGTGAAAACAGTACTCAAAGACAGGGAGAGCAAGCTCTCTCTTGGCACTTTGGATGTGGGACATACAGTGAGATGTTTGCTGCTTTTGCGTTTGGCTGTTGGGAGATTTACAGCACAAAGATATCTAGTTGATTTGAAGCAGTTCCGAGAAAGTCTAAACATAATCCCCACTTCTCCCTCCTGGCACTTTCCATGTGGGAGATATAGCAGGAGGTATATTGGTTTTGAGGACAACTCAATGGACAGTGTAGGGAGAAAAGGTCCTGGCTCCTTGAATGCCGTTTCTGGAGACACTGCGATCAATGTGGGAGATATGTCAAGATGTGTGTTTGTTTTGAGGACGGCTCTCTGGAGAGTCTTAGCAAAGAGGTCACACAGATAATCAGAGCAATTCTCAGAGACACTGAGAACAAGCTCCGCAATTCCCTCCTGGCACTTTCCCTGTAGGAGATACCGCAAGACGTTTCTGTATATTGGGCACAGCGCTCTGCACGGTGTTAGCAGAGACTTTCCCGGGACAGTGAAACCCTATGTCAGAGACACTGAGAAGAAGCCCCAATGTTCCCTCCAGGCACTTTCAGTGTGGGTGCTTTCTCCACGTGGTTCCTGGTTTCACTGCGGCTCTGAAGAGAATGTTAGCAAAGAGGTAACCGGGACAGTGAAAACAGTACTCAAAGACAGGGAGAGCAAGCTCTCTCTTGGCACTTTGGATGTGGGACATACAGCGAGATGTTTGCTGCTTTTGCGTTTGGCTGTTGGGAGATTTACAGCACAAAGATATCTAGTTGATTTGAAGCAGTTCCGAGAAAGTCTAAACATAATCCCCACTTCTCCCTCCTGGCACTTTCCATGTGGGAGATATAGCAGGATGTATATTGGTTTTGAGGACAACTCAATGGACAGTGTAGGGAGAAAAGGTCCTGGCTCCTTGAATGCCGTTTCTGGAGACACTGCGATCAATGTGGGAGATATGTCAAGATGTGTGTTTGTTTTGAGGACGGCTCTCTGGAGAGTCTTAGCAAAGAGGTCACACAGATAATCAGAGCAATTCTCAGAGACACTGAGAACAAGCTCCGCAATTCCCTCCTGGCACTTTCCCTGTAGGAGATACCGCAAGACGTTTCTGTATATTGGGCACAGCGCTCTGCACGGTGTTAGCAGAGACTTTCCCGGGACAGTGAAACCCTATGTCAGAGACACTGAGAAGAAGCCCCAATGTTCCCTCCAGGCACTTTCAGTGTGGGTGCTTTCTCCACGTGGTTCCTGGTTTCACTGCAGCTCTGAAGAGAATGTTAGCAAAGAGGTAACCGGGACAGTGAAAACAGTACTCAAAGACAGGGAGAGCAAGCTCTCTCTTGGCACTTTGGATGTGGGACATACAGTGAGATGTTTGCTGCTTTTGCGTTTGGCTGTTGGGAGATTTACAGCACAAAGATATCTAGTTGATTTGAAGCAGTTCCGAGAAAGTCTAAACATAATCCCCACTTCTCCCTCCTGGCACTTTCCATGTGGGAGATATAGCAGGAGGTATATTGGTTTTGAGGACAACTCAATGGACAGTGTAGGGAGAAAAGGTCCTGGCTCCTTGAATGCCGTTTCTGGAGACACTGCGATCAATGTGGGAGATATGTCAAGATGTGTGTTTGTTTTGAGGACGGCTCTCTGGAGAGTCTTAGCAAAGAGGTCACTCAGATAATCAGAGCAATTCTCAGAGACACTGAGAACAAGCTCCGCAATTCCCTCCTGGCACTTTCCCTGTAGGAGATACCGCAAGACGTTTCTGTATATTGGGCACAGCGCTCTGCACGGTGTTAGCAGAGACTTTCCCGGGACAGTGAAACCCTATGTCAGAGACACTGAGAAGAAGCCCCAATGTTCCCTCCAGGCACTTTCAGTGTGGGTGCTTTCTCCACGTGGTTCCTGGTTTCACTGCGGCTCTGAAGAGAATGTTAGCAAAGAGGTAACCGGGACAGTGAAAACAGTACTCAAAGACAGGGAGAGCAAGCTCTCTCTTGGCACTTTGGATGTGGGACATACAGCGAGATGTTTGCTGCTTTTGCGTTTGGCTGTTGGGAGATTTACAGCACAAAGATATCTAGTTGATTTGAAGCAGTTCCGAGAAAGTCTAAACATAATCCCCACTTCTCCCTCCTGGCACTTTCCATGTGGGAGATATAGCAGGATGTATATTGGTTTTGAGGACAACTCAATGGACAGTGTAGGGAGAAAAGGTCCTGGCTCCTTGAATGCCGTTTCTGGAGACACTGCGATCAATGTGGGAGATATGTCAAGATGTGTGTTTGTTTTGAGGACGGCTCTCTGGAGAGTCTTAGCAAAGAGGTCACACAGATAATCAGAGCAATTCTCAGAGACACTGAGAACAAGCTCCGCAATTCCCTCCTGGCACTTTCCCTGTAGGAGATACCGCAAGACGTTTCTCTATATTGGGCACAGCGCTCTGCAGCGTGTTAGCAGAGACTTTCCCGGGACAGTGAAACCGTATGTCAGAGACACTGAGAAGAAGCCCCAATGTTCCCTCCAGGCACTTTCAGTGTGGGTGCTTTCTCCACGTGGTTCCTGGTTTCACTGCGGCTCTGAAGAGAATGTTAGCAAAGAGGTAACCGGGACAGTGAAAACAGTACTCAAAGACAGGGAGAGCAAGCTCTCTCTTGGCACTTTGGATGTGGGACATACAGCGAGATGTTTGCTGCTTTTGCGTTTGGCTGTTGGGAGATTTACAGCACAAAGATATCTAGTTGATTTGAAGCAGTTCCGAGAAAGTCTAAACATAATCCCCACTTCTCCCTCCTGGCACTTTCCATGTGGGAGATATAGCAGGATGTATATTGGTTTTGAGGACAACTCAATGGACAGTGTAGGGAGAAAAGGTCCTGGCTCCTTGAATGCCGTTTCTGGAGACACTGCGATCAATGTGGGAGATATGTCAAGATGTGTGTTTGTTTTGAGGACGGCTCTCTGGAGAGTCTTAGCAAAGAGGTCACACAGATAATCAGAGCAATTCTCAGAGACACTGAGAACAAGCTCCGCAATTCCCTCCTGGCACTTTCCCTGTAGGAGATACCGCAAGACGTTTCTGTATATTGGGCACAGCGCTCTGCACGGTGTTAGCAGAGACTTCCCCGGGACAGTGAAACCCTATGTCAGAGACACTGAGAAGAAGCCCCAATGTTCCCTCCAGGCACTTTCAGTGTGGGTGCTTTCTCCACGTGGTTCCTGGTTTCACTGCGGCTCTGAAGAGAATGTTAGCAAAGAGGTAACCGGGACAGTGAAAACAGTACTCAAAGACAGGGAGAGCAAGCTCTCTCTTGGCACTTTGGATGTGGGACATACAGCGAGATGTTTGCTGCTTTTGCATTTGGCTGTTGGGAGATTTACAGCACAAAGATATCTAGTTGATTTGAAGCAGTTCCGAGAAAGTCTAAACATAATCCCCACTTCTCCCTCCTGGCACTTTCCATGTGGGAGATATAGCAGGATGTAGATTGGTTTTGAGGACAACTCAATGGACAGTGTAGGGAGAAAAGGTCCTGGCTCCTTGAATGCCGTTTCTGGAGACACTGCGATCAATGTGGGAGATATGTCAAGATGTGTGTTTGTTTTGAGGACGGCTCTCTGGAGAGTCTTAGCAAAGAGGTCACACAGATAATCAGAGCAATTCTCAGAGACACTGAGAACAAGCTCCGCAATTCCCTCCTGGCACTTTCCCTGTAGGAGATACCGCAAGACGTTTCTGTATATTGGGCACAGCGCTCTGCAGCGTGTTAGCAGAGACTTTCCCGGGACAGTGAAACCCTATGTCAGAGACACTGAGAAGAAGCCCCAATGTTCCCTCCAGGCACTTTCAGTGTGGGTGCTTTCTCCACGTGGTTCCTGGTTTCACTGCAGCTCTGAAGAGAATGTTAGCAAAGAGGTAACCGGGACAGTGAAAACAGTACTCAAAGACAGGGAGAGCAAGCTCTCTCTTGGCACTTTGGATGTGGGACATACAGCGAGATGTTTGCTGCTTTTGCGTTTGGCTGTTGGGAGATTTACAGCACAAAGATATCTAGTTGATTTGAAGCAGTTCCGAGAAAGTCTAAACATAATCCCCACTTCTCCCTCCTGGCACTTTCCATGTGGGAGATATAGCAGGATGTATATTGGTTTTGAGGACAACTCAATGGACAGTGTAGGGAGAAAACCTCCTGGCTCCTTGAATGCCGTTTCTGGAGACACTGCGATCAATGTGGGAGATATGTCAAGATGTGTGTTTGTTTTGAGGACGGCTCTCTGGAGAGTCTTAGCAAAGAGGTCACACAGATAATCAGAGCAATTCTCAGAGACACTGAGAACAAGCTCCGCAATTCCCTCCTGGCACTTTCCCTGTAGGAGATACCGCAAGATGTTTCTGTATATTGGGCACAGCGCTCTGCACGGTGTTAGCAGAGACTTTCCCGGGACAGTGAAACCCTATGTCAGAGACACTGAGAAGAAGCCCCAATGTTCCCTCCAGGCACTTTCAGTGTGGGTGCTTTCTCCACGTGGTTCCTGGTTTCACTGCGGCTCTGAAGAGAATGTTAGCAAAGAGGTAACCGGGACAGTGAAAACAGTACTCAAAGACAGGGAGAGCAAGCTCTCTCTTGGCACTTTGGATGTGGGACATACAGCGAGATGTTTGCTGCTTTTGCGTTTGGCTGTTGGGAGATTTACAGCACAAAGATATCTAGTTGATTTGAAGCAGTTCCGAGAAAGTCTAAACATAATCCCCACTTCTCCCTCCTGGCACTTTCCATGTGGGAGATATAGCAGGATGTATATTGGTTTTGAGGACAACTCAATGGACAGTGTAGGGAGAAAAGGTCCTGGCTCCTTGAATGCCGTTTCTGGAGACACTGCGATCAATGTGGGAGATATGTCAAGATGTGTGTTTGTTTTGAGGACGGCTCTCTGGAGAGTCTTAGCAAAGAGGTCACACAGATAATCAGAGCAATTCTCAGAGACACTGAGAACAAGCTCCGCAATTCCCTCCTGGCACTTTCCCTGTAGGAGATACCGCAAGACGTTTCTGTATATTGGGCACAGCGCTCTGCACGGTGTTAGCAGAGACTTTCCCGGGACAGTGAAACCCTATGTCAGAGACACTGAGAAGAAGCCCCAATGTTCCCTCCAGGCACTTTCAGTGTGGGTGCTTTCTCCACGTGGTTCCTGGTTTCACTGCAGCTCTGAAGAGAATGTTAGCAAAGAGGTAACCGGGACAGTGAAAACAGTACTCAAAGACAGGGAGAGCAAGCTCTCTCTTGGCACTTTGGATGTGGGACATACAGCGAGATGTTTGCTGCTTTTGCGTTTGGCTGTTGGGAGATTTACAGCACAAAGATATCTAGTTGATTTGAAGCAGTTCCGAGAAAGTCTAAACATAATCCCCACTTCTCCCTCCTGGCACTTTCCATGTGGGAGATATAGCAGGATGTATATTGGTTTTGAGGACAACTCAATGGACAGTGTAGGGAGAAAACCTCCTGGCTCCTTGAATGCCGTTTCTGGAGACACTGCGATCAATGTGGGAGATATGTCAAGATGTGTGTTTGTTTTGAGGACGGCTCTCTGGAGAGTCTTAGCAAAGAGGTCACACAGATAATCAGAGCAATTCTCAGAGACACTGAGAACAAGCTCCGCAATTCCCTCCTGGCACTTTCCCTGTAGGAGATACCGCAAGACGTTTCTGTATATTGGGCACAGCGCTCTGCACGGTGTTAGCAGAGACTTTCCCGGGACAGTGAAACCCTATGTCAGAGACACTGAGAAGAAGCCCCAATGTTCCCTCCAGGCACTTTCAGTGTGGGTGCTTTCTCCACGTGGTTCCTGGTTTCACTGCGGCTCTGAAGAGAATGTTAGCAAAGAGGTAACCGGGACAGTGAAAACAGTACTCAAAGACAGGGAGAGCAAGCTCTCTCTTGGCACTTTGGATGTGGGACATACAGCGAGATGTTTGCTGCTTTTGCGTTTGGCTGTTGGGAGATTTACAGCACAAAGATATCTAGTTGATTTGAAGCAGTTCCGAGAAAGTCTAAACATAATCCCCACTTCTCCCTCCTGGCACTTTCCATGTGGGAGATATAGCAGGATGTATATTGGTTTTGAGGACAACTCAATGGACAGTGTAGGGAGAAAACCTCCTGGCTCCTTGAATGCCGTTTCTGGAGACACTGCGATCAATGTGGGAGATATGTCAAGATGTGTGTTTGTTTTGAGGACGGCTCTCTGGAGAGTCTTAGCAAAGAGGTCACACAGATAATCAGAGCAATTCTCAGAGACACTGAGAACAAGCTCCGCAATTCCCTCCTGGCACTTTCCCTGTAGGAGATACCGCAAGACGTTTCTGTATATTGGGCACAGCGCTCTGCACGGTGTTAGCAGAGACTTTCCCGGGACAGTGAAACCCTATGTCAGAGACACTGAGAAGAAGCCCCAATGTTCCCTCCAGGCACTTTCAGTGTGGGTGCTTTCTCCACGTGGTTCCTGGTTTCACTGCGGCTCTGAAGAGAATGTTAGCAAAGAGGTAACCGGGACAGTGAAAACAGTACTCAAAGACAGGGAGAGCAAGCTCTCTCTTGGCACTTTGGATGTGGGACATACAGCGAGATGTTTGCTGCTTTTGCGTTTGGCTGTTGGGAGATTTACAGCACAAAGATATCTAGTTGATTTGAAGCAGTTCCGAGAAAGTCTAAACATAATCCCCACTTCTCCCTCCTGGCACTTTCCATGTGGGAGATATAGCAGGATGTAGATTGGTTTTGAGGACAACTCAATGGACAGTGTAGGGAGAAAAGGTCCTGGCTCCTTGAATGCCGTTTCTGGAGACACTGCGATCAATGTGGGAGATATGTCAAGATGTGTGTTTGTTTTGAGGACGGCTCTCTGGAGAGTCTTAGCAAAGAGGTCACACAGATAATCAGAGCAATTCTCAGAGACACTGAGAACAAGCTCCGCAATTCCCTCCTGGCACTTTCCCTGTAGGAGATACCGCAAGACGTTTCTGTATATTGGGCACAGCGCTCTGCAGCGTGTTAGCAGAGACTTTCCCGGGACAGTGAAACCCTATGTCAGAGACACTGAGAAGAAGCCCCAATGTTCCCTCCAGGCACTTTCAGTGTGGGTGCTTTCTCCACGTGGTTCCTGGTTTCACTGCGGCTCTGAAGAGAATGTTAGCAAAGAGGTAACCGGGACAGTGAAAACAGTACTCAAAGACAGGGAGAGCAAGCTCTCTCTTGGCCCTTTGGATGTGGGACATACAGCGAGATGTTTGCTGCTTTTGCGTTTGGCTGTTGGGAGATTTACAGCACAAAGATATCTAGTTGATTTGAAGCAGTTCCGAGAAAGTCTAAACATAATCCCCACTTCTCCCTCCTGGCACTTTCCATGTGGGAGATATAGCAGGATGTATATTGGTTTTGAGGACAACTCAATGGACAGTGTAGGGAGAAAACCTCCTGGCTCCTTGAATGCCGTTTCTGGAGACACTGCGATCAATGTGGGAGATATGTCAAGATGTGTGTTTGTTTTGAGGACGGCTCTCTGGAGAGTCTTAGCAAAGAGGTCACACAGATAATCAGAGCAATTCTCAGAGACACTGAGAACAAGCTCCGCAATTCCCTCCTGGCACTTTCCCTGTAGGAGATACCGCAAGACGTTTCTGTATATTGGGCACAGCGCTCTGCACGGTGTTAGCAGAGACTTTCCCGGGACAGTGAAACCCTATGTCAGAGACACTGAGAAGAAGCCCCAATGTTCCCTCCAGGCACTTTCAGTGTGGGTGCTTTCTCCACGTGGTTCCTGGTTTCACTGCGGCTCTGAAGAGAATGTTAGCAAAGAGGTAACCGGGACAGTGAAAACAGTACTCAAAGACAGGGAGAGCAAGCTCTCTCTTGGCACTTTGGATGTGGGACATACAGCGAGATGTTTGCTGCTTTTGCGTTTGGCTGTTGGGAGATTTACAGCACAAAGATATCTAGTTGATTTGAAGCAGTTCCGAGAAAGTCTAAACATAATCCCCACTTCTCCCTCCTGGCACTTTCCATGTGGGAGATATAGCAGGATGTATATTGGTTTTGAGGACAACTCAATGGACAGTGTAGGGAGAAAAGGTCCTGGCTCCTTGAATGCCGTTTCTGGAGACACTGCGATCAATGTGGGAGATATGTCAAGATGTGTGTTTGTTTTGAGGACGACTCTCTGGAGAGTCTTAGCAAAGAGGTCACACAGATAATCAGAGCAATTCTCAGAGACACTGAGAACAAGCTCCGCAATTCCCTCCTGGCACTTTCCCTGTAGGAGATACCGCAAGACGTTTCTGTATATTGGGCACAGCGCTCTGCAGCGTGTTAGCAGAGACTTTCCCGGGACAGTGAAACCCTATGTCAGAGACACTGAGAAGAAGCCCCAATGTTCCCTCCAGGCACTTTCAGTGTGGGTGCTTTCTCCACGTGGTTCCTGGTTTCACTGCAGCTCTGAAGAGAATGTTAGCAAAGAGGTAACCGGGACAGTGAAAACAGTACTCAAAGACAGGGAGAGCAAGCTCTCTCTTGGCACTTTGGATGTGGGACATACAGCGAGATGTTTGCTGCTTTTGCGTTTGGCTGTTGGGAGATTTACAGCACACAGATATCTAGTTGATTTGAAGCAGTTCCGAGAAAGTCTAAACATAATCCCGACTTCTCCCTCCTGGCACTTTCCATGTGGGAGATATAGCAGGATGTATATTGGTTTTGAGGACAACTCAATGGACAGTGTAGGGAGAAAAGGTCCTGGCTCCTTGAATGCCGTTTCTGGAGACACTGCGATCAATGTGGGAGATATGTCAAGATGTGTGTTTGTTTTGAGGACGGCTCTCTGGAGAGTCTTAGCAAAGAGGTCACACAGATAATCAGAGCAATTCTCAGAGACACTGAGAACAAGCTCCGCAATTCCCTCCTGGCACTTTCCCTGTAGGAGATACCGCAAGACGTTTCTGTATATTGGGCACAGCGCTCTGCACGGTGTTAGCAGAGACTTTCCCGGGACAGTGAAACCCTATGTCAGAGACACTGAGAAGAAGCCCCAATGTTCCCTCCAGGCACTTTCAGTGTGGGTGCTTTCTCCACGTGGTTCCTGGTTTCACTGCAGCTCTGAAGAGAATGTTAGCAAAGAGGTAACCGGGACAGTGAAAACAGTACTCAAAGACAGGGAGAGCAAGCTCTCTCTTGGCACTTTGGATGTGGGACATACAGCGAGATGTTTGCTGCTTTTGCGTTTGGCTGTTGGGAGATTTACAGCACAAAGATATCTAGTTGATTTGAAGCAGTTCCGAGAAAGTCTAAACATAATCCCCACTTCTCCCTCCTGGCACTTTCCATGTGGGAGATATAGCAGGATGTAGATTGGTTTTGAGGACAACTCAATGGACAGTGTAGGGAGAAAACCTCCTGGCTCCTTGAATGCCGTTTCTGGAGACACTGCGATCAATGTGGGAGATATGTCAAGATGTGTGTTTGTTTTGAGGACGGCTCTCTGGAGAGTCTTAGCAAAGAGGTCACACAGATAATCAGAGCAATTCTCAGAGACACTGAGAACAAGCTCCGCAATTCCCTCCTGGCACTTTCCCTGTAGGAGATACCGCAAGACGTTTCTGTATATTGGGCACAGCGCTCTGCATGGTGTTAGCAGAGACTTTCCCGGGACAGTGAAACCCTATGTCAGAGACACTGAGAAGAAGCCCCAATGTTCCCTCCAGGCACTTTCAGTGTGGGTGCTTTCTCCACGTGGTTCCTGGTTTCACTGCAGCTCTGAAGAGAATGTTAGCAAAGAGGTAACCGGGACAGTGAAAACAGTACTCAAAGACAGGGAGAGCAAGCTCTCTCTTGGCACTTTGGATGTGGGACATACAGCGAGATGTTTGCTGCTTTTGCGTTTGGCTGTTGGGAGATTTACAGCACAAAGATATCTAGTTGATTTGAAGCAGTTCCGAGAAAGTCTAAACATAATCCCCACTTCTCCCTCCTGGCACTTTCCATGTGGGAGATATAGCAGGATGTATATTGGTTTTGAGGACAACTCAATGGACAGTGTAGGGAGAAAAGGTCCTGGCTCCTTGAATGCCGTTTCTGGAGACACTGCGATCAATGTGGGAGATATGTCAAGATGTGTGTTTGTTTTGAGGACGGCTCTCTGGAGAGTCTTAGCAAAGAGGTCACACAGATAATCAGAGCAATTCTCAGAGACACTGAGAACAAGCTCCGCAATTCCCTCCTGGCACTTTCCCTGTAGGAGATACCGCAAGACGTTTCTGTATATTGGGCACAGCGCTCTGCACGGTGTTAGCAGAGACTTTCCCGGGACAGTGAAACCCTATGTCAGAGACACTGAGAAGAAGCCCCAATGTTCCCTCCAGGCACTTTCAGTGTGGGTGCTTTCTCCACGTGGTTCCTGGTTTCACTGCAGCTCTGAAGAGAATGTTAGCAAAGAGGTAACCGGGACAGTGAAAACAGTACTCAAAGACAGGGAGAGCAAGCTCTCTCTTGGCACTTTGGATGTGGGACATACAGCGAGATGTTTGCTGCTTTTGCGTTTGGCTGTTGGGAGATTTACAGCACAAAGATATCTAGTTGATTTGAAGCAGTTCCGAGAAAGTCTAAACATAATCCCCACTTCTCCCTCCTGGCACTTTCCATGTGGGAGATATAGCAGGATGTAGATTGGTTTTGAGGACAACTCAATGGACAGTGTAGGGAGAAAACCTCCTGGCTCCTTGAATGCCGTTTCTGGAGACACTGCGATCAATGTGGGAGATATGTCAAGATGTGTGTTGGTTTTGAGGACGGCTCTCTGGAGAGTCTTAGCAAAGAGGTCACACAGATAATCAGAGCAATTCTCAGAGACACTGAGAACAAGCTCCGCAATTCCCTCCTGGCACTTTCCCTGTAGGAGATACCGCAAGACGTTTCTGTATATTGGGCACAGCGCTCTGCACGGTGTTAGCAGAGACTTTCCTGGGACAGTGAAACCCTATGTCAGAGACACTGAGAAGAAGCCCCAATGTTCCCTCCAGGCACTTTCAGTGTGGGTGCTTTCTCCACGTGGTTCCTGGTTTCACTGCAGCTCTGAAGAGAATGTTAGCAAAGAGGTAACCGGGACAGTGAAAACAGTACTCAAAGACAGGGAGAGCAAGCTCTCTCTTGGCACTTTGGATGTGGGACATACAGCGAGATGTTTGCTGCTTTTGCGTTTGGCTGTTGGGAGATTTACAGCACAAAGATATCTAGTTGATTTGAAGCAGTTCCGAGAAAGTCTAAACATAATCCCCACTTCTCCCTCCTGGCACTTTCCATGTGGGAGATATAGCAGGATGTATATTGGTTTTGAGGACAACTCAATGGACAGTGTAGGGAGAAAACCTCCTGGCTCCTTGAATGCCGTTTCTGGAGACACTGCGATCAATGTGGGAGATATGTCAAGATGTGTGTTTGTTTTGAGGACGGCTCTCTGGAGAGTCTTAGCAAAGAGGTCACACAGATAATCAGAGCAATTCTCAGAGACACTGAGAACAAGCTCCGCAATTCCCTCCTGGCACTTTCCCTGTAGGAGATACCGCAAGACGTTTCTGTATATTGGGCACAGCGCTCTGCACGGTGTTAGCAGAGACTTCCCCGGGACAGTGAAACCCTATGTCAGAGACACTGAGAAGAAGCCCCAATGTTCCCTCCAGGCACTTTCAGTGTGGGTGCTTTCTCCACGTGGTTCCTGGTTTCACTGCAGCTCTGAAGAGAATGTTAGCAAAGAGGTAACCGGGACAGTGAAAACAGTACTCAAAGACAGGGAGAGCAAGCTCTCTCTTGGCACTTTGGATGTGGGACATACAGCGAGATGTTTGCTGCTTTTGCGTTTGGCTGTTGGGAGATTTACAGCACAAAGATATCTAGTTGATTTGAAGCAGTTCCGAGAAAGTCTAAACATAATCCCCACTTCTCCCTCCTGGCACTTTCCATGTGGGAGATATAGCAGGATGTATATTGGTTTTGAGGACAACTCAATGGACAGTGTAGGGAGAAAACCTCCTGGCTCCTTGAATGCCGTTTCTGGAGACACTGCGATCAATGTGGGAGATATGTCAAGATGTGTGTTTGTTTTGAGGACGGCTCTCTGGAGAGTCTTAGCAAAGAGGTCACACAGATAATCAGAGCAATTCTCAGAGACACTGAGAACAAGCTCCGCAATTCCCTCCTGGCACTTTCCCTGTAGGAGATACCGCAAGACGTTTCTGTATATTGGGCACAGCGCTCTGCACGGTGTTAGCAGAGACTTTCCCGGGACAGTGAAACCCTATGTCAGAGACACTGAGAAGAAGCCCCAATGTTCCCTCCAGGCACTTTCAGTGTGGGTGCTTTCTCCACGTGGTTCCTGGTTTCACTGCGGCTCTGAAGAGAATGTTAGCAAAGAGGTAACCGGGACAGTGAAAACAGTACTCAAAGACAGGGAGAGCAAGCTCTCTCTTGGCACTTTGGATGTGGGACATACAGCGAGATGTTTGCTGCTTTTGCGTTTGGCTGTTGGGAGATTTACAGCACAAAGATATCTAGTTGATTTGAAGCAGTTCCGAGAAAGTCTAAACATAATCCCCACTTCTCCCTCCTGGCACTTTCCATGTGGGAGATATAGCAGGATGTAGATTGGTTTTGAGGACAACTCAATGGACAGTGTAGGGAGAAAAGGTCCTGGCTCCTTGAATGCCGTTTCTGGAGACACTGCGATCAATGTGGGAGATATGTCAAGATGTGTGTTTGTTTTGAGGACGGCTCTCTGGAGAGTCTTAGCAAAGAGGTCACACAGATAATCAGAGCAATTCTCAGAGACACTGAGAACAAGCTCCGCAATTCCCTCCTGGCACTTTCCCTGTAGGAGATACCGCAAGACGTTTCTGTATATTGGGCACAGCGCTCTGCAGCGTGTTAGCAGAGACTTTCCCGGGACAGTGAAACCCTATGTCAGAGACACTGAGAAGAAGCCCCAATGTTCCCTCCAGGCACTTTCAGTGTGGGTGCTTTCTCCACGTGGTTCCTGGTTTCACTGCGGCTCTGAAGAGAATGTTAGCAAAGAGGTAACCGGGACAGTGAAAACAGTACTCAAAGACAGGGAGAGCAAGCTCTCTCTTGGCCCTTTGGATGTGGGACATACAGCGAGATGTTTGCTGCTTTTGCGTTTGGCTGTTGGGAGATTTACAGCACAAAGATATCTAGTTGATTTGAAGCAGTTCCGAGAAAGTCTAAACATAATCCCCACTTCTCCCTCCTGGCACTTTCCATGTGGGAGATATAGCAGGATGTATATTGGTTTTGAGGACAACTCAATGGACAGTGTAGGGAGAAAACCTCCTGGCTCCTTGAATGCCGTTTCTGGAGACACTGCGATCAATGTGGGAGATATGTCAAGATGTGTGTTTGTTTTGAGGACGGCTCTCTGGAGAGTCTTAGCAAAGAGGTCACACAGATAATCAGAGCAATTCTCAGAGACACTGAGAACAAGCTCCGCAATTCCCTCCTGGCACTTTCCCTGTAGGAGATACCGCAAGACGTTTCTGTATATTGGGCACAGCGCTCTGCACGGTGTTAGCAGAGACTTTCCCGGGACAGTGAAACCCTATGTCAGAGACACTGAGAAGAAGCCCCAATGTTCCCTCCAGGCACTTTCAGTGTGGGTGCTTTCTCCACGTGGTTCCTGGTTTCACTGCGGCTCTGAAGAGAATGTTAGCAAAGAGGTAACCGGGACAGTGAAAACAGTACTCAAAGACAGGGAGAGCAAGCTCTCTCTTGGCACTTTGGATGTGGGACATACAGCGAGATGTTTGCTGCTTTTGCGTTTGGCTGTTGGGAGATTTACAGCACAAAGATATCTAGTTGATTTGAAGCAGTTCCGAGAAAGTCTAAACATAATCCCCACTTCTCCCTCCTGGCACTTTCCATGTGGGAGATATAGCAGGATGTAGATTGGTTTTGAGGACAACTCAATGGACAGTGTAGGGAGAAAAGGTCCTGGCTCCTTGAATGCCGTTTCTGGAGACACTGCGATCAATGTGGGAGATATGTCAAGATGTGTGTTTGTTTTGAGGACGACTCTCTGGAGAGTCTTAGCAAAGAGGTCACACAGATAATCAGAGCAATTCTCAGAGACACTGAGAACAAGCTCCGCAATTCCCTCCTGGCACTTTCCCTGTAGGAGATACCGCAAGACGTTTCTGTATATTGGGCACAGCGCTCTGCAGCGTGTTAGCAGAGACTTTCACGGGACAGTGAAACCCTATGTCAGAGACACTGAGAAGAAGCCCCAATGTTCCCTCCAGGCACTTTCAGTGTGGGTGCTTTCTCCACGTGGTTCCTGGTTTCACTGCAGCTCTGAAGAGAATGTTAGCAAAGAGGTAACCGGGACAGTGAAAACAGTACTCAAAGACAGGGAGAGCAAGCTCTCTCTTGGCACTTTGGATGTGGGACATACAGCGAGATGTTTGCTGCTTTTGCGTTTGGCTGTTGGGAGATTTACAGCACACAGATATCTAGTTGATTTGAAGCAGTTCCGAGAAAGTCTAAACATAATCCCCACTTCTCCCTCCTGGCACTTTCCATGTGGGAGATATAGCAGGATGTATATTGGTTTTGAGGACAACTCAATGGACAGTGTAGGGAGAAAAGGTCCTGGCTCCTTGAATGCCGTTTCTGGAGACACTGCGATCAATGTGGGAGATATGTCAAGATGTGTGTTTGTTTTGAGGACGGCTCTCTGGAGAGTCTTAGCAAAGAGGTCACACAGATAATCAGAGCAATTCTCAGAGACACTGAGAACAAGCTCCGCAATTCCCTCCTGGCACTTTCCCTGTAGGAGATACCGCAAGACGTTTCTGTATATTGGGCACAGCGCTCTGCACGGTGTTAGCAGAGACTTTCCCGGGACAGTGAAACCCTATGTCAGAGACACTGAGAAGAAGCCCCAATGTTCCCTCCAGGCACTTTCAGTGTGGGTGCTTTCTCCACGTGGTTCCTGGTTTCACTGCAGCTCTGAAGAGAATGTTAGCAAAGAGGTAACCGGGACAGTGAAAACAGTACTCAAAGACAGGGAGAGCAAGCTCTCTCTTGGCACTTTGGATGTGGGACATACAGCGAGATGTTTGCTGCTTTTGCGTTTGGCTGTTGGGAGATTTACAGCACAAAGATATCTAGTTGATTTGAAGCAGTTCCGAGAAAGTCTAAACATAATCCCCACTTCTCCCTCCTGGCACTTTCCATGTGGGAGATATAGCAGGATGTAGATTGGTTTTGAGGACAACTCAATGGACAGTGTAGGGAGAAAACCTCCTGGCTCCTTGAATGCCGTTTCTGGAGACACTGCGATCAATGTGGGAGATATGTCAAGATGTGTGTTTGTTTTGAGGACGGCTCTCTGGAGAGTCTTAGCAAAGAGGTCACACAGATAATCAGAGCAATTCTCAGAGACACTGAGAACAAGCTCCGCAATTCCCTCCTGGCACTTTCCCTGTAGGAGATACCGCAAGACGTTTCTGTATATTGGGCACAGCGCTCTGCACGGTGTTAGCAGAGACTTCCCCGGGACAGTGAAACCCTATGTCAGAGACACTGAGAAGAAGCCCCAATGTTCCCTCCAGGCACTTTCAGTGTGGGTGCTTTCTCCACGTGGTTCCTGGTTTCACTGCAGCTCTGAAGAGAATGTTAGCAAAGAGGTAACCGGGACAGTGAAAACAGTACTCAAAGACAGGGAGAGCAAGCTCTCTCTTGGCACTTTGGATGTGGGACATACAGCGAGATGTTTGCTGCTTTTGCGTTTGGCTGTTGGGAGATTTACAGCACAAAGATATCTAGTTGATTTGAAGCAGTTCCGAGAAAGTCTAAACATAATCCCCACTTCTCCCTCCTGGCACTTTCCATGTGGGAGATATAGCAGGATGTAGATTGGTTTTGAGGACAACTCAATGGACAGTGTAGGGAGAAAAGGTCCTGGCTCCTTGAATGCCGTTTCTGGAGACACTGCGATCAATGTGGGAGATATGTCAAGATGTGTGTTTGTTTTGAGGACGGCTCTCTGGAGAGTCTTAGCAAAGAGGTCACACAGATAATCAGAGCAATTCACAGAGACACTGAGAACAAGCTCCGCAATTCCCTCCTGGCACTTTCCCTGTAGGAGATACCGCAAGACGTTTCTGTATATTGGGCACAGCGCTCTGCACGGTGTTAGCAGAGACTTTCCCGGGACAGTGAAACCCTATGTCAGAGACACTGAGAAGAAGCCCCAATGTTCCCTCCAGGCACTTTCAGTGTGGGTGCTTTCTCCACGTGGTTCCTGGTTTCACTGCAGCTCTGAAGAGAATGTTAGCAAAGAGGTAACCGGGACAGTGAAAACAGTACTCAAAGACAGGGAGAGCAAGCTCTCTCTTGGCACTTTGGATGTGGGACATACAGCGAGATGTTTGCTGCTTTTGCGTTTGGCTGTTGGGAGATTTACAGCACAAAGATATCTAGTTGATTTGAAGCAGTTCCGAGAAAGTCTAAACATAATCCCCACTTCTCCCTCCTGGCACTTTCCATGTGGGAGATATAGCAGGATGTATATTGGTTTTGAGGACAACTCAATGGACAGTGTAGGGAGAAAACCTCCTGGCTCCTTGAATGCCGTTTCTGGAGACACTGCGATCAATGTGGGAGATATGTCAAGATGTGTGTTTGTTTTGAGGACGGCTCTCTGGAGAGTCTTAGCAAAGAGGTCACACAGATAATCAGAGCAATTCTCAGAGACACTGAGAACAAGCTCCGCAATTCCCTCCTGGCACTTTCCCTGTAGGAGATACCGCAAGACGTTTCTGTATATTGGGCACAGCGCTCTGCACGGTGTTAGCAGAGACTTTCCCGGGACAGTGAAACCCTATGTCAGAGACACTGAGAAGAAGCCCCAATGTTCCCTCCAGGCACTTTCAGTGTGGGTGCCTTCTCCACGTGGTTCCTGGTTTCACTGCAGCTCTGAAGAGAATGTTAGCAAAGAGGTAACCGGGACAGTGAAAACAGTACTCAAAGACAGGGAGAGCAAGCTCTCTCTTGGCACTTTGGATGTGGGACATACAGCGAGATGTTTGCTGCTTTTGCGTTTGGCTGTTGGGAGATTTACAGCACAAAGATATCTAGTTGATTTGAAGCAGTTCCGAGAAAGTCTAAACATAATCCCCACTTCTCCCTCCTGGCACTTTCCATGTGGGAGATATAGCAGGATGTATATTGGTTTTGAGGACAACTCAATGGACAGTGTAGGGAGAAAACCTCCTGGCTCCTTGAATGCCGTTTCTGGAGACACTGCGATCAATGTGGGAGATATGTCAAGATGTGTGTTTGTTTTGAGGACGGCTCTCTGGAGAGTCTTAGCAAAGAGGTCACACAGATAATCAGAGCAATTCTCAGAGACACTGAGAACAAGCTCCGCAATTCCCTCCTGGCACTTTCCCTGTAGGAGATACCGCAAGACGTTTCTGTATATTGGGCACAGCGCTCTGCACGGTGTTAGCAGAGACTTTCCCGGGACAGTGAAACCCTATGTCAGAGACACTGAGAAGAAGCCCCAATGTTCCCTCCAGGCACTTTCAGTGTGGGTGCTTTCTCCACGTGGTTCCTGGTTTCACTGCGGCTCTGAAGAGAATGTTAGCAAAGAGGTAACCGGGACAGTGAAAACAGTACTCAAAGACAGGGAGAGCAAGCTCTCTCTTGGCACTTTGGATGTGGGACATACAGCGAGATGTTTGCTGCTTTTGCGTTTGGCTGTTGGGAGATTTACAGCACAAAGATATCTAGTTGATTTGAAGCAGTTCCGAGAAAGTCTAAACATAATCCCCACTTCTCCCTCCTGGCACTTTCCATGTGGGAGATATAGCAGGATGTATATTGGTTTTGAGGACAACTCAATGGACAGTGTAGGGAGAAAACCTCCTGGCTCCTTGAATGCCGTTTCTGGAGACACTGCGATCAATGTGGGAGATATGTCAAGATGTGTGTTTGTTTTGAGGACGGCTCTCTGGAGAGTCTTAGCAAAGAGGTCACACAGATAATCAGAGCAATTCTCAGAGACACTGAGAACAAGCTCCGCAATTCCCTCCTGGCACTTTCCCTGTAGGAGATACCGCAAGACGTTTCTGTATATTGGGCACAGCGCTCTGCAGCGTGTTAGCAGAGACTTTCCCGGGACAGTGAAACCCTATGTCAGAGACACTGAGAAGAAGCCCCAATGTTCCCTCCAGGCACTTTCAGTGTGGGTGCTTTCTCTACGTGGTTCCTGGTTTCACTGCGGCTCTGAAGAGAATGTTAGCAAAGAGGTAACCGGGACAGTGAAAACAGTACTCAAAGACAGGGAGAGCAAGCTCTCTCTTGGCACTTTGGATGTGGGACATACAGCGAGATGTTTGCTGCTTTTGCGTTTGGCTGTTGGGAGATTTACAGCACAAAGATATCTAGTTGATTTGAAGCAGTTCCGAGAAAGTCTAAACATAATCCCCACTTCTCCCTCCTGGCACTTTCCATGTGGGAGATATAGCAGGAGGTATATTGGTTTTGAGGACAACTCAATGGACAGTGTAGGGAGAAAAGGTCCTGGCTCCTTGAATGCCGTTTCTGGAGACACTGCGATCAATGTGGGAGATATGTCAAGATGTGTGTTTGTTTTGAGGACGGCTCTCTGGAGAGTCTTAGCAAAGAGGTCACACAGATAATCAGAGCAATTCTCAGAGACACTGAGAACAAGCTCCGCAATTCCCTCCTGGCACTTTCCCTGTAGGAGATACCGCAAGACGTTTCTGTATATTGGGCACAGCGCTCTGCAGCGTGTTAGCAGAGACTTTCCCGGGACAGTGAAACCCTATGTCAGAGACACTGAGAAGAAGCCCCAATGTTCCCTCCAGGCACTTTCAGTGTGGGTGCTTTCTCCACGTGGTTCCTGGTTTCACTGCAGCTCTGAAGAGAATGTTAGCAAAGAGGTAACCGGGACAGTGAAAACAGTACTCAAAGACAGGGAGAGCAAGCTCTCTCTTGGCACTTTGGATGTGGGACATACAGCGAGATGTTTGCTGCTTTTGCGTTTGGCTGTTGGGAGATTTACAGCACAAAGATATCTAGTTGATTTGAAGCAGTTCCGAGAAAGTCTAAACATAATCCCCACTTCTCCCTCCTGGCACTTTCCATGTGGGAGATATAGCAGGATGTATATTGGTTTTGAGGACAACTCAATGGACAGTGTAGGGAGAAAACCTCCTGGCTCCTTGAATGCCGTTTCTGGAGACACTGCGATCAATGTGGGAGATATGTCAAGATGTGTGTTTGTTTTGAGGACGGCTCTCTGGAGAGTCTTAGCAAAGAGGTCACACAGATAATCAGAGCAATTCTCAGAGACACTGAGAACAAGCTCCGCAATTCCCTCCTGGCACTTTCCCTGTAGGAGATACCGCAAGACGTTTCTGTATATTGGGCACAGCGCTCTGCACGGTGTTAGCAGAGACTTTCCCGGGACAGTGAAACCCTATGTCAGAGACACTGAGAAGAAGCCCCAATGTTCCCTCCAGGCACTTTCAGTGTGGGTGCTTTCTCCACGTGGTTCCTGGTTTCACTGCGGCTCTGAAGAGAATGTTAGCAAAGAGGTAACCGGGACAGTGAAAACAGTACTCAAAGACAGGGAGAGCAAGCTCTCTCTTGGCACTTTGGATGTGGGACATACAGCGAGATGTTTGCTGCTTTTGCGTTTGGCTGTTGGGAGATTTACAGCACAAAGATATCTAGTTGATTTGAAGCAGTTCCGAGAAAGTCTAAACATAATCCCCACTTCTCCCTCCTGGCACTTTCCATGTGGGAGATATAGCAGGATGTAGATTGGTTTTGAGGACAACTCAATGGACAGTGTAGGGAGAAAACCTCCTGGCTCCTTGAATGCCGTTTCTGGAGACACTGCGATCAATGTGGGAGATATGTCAAGATGTGTGTTGGTTTTGAGGACGGCTCTCTGGAGAGTCTTAGCAAAGAGGTCACACAGATAATCAGAGCAATTCTCAGAGACACTGAGAACAAGCTCCGCAATTCCCTCCTGGCACTTTCCCTGTAGGAGATACCGCAAGACGTTTCTGTATATTGGGCACAGCGCTCTGCACGGTGTTAGCAGAGACTTTCCCGGGACAGTGAAACCCTATGTCAGAGACACTGAGAAGAAGCCCCAATGTTCCCTCCAGGCACTTTCAGTGTGGGTGCCTTCTCCACGTGGTTCCTGGTTTCACTGCAGCTCTGAAGAGAATGTTAGCAAAGAGGTAACCGGGACAGTGAAAACAGTACTCAAAGACAGGGAGAGCAAGCTCTCTCTTGGCACTTTGGATGTGGGACATACAGCGAGATGTTTGCTGCTTTTGCGTTTGGCTGTTGGGAGATTTACAGCACAAAGATATCTAGTTGATTTGAAGCAGTTCCGAGAAAGTCTAAACATAATCCCCACTTCTCCCTCCTGGCACTTTCCATGTGGGAGATATAGCAGGATGTATATTGGTTTTGAGGACAACTCAATGGACAGTGTAGGGAGAAAAGGTCCTGGCTCCTTGAATGCCGTTTCTGGAGACGCTGCGATCAATGTGGGAGATATGTCAAGATGTGTGTTTGTTTTGAGGACGGCTCTCTGGAGAGTCTTAGCAAAGAGGTCACACAGATAATCAGAGCAATTCTCAGAGACACTGAGAACAAGCTCCACAATTCCCTCCTGGCACTTTCCCTGTAGGAGATACCGCAAGACGTTTCTGTATATTGGGCACAGCGCTCTGCACGGTGTTAGCAGAGACTTTCCCGGGACAGTGAAACCCTATGTCAGAGACACTGAGAAGAAGCCCCAATGTTCCCTCCAGGCACTTTCAGTGTGGGTGCTTTCTCCACGTGGTTCCTGGTTTCACTGCAGCTCTGAAGAGAATGTTAGCAAAGAGGTAACCGGGACAGTGAAAACAGTACTCAAAGACAGGGAGAGCAAGCTCTCTCTTGGCACTTTGGATGTGGGACATACAGCGAGATGTTTGCTGCTTTTGCGTTTGGCTGTTGGGAGATTTACAGCACAAAGATATCTAGTTGATTTGAAGCAGTTCCGAGAAAGTCTAAACATAATCCCCACTTCTCCCTCCTGGCACTTTCCATGTGGGAGATATAGCAGGAGGTATATTGGTTTTGAGGACAACTCAATGGACAGTGTAGGGAGAAAAGGTCCTGGCTCCTTGAATGCCGTTTCTGGAGACACTGCGATCAATGTGGGAGATATGTCAAGATGTGTGTTTGTTTTGAGGACGGCTCTCTGGAGAGTCTTAGCAAAGAGGTCACACAGATAATCAGAGCAATTCTCAGAGACACTGAGAACAAGCTCCGCAATTCCCTCCTGGCACTTTCCCTGTAGGAGATACCGCAAGACGTTTCTGTATATTGGGCACAGCGCTCTGCACGGTGTTAGCAGAGACTTTCCCGGGACAGTGAAACCCTATGTCAGAGACACTGAGAAGAAGCCCCAATGTTCCCTCCAGGCACTTTCAGTGTGGGTGCTTTCTCCACGTGGTTCCTGGTTTCACTGCAGCTCTGAAGAGAATGTTAGCAAAGAGGTAACCGGGACAGTGAAAACAGTACTCAAAGACAGGGAGAGCAAGCTCTCTCTTGGCACTTTGGATGTGGGACATACAGCGAGATGTTTGCTGCTTTTGCGTTTGGCTGTTGGGAGATTTACAGCACAAAGATATCTAGTTGATTTGAAGCAGTTCCGAGAAAGTCTAAACATAATCCCCACTTCTCCCTCCTGGCACTTTCCATGTGGGAGATATAGCAGGATGTATATTGGTTTTGAGGACAACTCAATGGACAGTGTAGGGAGAAAACCTCCTGGCTCCTTGAATGCCGTTTCTGGAGACACTGCGATCAATGTGGGAGATATGTCAAGATGTGTGTTTGTTTTGAGGACGGCTCTCTGGAGAGTCTTAGCAAAGAGGTCACACAGATAATCAGAGCAATTCTCAGAGACACTGAGAACAAGCTCCGCAATTCCCTCCTGGCACTTTCCCTGTAGGAGATACCGCAAGACGTTTCTGTATATTGGGCACAGCGCTCTGCACGGTGTTAGCAGAGACTTTCCCGGGACAGTGAAACCCTATGTCAGAGACACTGAGAAGAAGCCCCAATGTTCCCTCCAGGCACTTTCAGTGTGGGTGCTTTCTCCACGTGGTTCCTGGTTTCACTGCGGCTCTGAAGAGAATGTTAGCAAAGAGGTAACCGGGACAGTGAAAACAGTACTCAAAGACAGGGAGAGCAAGCTCTCTCTTGGCACTTTGGATGTGGGACATACAGCGAGATGTTTGCTGCTTTTGCGTTTGGCTGTTGGGAGATTTACAGCACAAAGATATCTAGTTGATTTGAAGCAGTTCCGAGAAAGTCTAAACATAATCCCCACTTCTCCCTCCTGGCACTTTCCATGTGGGAGATATAGCAGGAGGTATATTGGTTTTGAGGACAACTCAATGGACAGTGTAGGGAGAAAAGGTCCTGGCTCCTTGAATGCCGTTTCTGGAGACACTGCGATCAATGTGGGAGATATGTCAAGATGTGTGTTTGTTTTGAGGACGGCTCTCTGGAGAGTCTTAGCAAAGAGGTCACACAGATAATCAGAGCAATTCTCAGAGACACTGAGAACAAGCTCCGCAATTCCCTCCTGGCACTTTCCCTGTAGGAGATACCGCAAGACGTTTCTGTATATTGGGCACAGCGCTCTGCACGGTGTTAGCAGAGACTTTCCCGGCACAGTGAAACCCTATGTCAGAGACACTGAGAAGAAGCCCCAATGTTCCCTCCAGGCACTTTCAGTGTGGGTGCTTTCTCCACGTGGTTCCTGGTTTCACTGCAGCTCTGAAGAGAATGTTAGCAAAGAGGTAACCGGGACAGTGAAAACAGTACTCAAAGACAGGGAGAGCAAGCTCTCTCTTGGCACTTTGGATGTGGGACATACAGCGAGATGTTTGCTGCTTTTGCGTTTGGCTGTTGGGAGATTTACAGCACAAAGATATCTAGTTGATTTGAAGCAGTTCCGAGAAAGTCTAAACATAATCCCCACTTCTCCCTCCTGGCACTTTCCATGTGGGAGATATAGCAGGATGTATATTGGTTTTGAGGACAACTCAATGGACAGTGTAGGGAGAAAACCTCCTGGCTCCTTGAATGCCGTTTCTGGAGACACTGCGATCAATGTGGGAGATATGTCAAGATGTGTGTTTGTTTTGAGGACGGCTCTCTGGAGAGTCTTAGCAAAGAGGTCACACAGATAATCAGAGCAATTCTCAGAGACACTGAGAACAAGCTCCGCAATTCCCTCCTGGCACTTTCCCTGTAGGAGATACCGCAAGACGTTTCTGTATATTGGGCACAGCGCTCTGCACGGTGTTAGCAGAGACTTTCCCGGGACAGTGAAACCCTATGTCAGAGACACTGAGAAGAAGCCCCAATGTTCCCTCCAGGCACTTTCAGTGTGGGTGCTTTCTCCACGTGGTTCCTGGTTTCACTGCAGCTCTGAAGAGAATGTTAGCAAAGAGGTAACCGGGACAGTGAAAACAGTACTCAAAGACAGGGAGAGCAAGCTCTCTCTTGGCACTTTGGATGTGGGACATACAGCGAGATGTTTGCTGCTTTTGCGTTTGGCTGTTGGGAGATTTACAGCACAAAGATATCTAGTTGATTTGAAGCAGTTCCGAGAAAGTCTAAACATAATCCCCACTTCTCCCTCCTGGCACTTTCCATGTGGGAGATATAGCAGGATGTATATTGGTTTTGAGGACAACTCAATGGACAGTGTAGGGAGAAAACCTCCTGGCTCCTTGAATGCCGTTTCTGGAGACACTGCGATCAATGTGGGAGATATGTCAAGATGTGTGTTTGTTTTGAGGACGGCTCTCTGGAGAGTCTTAGCAAAGAGGTCACACAGATAATCAGAGCAATTCTCAGAGACACTGAGAACAAGCTCCGCAATTCCCTCCTGGCACTTTCCCTGTAGGAGATACCGCAAGACGTTTCTGTATATTGGGCACAGCGCTCTGCACGGTGTTAGCAGAGACTTTCCCGGGACAGTGAAACCCTATGTCAGAGACACTGAGAAGAAGCCCCAATGTTCCCTCCAGGCACTTTCAGTGTGGGTGCTTTCTCCACGTGGTTCCTGGTTTCACTGCAGCTCTGAAGAGAATGTTAGCAAAGAGGTAACCGGGACAGTGAAAACAGTACTCAAAGACAGGGAGAGCAAGCTCTCTCTTGGCACTTTGGATGTGGGACATACAGCGAGATGTTTGCTGCTTTTGCGTTTGGCTGTTGGGAGATTTACAGCACAAAGATATCTAGTTGATTTGAAGCAGTTCCGAGAAAGTCTAAACATAATCCCCACTTCTCCCTCCTGGCACTTTCCATGTGGGAGATATAGCAGGATGTATATTGGTTTTGAGGACAACTCAATGGACAGTGTAGGGAGAAAAGGTCCTGGCTCCTTGAATGCCGTTTCTGGAGACACTGCGATCAATGTGGGAGATATGTCAAGATGTGTGTTTGTTTTGAGGACGGCTCTCTGGAGAGTCTTAGCAAAGAGGTCACACAGATAATCAGAGCAATTCTCAGAGACACTGAGAACAAGCTCCGCAATTCCCTCCTGGCACTTTCCCTGTAGGAGATACCGCAAGACGTTTCTGTATATTGGGCACAGCGCTCTGCAGCGTGTTAGCAGAGACTTTCCCGGGACAGTGAAACCCTATGTCAGAGACACTGAGAAGAAGCCCCAATGTTCCCTCCAGGCACTTTCAGTGTGGGTGCTTTCTCCACGTGGTTCCTGGTTTCACTGCAGCTCTGAAGAGAATGTTAGCAAAGAGGTAACCGGGACAGTGAAAACAGTACTCAAAGACAGGGAGAGCAAGCTCTCTCTTGGCACTTTGGATGTGGGACATACAGCGAGATGTTTGCTGCTTTTGCGTTTGGCTGTTGGGAGATTTACAGCACAAAGATATCTAGTTGATTTGAAGCAGTTCCGAGAAAGTCTAAACATAATCCCCACTTCTCCCTCCTGGCACTTTCCATGTGGGAGATATAGCAGGATGTATATTGGTTTTGAGGACAACTCAATGGACAGTGTAGGGAGAAAACCTCCTGGCTCCTTGAATGCCGTTTCTGGAGACACTGCGATCAATGTGGGAGATATGTCAAGATGTGTGTTTGTTTTGAGGACGGCTCTCTGGAGAGTCTTAGCAAAGAGGTCACACAGATAATCAGAGCAATTCTCAGAGACACTGAGAACAAGCTCCGCAATTCCCTCCTGGCACTTTCCCTGTAGGAGATACCGCAAGACGTTTCTGTATATTGGGCACAGCGCTCTGCAGCGTGTTAGCAGAGACTTTCCCGGGACAGTGAAACCCTATGTCAGAGACACTGAGAAGAAGCCCCAATGTTCCCTCCAGGCACTTTCAGTGTGGGTGCTTTCTCCACGTGGTTCCTGGTTTCACTGCAGCTCTGAAGAGAATGTTAGCAAAGAGGTAACCGGGACAGTGAAAACAGTACTCAAAGACAGGGAGAGCAAGCTCTCTCTTGGCACTTTGGATGTGGGACATACAGCGAGATGTTTGCTGCTTTTGCGTTTGGCTGTTGGGAGATTTACAGCACAAAGATATCTAGTTGATTTGAAGCAGTTCCGAGAAAGTCTAAACATAATCCCCACTTCTCCCTCCTGGCACTTTCCATGTGGGAGATATAGCAGGATGTACATTGGTTTTGAGGACAACTCAATGGACAGTGTAGGGAGAAAAGGTCCTGGCTCCTTGAATGCCGTTTCTGGAGACGCTGCAATCAATGTGGGAGATATGTCAAGATGTGTGTTTGTTTTGAGGACGGCTCTCTGGAGAGTCTTAGCAAAGAGGTCACACAGATAATCAGAGCAATTCTCAGAGACACTGAGAACAAGCTCCACAATTCCCTCCTGGCACTTTCCCTGTAGGAGATACCGCAAGACGTTTCTGTATATTGGGCACAGCGCTCTGCACGGTGTTAGCAGAGACTTTCCCGGGACAGTGAAACCCTATGTCAGAGACACTGAGAAGAAGCCCCAATGTTCCCTCCAGGCACTTTCAGTGTGGGTGCTTTCTCCACGTGGTTCCTGGTTTCACTGCAGCTCTGAAGAGAATGTTAGCAAAGAGGTAACTGGGACAGTGAAAACAGTACTCAAAGACAGGGAGAGCAAGCTCTCTCTTGGCACTTTGGATGTGGGACATACAGCGAGATGTTTGCTGCTTTTGCGTTTGGCTGTTGGGAGATTTACAGCACAAAGATATCTAGTTGATTTGAAGCAGTTCCGAGAAAGTCTAAACATAATCCCCACTTCTCCCTCCTGGCACTTTCCATGTGGGAGATATAGCAGGATGTATATTGGTTTTGAGGACAACTCAATGGACAGTGTAGGGAGAAAAGGTCCTGGCTCCTTGAATGCCGTTTCTGGAGACACTGCGATCAATGTGGGAGATATGTCAAGATGTGTGTTTGTTTTGAGGACGGCTCTCTGGAGAGTCTTAGCAAAGAGGTCACACAGATAATCAGAGCAATTCTCAGAGACACTGAGAACAAGCTCCGCAATTCCCTCCTGGCACTTTCCCTGTAGGAGATACCGCAAGACGTTTCTGTATATTGGGCACAGCGCTCTGCACGGTGTTAGCAGAGACTTTGCCGGGACAGTGAAACCCTATGTCAGAGACACTGAGAAGAAGCCCCAATGTTCCCTCCAGGCACTTTCAGTGTGGGTGCTTTCTCCACGTGGTTCCTGGTTTCACTGCGGCTCTGAAGAGAATGTTAGCAAAGAGGTAACCGGGACAGTGAAAACAGTACTCAAAGACAGGGAGAGCAAGCTCTCTCTTGGCACTTTGGATGTGGGACATACAGCGAGATGTTTGCTGCTTTTGCGTTTGGCTGTTGGGAGATTTACAGCACAAAGATATCTAGTTGATTTGAAGCAGTTCCGAGAAAGTCTAAACATAATCCCCACTTCTCCCTCCTGGCACTTTCCATGTGGGAGATATAGCAGGATGTATATTGGTTTTGAGGACAACTCAATGGACAGTGTAGGGAGAAAAGGTCCTGGCTCCTTGAATGCCGTTTCTGGAGACACTGCGATCAATGTGGGAGATATGTCAAGATGTGTGTTTGTTTTGAGGACGGCTCTCTGGAGAGTCTTAGCAAAGAGGTCACACAGATAATCAGAGCAATTCTCAGAGACACTGAGAACAAGCTCCGCAATTCCCTCCTGGCACTTTCCCTGTAGGAGATACCGCAAGACGTTTCTGTATATTGGGCACAGCGCTCTGCAGCGTGTTAGCAGAGACTTTCCCGGGACAGTGAAACCCTATGTCAGAGACACTGAGAAGAAGCCCCAATGTTCCCTCCAGGCACTTTCAGTGTGGGTGCTTTCTCCACGTGGTTCCTGGTTTCACTGCAGCTCTGAAGAGAATGTTAGCAAAGAGGTAACCGGGACAGTGAAAACAGTACTCAAAGACAGGGAGAGCAAGCTCTCTCTTGGCACTTTGGATGTGGGACATACAGCGAGATGTTTGCTGCTTTTGCGTTTGGCTGTTGGGAGATTTACAGCACAAAGATATCTAGTTGATTTGAAGCAGTTCCGAGAAAGTCTAAACATAATCCCCACTTCTCCCTCCTGGCACTTTCCATGTGGGAGATATAGCAGGATGTATATTGGTTTTGAGGACAACTCAATGGACAGTGTAGGGAGAAAACCTCCTGGCTCCTTGAATGCCGTTTCTGGAGACACTGCGATCAATGTGGGAGATATGTCAAGATGTGTGTTTGTTTTGAGGACGGCTCTCTGGAGAGTCTTAGCAAAGAGGTCACACAGATAATCAGAGCAATTCTCAGAGACACTGAGAACAAGCTCCGCAATTCCCTCCTGGCACTTTCCCTGTAGGAGATACCGCAAGATGTTTCTGTATATTGGGCACAGCGCTCTGCACGGTGTTAGCAGAGACTTTCCCGGGACAGTGAAACCCTATGTCAGAGACACTGAGAAGAAGCCCCAATGTTCCCTCCAGGCACTTTCAGTGTGGGTGCTTTCTCCACGTGGTTCCTGGTTTCACTGCGGCTCTGAAGAGAATGTTAGCAAAGAGGTAACCGGGACAGTGAAAACAGTACTCAAAGACAGGGAGAGCAAGCTCTCTCTTGGCACTTTGGATGTGGGACATACAGCGAGATGTTTGCTGCTTTTGCGTTTGGCTGTTGGGAGATTTACAGCACAAAGATATCTAGTTGATTTGAAGCAGTTCCGAGAAAGTCTAAACATAATCCCCACTTCTCCCTCCTGGCACTTTCCATGTGGGAGATATAGCAGGATGTATATTGGTTTTGAGGACAACTCAATGGACAGTGTAGGGAGAAAAGGTCCTGGCTCCTTGAATGCCGTTTCTGGAGACACTGCGATCAATGTGGGAGATATGTCAAGATGTGTGTTTGTTTTGAGGACGGCTCTCTGGAGAGTCTTAGCAAAGAGGTCACACAGATAATCAGAGCAATTCTCAGAGACACTGAGAACAAGCTCCGCAATTCCCTCCTGGCACTTTCCCTGTAGGAGATACCGCAAGACGTTTCTGTATATTGGGCACAGCGCTCTGCACGGTGTTAGCAGAGACTTTCCCGGGACAGTGAAACCCTATGTCAGAGACACTGAGAAGAAGCCCCAATGTTCCCTCCAGGCACTTTCAGTGTGGGTGCTTTCTCCACGTGGTTCCTGGTTTCACTGCGGCTCTGAAGAGAATGTTAGCAAAGAGGTAACCGGGACAGTGAAAACAGTACTCAAAGACAGGGAGAGCAAGCTCTCTCTTGGCACTTTGGATGTGGGACATACAGCGAGATGTTTGCTGCTTTTGCGTTTGGCTGTTGGGAGATTTACAGCACAAAGATATCTAGTTGATTTGAAGCAGTTCCGAGAAAGTCTAAACATAATCCCCACTTCTCCCTCCTGGCACTTTCCATGTGGGAGATATAGCAGGATGTAGATTGGTTTTGAGGACAACTCAATGGACAGTGTAGGGAGAAAAGGTCCTGGCTCCTTGAATGCCGTTTCTGGAGACACTGCGATCAATGTGGGAGATATGTCAAGATGTGTGTTTGTTTTGAGGACGGCTCTCTGGAGAGTCTTAGCAAAGAGGTCACACAGATAATCAGAGCAATTCTCAGAGACACTGAGAACAAGCTCCGCAATTCCCTCCTGGCACTTTCCCTGTAGGAGATACCGCAAGACGTTTCTGTATATTGGGCACAGCGCTCTGCAGCGTGTTAGCAGAGACTTTCCCGGGACAGTGAAACCCTATGTCAGAGACACTGAGAAGAAGCCCCAATGTTCCCTCCAGGCACTTTCAGTGTGGGTGCTTTCTCCACGTGGTTCCTGGTTTCACTGCGGCTCTGAAGAGAATGTTAGCAAAGAGGTAACCGGGACAGTGAAAACAGTACTCAAAGACAGGGAGAGCAAGCTCTCTCTTGGCCCTTTGGATGTGGGACATACAGCGAGATGTTTGCTGCTTTTGCGTTTGGCTGTTGGGAGATTTACAGCACAAAGATATCTAGTTGATTTGAAGCAGTTCCGAGAAAGTCTAAACATAATCCCCACTTCTCCCTCCTGGCACTTTCCATGTGGGAGATATAGCAGGATGTATATTGGTTTTGAGGACAACTCAATGGACAGTGTAGGGAGAAAACCTCCTGGCTCCTTGAATGCCGTTTCTGGAGACACTGCGATCAATGTGGGAGATATGTCAAGATGTGTGTTTGTTTTGAGGACGGCTCTCTGGAGAGTCTTAGCAAAGAGGTCACACAGATAATCAGAGCAATTCTCAGAGACACTGAGAACAAGCTCCGCAATTCCCTCCTGGCACTTTCCCTGTAGGAGATACCGCAAGATGTTTCTGTATATTGGGCACAGCGCTCTGCACGGTGTTAGCAGAGACTTTCCCGGGACAGTGAAACCCTATGTCAGAGACACTGAGAAGAAGCCCCAATGTTCCCTCCAGGCACTTTCAGTGTGGGTGCTTTCTCCACGTGGTTCCTGGTTTCACTGCGGCTCTGAAGAGAATGTTAGCAAAGAGGTAACCGGGACAGTGAAAACAGTACTCAAAGACAGGGAGAGCAAGCTCTCTCTTGGCACTTTGGATGTGGGACATACAGCGAGATGTTTGCTGCTTTTGCGTTTGGCTGTTGGGAGATTTACAGCACAAAGATATCTAGTTGATTTGAAGCAGTTCCGAGAAAGTCTAAACATAATCCCCACTTCTCCCTCCTGGCACTTTCCATGTGGGAGATATAGCAGGATGTAGATTGGTTTTGAGGACAACTCAATGGACAGTGTAGGGAGAAAAGGTCCTGGCTCCTTGAATGCCGTTTCTGGAGACACTGCGATCAATGTGGGAGATATGTCAAGATGTGTGTTTGTTTTGAGGACGACTCTCTGGAGAGTCTTAGCAAAGAGGTCACACAGATAATCAGAGCAATTCTCAGAGACACTGAGAACAAGCTCCGCAATTCCCTCCTGGCACTTTCCCTGTAGGAGATACCGCAAGACGTTTCTGTATATTGGGCACAGCGCTCTGCAGCGTGTTAGCAGAGACTTTCCCGGCACAGTGAAACCCTATGTCAGAGACACTGAGAAGAAGCCCCAATGTTCCCTCCAGGCACTTTCAGTGTGGGTGCTTTCTCCACGTGGTTCCTGGTTTCACTGCAGCTCTGAAGAGAATGTTAGCAAAGAGGTAACCGGGACAGTGAAAACAGTACTCAAAGACAGGGAGAGCAAGCTCTCTCTTGGCACTTTGGATGTGGGACATACAGCGAGATGTTTGCTGCTTTTGCGTTTGGCTGTTGGGAGATTTACAGCACACAGATATCTAGTTGATTTGAAGCAGTTCCGAGAAAGTCTAAACATAATCCCCACTTCTCCCTCCTGGCACTTTCCATGTGGGAGATATAGCAGGATGTATATTGGTTTTGAGGACAACTCAATGGACAGTGTAGGGAGAAAAGGTCCTGGCTCCTTGAATGCCGTTTCTGGAGACACTGCGATCAATGTGGGAGATATGTCAAGATGTGTGTTTGTTTTGAGGACGGCTCTCTGGAGAGTCTTAGCAAAGAGGTCACACAGATAATCAGAGCAATTCTCAGAGACACTGAGAACAAGCTCCGCAATTCCCTCCTGGCACTTTCCCTGTAGGAGATACCGCAAGACGTTTCTGTATATTGGGCACAGCGCTCTGCACGGTGTTAGCAGAGACTTTGCCGGGACAGTGAAACCCTATGTCAGAGACACTGAGAAGAAGCCCCAATGTTCCCTCCAGGCACTTTCAGTGTGGGTGCTTTCTCCACGTGGTTCCTGGTTTCACTGCAGCTCTGAAGAGAATGTTAGCAAAGAGGTAACCGGGACAGTGAAAACAGTACTCAAAGACAGGGAGAGCAAGCTCTCTCTTGGCACTTTGGATGTGGGACATACAGCGAGATGTTTGCTGCTTTTGCGTTTGGCTGTTGGGAGATTTACAGCACAAAGATATCTAGTTGATTTGAAGCAGTTCCGAGAAAGTCTAAACATAATCCCCACTTCTCCCTCCTGGCACTTTCCATGTGGGAGATATAGCAGGATGTATATTGGTTTTGAGGACAACTCAATGGACAGTGTAGGGAGAAAAGGTCCTGGCTCCTTGAATGCCGTTTCTGGAGACACTGCGATCAATGTGGGAGATATGTCAAGATGTGTGTTTGTTTTGAGGACGGCTCTCTGGAGAGTCTTAGCAAAGAGGTCACACAGATAATCAGAGCAATTCTCAGAGACACTGAGAACAAGCTCCGCAATTCCCTCCTGGCACTTTCCCTGTAGGAGATACCGCAAGACGTTTCTGTATATTGGGCACAGCGCTCTGCAGCGTGTTAGCAGAGACTTTCCCGGGACAGTGAAACCCTATGTCAGAGACACTGAGAAGAAGCCCCAATGTTCCCTCCAGGCACTTTCAGTGTGGGTGCCTTCTCCACGTGGTTCCTGGTTTCACTGCGGCTCTGAAGAGAATGTTAGCAAAGAGGTAACCGGGACAGTGAAAACAGTACTCAAAGACAGGGAGAGCAAGCTCTCTCTTGGCACTTTGGATGTGGGACATACAGCGAGATGTTTGCTGCTTTTGCGTTTGGCTGTTGGGAGATTTACAGCACAAAGATATCTAGTTGATTTGAAGCAGTTCCGAGAAAGTCTAAACATAATCCCCACTTCTCCCTCCTGGCACTTTCCATGTGGGAGATATAGCAGGATGTATATTGGTTTTGAGGACAACTCAATGGACAGTGTAGGGAGAAAAGGTCCTGGCTCCTTGAATGCCGTTTCTGGAGACACTGCGATCAATGTGGGAGATATGTCAAGATGTGTGTTTGTTTTGAGGACGGCTCTCTGGAGAGTCTTCGCAAAGAGGTCACACAGATAATCAGAGCAATTCTCAGAGACACTGAGAACAAGCTCCGCAATTCCCTCCTGGCACTTTCCCTGTAGGAGATACCGCAAGACGTTTCTGTATATTGGGCACAGCGCTCTGCAGGGTGTTAGCAGAGACTTTCCCGGGACAGTGAAACCCTATGTCAGAGACACTGAGAAGAAGCCCCAATGTTCCCTCCAGGCACTTTCAGTGTGGGTGCTTTCTCCACGTGGTTCCTGGTTTCACTGCGGCTCTGAAGAGAATGTTAGCAAAGAGGTAACCGGGACAGTGAAAACAGTACTCAAAGACAGGGAGAGCAAGCTCTCTCTTGGCACTTTGGATGTGGGACATACAGCGAGATGTTTGCTGCTTTTGCGTTTGGCTGTTGGGAGATTTACAGCACAAAGATATCTAGTTGATTTGAAGCAGTTCCGAGAAAGTCTAAACATAATCCCCACTTCTCCCTCCTGGCACTTTCCATGTGGGAGATATAGCAGGATGTATATTGGTTTTGAGGACAACTCAATGGACAGTGTAGGGAGAAAAGGTCCTGGCTCCTTGAATGCCGTTTCTGGAGACACTGCGATCAATGTGGGAGATATGTCAAGATGTGTGTTTGTTTTGAGGACGGCTCTCTGGAGAGTCTTAGCAAAGAGGTCACACAGATAATCAGAGCAATTCTCAGAGACACTGAGAACAAGCTCCGCAATTCCCTCCTGGCACTTTCCCTGTAGGAGATACCGCAAGACGTTTCTGTATATTGGGCACAGCGCTCTGCACGGTGTTAGCAGAGACTTTCCCGGCACAGTGAAACCCTATGTCAGAGACACTGAGAAGAAGCCCCAATGTTCCCTCCAGGCACTTTCAGTGTGGCTGCCTTCTCCACGTGGTTCCTGGTTTCACTGCGGCTCTGAAGAGAATGTTAGCAAAGAGGTAACCGGGACAGTGAAAACAGTACTCAAAGACAGGGAGAGCAAGCTCTCTCTTGGCACTTTGGATGTGGGACATACAGCGAGATGTTTGCTGCTTTTGCGTTTGGCTGTTGGGAGATTTACAGCACAAAGATATCTAGTTGATTTGAAGCAGTTCCGAGAAAGTCTAAACATAATCCCCACTTCTCCCTCCTGGCACTTTCCATGTGGGAGATATAGCAGGATGTATATTGGTTTTGAGGACAACTCAACGGACAGTGTAGGGAGAAAAGGTCCTGGCTCCTTGAATGCCGTTTCTGGAGACACTGCGATCAATGTGGGAGATATGTCAAGATGTGTGTTTGTTTTGAGGACGGCTCTCTGGAGAGTCTTAGCAAAGAGGTCACACAGATAATCAGAGCAATTCTCAGAGACACTGAGAACAAGCTCCGCAATTCCCTCCTGGCACTTTCCCTGTAGGAGATACCGCAAGACGTTTCTGTATATTGGGCACAGCGCTCTGCACGGTGTTAGCAGAGACTTTCCCGGGACAGTGAAACCCTATGTCAGAGACACTGAGAAGAAGCCCCAATGTTCCCTCCAGGCACTTTCAGTGTGGGTGCCTTCTCCACGTGGTTCCTGGTTTCACTGCAGCTCTGAAGAGAATGTTAGCAAAGAGGTAACCGGGACAGTGAAAACAGTACTCAAAGACAGGGAGAGCAAGCTCTCTCTTGGCACTTTGGATGTGGGACATACAGCGAGATGTTTGCTGCTTTTGCGTTTGGCTGTTGGGAGATTTACAGCACAAAGATATCTAGTTGATTTGAAGCAGTTCCGAGAAAGTCTAAACATAATCCCCACTTCTCCCTCCTGGCACTTTCCATGTGGGAGATATAGCAGGATGTATATTGGTTTTGAGGACAACTCAATGGACAGTGTAGGGAGAAAAGGTCCTGGCTCCTTGAATGCCGTTTCTGGAGACACTGCGATCAATGTGGGAGATATGTCAAGATGTGTGTTTGTTTTGAGGACGGCTCTCTGGAGAGTCTTCGCAAAGAGGTCACACAGATAATCAGAGCAATTCTCAGAGACACTGAGAACAAGCTCCGCAATTCCCTCCTGGCACTTTCCCTGTAGGAGATACCGCAAGACGTTTCTGTATATTGGGCACAGCGCTCTGCACGGTGTTAGCAGAGACTTTCCCGGCACAGTGAAACCCTATGTCAGAGACACTGAGAAGAAGCCCCAATGTTCCCTCCAGGCACTTTCAGTGTGGGTGCTTTCTCCACGTGGTTCCTGGTTTCACTGCGGCTCTGAAGAGAATGTTAGCAAAGAGGTAACCGGGACAGTGAAAACAGTACTCAAAGACAGGGAGAGCAAGCTCTCTCTTGGCACTTTGGATGTGGGACATACAGCGAGATGTTTGCTGCTTTTGCGTTTGGCTGTTGGGAGATTTACAGCACAAAGATATCTAGTTGATTTGAAGCAGTTCCGAGAAAGTCTAAACATAATCCCCACTTCTCCCTCCTGGCACTTTCCATGTGGGAGATATAGCAGGATGTATATTGGTTTTGAGGACAACTCAATGGACAGTGTAGGGAGAAAACCTCCTGGCTCCTTGAATGCCGTTTCTGGAGACACTGCGATCAATGTGGGAGATATGTCAAGATGTGTGTTTGTTTTGAGGACGGCTCTCTGGAGAGTCTTAGCAAAGAGGTCACACAGATAATCAGAGCAATTCTCAGAGACACTGAGAACAAGCTCCACAATTCCCTCCTGGCACTTTCCCTGTAGGAGATACCGCAAGACGTTTCTGTATATTGGGCACAGCGCTCTGCACGGTGTTAGCAGAGACTTTCCCGGGACAGTGAAACCCTATGTCAGAGACACTGAGAAGAAGCCCCAATGTTCCCTCCAGGCACTTTCAGTGTGGGTGCCTTCTCCACGTGGTTCCTGGTTTCACTGCGGCTCTGAAGAGAATGTTAGCAAAGAGGTAACCGGGACAGTGAAAACAGTACTCAAAGACAGGGAGAGCAAGCTCTCTCTTGGCACTTTGGATGTGGGACATACAGCGAGATGTTTGCTGCTTTTGCGTTTGGCTGTTGGGAGATTTACAGCACAAAGATATCTAGTTGATTTGAAGCAGTTCCGAGAAAGTCTAAACATAATCCCCACTTCTCCCTCCTGGCACTTTCCATGTGGGAGATATAGCAGGATGTATATTGGTTTTGAGGACAACTCAATGGACAGTGTAGGGAGAAAAGGTCCTGGCTCCTTGAATGCCGTTTCTGGAAACACTGCGATCAATGTGGGAGATATGTCAAGATGTGTGTTTGTTTTGAGGACGGCTCTCTGGAGAGTCTTAGCAAAGAGGTCACACAGATAATCAGAGCAATTCTCAGAGACACTGAGAACAAGCTCCACAATTCCCTCCTGGCACTTTCCCTGTAGGAGATACCGCAAGACGTTTCTGTGTATTGGGCACAGCGCTCTGCAGCGTGTTAGCAGAGACTTTCCCGGGACAGTGAAACCCTATGTCAGAGACACTGAGAAGAAGCCCCAATGTTCCCTCCAGGCACTTTCAGTGTGGGTGCTTTCTCCACGTGGTTCCTGGTTTCACTGCAGCTCTGAAGAGAATGCTAGCAAAGAGGTAACCGGGACAGTGAAAACAGTACTCAAAGACAGGGAGAGCAAGCTCTCTCTTGGCACTTTGGATGTGGGACATACAGTGACATGTTTGCTGCTTTTCCGTTTGGCTGTTGGGAGATTTACAGCACAAAGATATCTAGTTGATTTGAAGCAGTTCCGAGAAAGTCTAAACATAATCCCCACTTCTCCCTCCTGGCACTTTCCATGTGGGAGATATAGCAGGATGTATATTGGTTTTGAGGACAACTCAATGGACAGTGTAGGGAGAAAAGGTCCTGGCTCCTTGAATGCCATTTCTGGAGACACTGCGATCAATGTGGGAGATATGTCAAGATGCGTGTTTGTTTTGAGGACGGCTCTCTGGAGAGTCTTAGCAAAGAGGTCACACAGATAATCAGAGCAATTCTCAGAGACACTGAGAACAAGCTCCGCAATTCCCTCCTGGCACTTTCCCTGTAGGAGATACCGCAAGACGTTTCTGTATATTGGGCACAGCGCTCTGCACGGTGTTAGCAGAGACTTTCCCGGGACAGTGAAACCCTATGTCAGAGACACTGAGAAGAAGCCCCAATGTTCCCTCCAGGCACTTTCAGTGTGGGTGCTTTCTCCACGTGGTTCCTGGTTTCACTGCGGCTCTGAAGAGAATGTTAGCAAAGAGGTAACCGGGACAGTGAAAACAGTACTCAAAGACAGGGAGAGCAAGCTCTCTCTTGGCACTTTGGATGTGGGACATACAGCGAGATGTTTGCTGCTTTTGCGTTTGGCTGTTGGGAGATTTACAGCACAAAGATATCTAGTTGATTTGAAGCAGTTCCGAGAAAGTCTAAACATAATCCCCACTTCTCCCTCCTGGCACTTTCCATGTGGGAGATATAGCAGGATGTATATTGGTTTTGAGGACAACTCAATGGACAGTGTAGGGAGAAAAGGTCCTGGCTCCTTGAATGCCGTTTCTGGAGACACTGCGATCAATGTGGGAGATATGTCAAGATGTGTGTTGGTTTTGAGGACGGCTCTCTGGAGCGTCTTAGCAAAGAGGTTACACAGATAATCAGAGCAATTCTCAGAGACACTGAGAACAAGCTCCGCAATTCCCTCCTGGCACTTTCCCTGTAGGAGATACCGCAAGACGTTTCTGTATATTGGGCGCAGCGCTCTGCACGGTGTTAGCAGAGACTTCCCGGGACAGTGAAACCCTATGTCAGAGACACTGAGAAGAAGCCCCAATGTTCCCTCCAGGCACTTTCAGTGTGGGTGCTTTCTCCACGTGGTTCCTGGTTTCACTGCGGCTCTGAAGAGAATGTTAGCAAAGAGGTAACCGGGACAGTGAAAACAGTACTCAAAGACAGGGAGAGCAAGCTCTCTCTTGGCACTTTGGATGTGGGACATACAGCGAGATGTTTGCTGCTTTTGCATTTGGCTGTTGGGAGATTTACAGCACAAAGATATCTAGTTGATTTGAAGCAGTTCCGAGAAAGTCTAAACATAATCCCCACTTCTCCCTCCTGGCACTTTCCATGTGGGAGATATAGCAGGATGTATATTGGTTTTGAGGACAACTCAATGGACAGTGTAGGGAGAAAAGGTCCTGGCTCCTTGAATGCCGTTTCTGGAGACACTGCGATCAATGTGGGAGATATGTCAAGATGTGTGTTTGTTTTGAGGACGGCTCTCTGGAGAGTCTTAGCAAAGAGGTCACACAGATAATCAGAGCAATTCTCAGAGACACTGAGAACAAGCTCCGCAATTCCCTCCTGGCACTTTCCCTGTAGGAGATACCGCAAGACGTTTCTGTATATTGGGCACAGCGCTCTGCACGGTGTTAGCAGAGACTTTCCCGGCACAGTGAAACCCTATGTCAGAGACACTGAGAAGAAGCCCCAATGTTCCCTCCAGGCACTTTCAGTGTGGGTGCTTTCTCCACGTGGTTCCTGGTTTCACTGCAGCTCTGAAGAGAATGTTAGCAAAGAGGTAACCGGGACAGTGAAAACAGTACTCAAAGACAGGGAGAGCAAGCTCTCTCTTGGCACTTTGGATGTGGGACATACAGCGAGATGTTTGCTGCTTTTGCGTTTGGCTGTTGGGAGATTTACAGCACAAAGATATCTAGTTGATTTGAAGCAGTTCCGAGAAAGTCTAAACATAATCCCCACTTCTCCCTCCTGGCACTTTCCATGTGGGAGATATAGCAGGATGTATATTGGTTTTGAGGACAACTCAATGGACAGTGTAGGGAGAAAAGGTCCTGGCTCCTTGAATGCCGTTTCTGGAGACACTGCGATCAATGTGGGAGATATGTCAAGATGTGTGTTTGTTTTGAGGACGGCTCTCTGGAGCGTCTTAGCAAAGAGGTCACACAGATAATCAGAGCAATTCTCAGAGACACTGAGAACAAGCTCCGCAATTCCCTCCTGGCACTTTCCCTGTAGGAGATACCGCAAGACGTTTCTGTATATTGGGCACAGCGCTCTGCACGGTGTTAGCAGAGACTTTCCCGGGACAGTGAAACCCTATGTCAGAGACACTGAGAAGAAGCCCCAATGTTCCCTCCAGGCACTTTCAGTGTGGGTGCCTTCTCCACGTGGTTCCTGGTTTCACTGCAGCTCTGAAGAGAATGTTAGCAAAGAGGTAACCGGGACAGTGAAAACAGTACTCAAAGACAGGGAGAGCAAGCTCTCTCTTGGCACTTTGGATGTGGGACATACAGCGAGATGTTTGCTGCTTTTGCGTTTGGCTGTTGGGAGATTTACAGCACAAAGATATCTAGTTGATTTGAAGCAGTTCCGAGAAAGTCTAAACATAATCCCCACTTCTCCCTCCTGGCACTTTCCATGTGGGAGATATAGCAGGATGTATATTGGTTTTGAGGACAACTCAATGGACAGTGTAGGGAGAAAAGGTCCTGGCTCCTTGAATGCCGTTTCTGGAGACACTGCGATCAATGTGGGAGATATGTCAAGATGTGTGTTTGTTTTGAGGACGGCTCTCTGGAGAGTCTTAGCAAAGAGGTCACACAGATAATCAGAGCAATTCTCAGAGACACTGAGAACAAGCTCCGCAATTCCCTCCTGGCACTTTCCCTGTAGGAGATACCGCAAGACGTTTCTGTATATTGGGCACAGCGCTCTGCACGGTGTTAGCAGAGACTTTCCCGGGACAGTGAAACCCTATGTCAGAGACACTGAGAAGAAGCCCCAATGTTCCCTCCAGGCACTTTCAGTGTGGGTGCTTTCTCCACGTGGTTCCTGGTTTCACTGCAGCTCTGAAGAGAATGTTAGCAAAGAGGTAACCGGGACAGTGAAAACAGTACTCAAAGACAGGGAGAGCAAGCTCTCTCTTGGCACTTTGGATGTGGGACATACAGCGAGATGTTTGCTGCTTTTGCGTTTGGCTGTTGGGAGATTTACAGCACAAAGATATCTAGTTGATTTGAAGCAGTTCCGAGAAAGTCTAAACATAATCCCCACTTCTCCCTCCTGGCACTTTCCATGTGGGAGATATAGCAGGATGTATATTGGTTTTGAGGACAACTCAATGGACAGTGTAGGGAGAAAAGGTCCTGGCTCCTTGAATGCCGTTTCTGGAGACACTGCGATCAATGTGGGAGATATGTCAAGATGTGTGTTTGTTTTGAGGACGGCTCTCTGGAGCGTCTTAGCAAAGAGGTCACACAGATAATCAGAGCAATTCTCAGAGACACTGAGAACAAGCTCCGCAATTCCCTCCTGGCACTTTCCCTGTAGGAGATACCGCAAGACGTTTCTGTATATTGGGCACAGCGCTCTGCACGGTGTTAGCAGAGACTTTCCCGGGACAGTGAAACCCTATGTCAGAGACACTGAGAAGAAGCCCCAATGTTCCCTCCAGGCACTTTCAGTGTGGGTGCCTTCTCCACGTGGTTCCTGGTTTCACTGCAGCTCTGAAGAGAATGTTAGCAAAGAGGTAACCGGGACAGTGAAAACAGTACTCAAAGACAGGGAGAGCAAGCTCTCTCTTGGCACTTTGGATGTGGGACATACAGCGAGATGTTTGCTGCTTTTGCGTTTGGCTGTTGGGAGATTTACAGCACAAAGATATCTAGTTGATTTGAAGCAGTTCCGAGAAAGTCTAAACATAATCCCCACTTCTCCCTCCTGGCACTTTCCATGTGGGAGATATAGCAGGATGTATATTGGTTTTGAGGACAACTCAATGGACAGTGTAGGGAGAAAAGGTCCTGGCTCCTTGAATGCCGTTTCTGGAGACACTGCGATCAATGTGGGAGATATGTCAAGATGTGTGTTTGTTTTGAGGACGGCTCTCTGGAGAGTCTTAGCAAAGAGGTCACACAGATAATCAGAGCAATTCTCAGAGACACTGAGAACAAGCTCCGCAATTCCCTCCTGGCACTTTCCCTGTAGGAGATACCGCAAGACGTTTCTGTATATTGGGCACAGCGCTCTGCACGGTGTTAGCAGAGACTTTCCCGGGACAGTGAAACCCTATGTCAGAGACACTGAGAAGAAGCCCCAATGTTCCCTCCAGGCACTTTCAGTGTGGGTGCCTTCTCCACGTGGTTCCTGGTTTCACTGCGGCTCTGAAGAGAATGTTAGCAAAGAGGTAACCGGGACAGTGAAAACAGTACTCAAAGACAGGGAGAGCAAGCTCTCTCTTGGCACTTTGGATGTGGGACATACAGCGAGATGTTTGCTGCTTTTGCGTTTGGCTGTTGGGAGATTTACAGCACAAAGATATCTAGTTGATTTGAAGCAGTTCCGAGAAAGTCTAAACATAATCCCCACTTCTCCCTCCTGGCACTTTCCATGTGGGAGATATAGCAGGATGTATATTGGTTTTGAGGACAACTCAATGGACAGTGTAGGGAGAAAAGGTCCTGGCTCCTTGAATGCCGTTTCTGGAGACACTGCGATCAATGTGGGAGATATGTCAAGATGTGTGTTTGTTTTGAGGACGGCTCTCTGGAGAGTCTTAGCAAAGAGGTCACACAGATAATCAGAGCAATTCTCAGAGACACTGAGAACAAGCTCCACAATTCCCTCCTGGCACTTTCCCTGTAGGAGATACCGCAAGACGTTTCTGTATATTGGGCACAGCGCTCTGCACGGTGTTAGCAGAGACTTTCCCGGGACAGTGAAACCCTATGTCAGAGACACTGAGAAGAAGCCCCAATGTTCCCTCCAGGCACTTTCAGTGTGGGTGCTTTCTCCACGTGGTTCCTGGTTTCACTGCAGCTCTGAAGAGAATGTTAGCAAAGAGGTAACCGGGACAGTGAAAACAGTACTCAAAGACAGGGAGAGCAAGCTCTCTCTTGGCACTTTGGATGTGGGACATACAGCGAGATGTTTGCTGCTTTTGCGTTTGGCTGTTGGGAGATTTACAGCACAAAGATATCTAGTTGATTTGAAGCAGTTCCGAGAAAGTCTAAACATAATCCCCACTTCTCCCTCCTGGCACTTTCCATGTGGGAGATATAGCAGGATGTATATTGGTTTTGAGGACAACTCAATGGACAGTGTAGGGAGAAAAGGTCCTGGCTCCTTGAATGCCGTTTCTGGAGACACTGCGATCAATGTGGGAGATATGTCAAGATGTGTGTTGGTTTTGAGGACGGCTCTCTGGAGAGTCTTAGCAAAGAGGTCACACAGATAATCAGAGCAATTCTCAGAGACACTGAGAACAAGCTCCACAATTCCCTCCTGGCACTTTCCCTGTAGGAGATACCGCAAGACGTTTCTGTATATTGGGCTCAGCGCTCTGCACGGTGTTAGCAGAGACTTTCCCGGGACAGTGAAACCCTATGTCAGAGACACTGAGAAGAAGCCCCAATGTTCCCTCCAGGCACTTTCAGTGTGGGTGCCTTCTCCACGTGGTTCCTGGTTTCACTGCGGCTCTGAAGAGAATGTTAGCAAAGAGGTAACCGGGACAGTGAAAACAGTACTCAAAGACAGGGAGAGCAAGCTCTCTCTTGGCACTTTGGATGTGGGACATACAGCGAGATGTTTGCTGCTTTTGCGTTTGGCTGTTGGGAGATTTACAGCACAAAGATATCTAGTTGATTTGAAGCAGTTCCGAGAAAGTCTAAACATAATCCCCACTTCTCCCTCCTGGCACTTTCCATGTGGGAGATATAGCAGGATGTATATTGGTTTTGAGGACAACTCAATGGACAGTGTAGGGAGAAAAGGTCCTGGCTCCTTGAATGCCGTTTCTGGAGACACTGCGATCAATGTGGGAGATATGTCAAGATGTGTGTTTGTTTTGAGGACGGCTCTCTGGAGAGTCTTAGCAAAGAGGTCACACAGATAATCAGAGCAATTCTCAGAGACACTGAGAACAAGCTCCACAATTCCCTCCTGGCACTTTCCCTGTAGGAGATACCGCAAGACGTTTCTGTATATTGGGCACAGCGCTCTGCACGGTGTTAGCAGAGACTTTCCCGGGACAGTGAAACCCTATGTCAGAGACACTGAGAAGAAGCCCCAATGTTCCCTCCAGGCACTTTCAGTGTGGGTGCTTTCTCCACGTGGTTCCTGGTTTCACTGCGGCTCTGAAGAGAATGTTAGCAAAGAGGTAACCGGGACAGTGAAAACAGTACTCAAAGACAGGGAGAGCAAGCTCTCTCTTGGCACTTTGGATGTGGGACATACAGCGAGATGTTTGCTGCTTTTGCGTTTGGCTGTTGGGAGATTTACAGCACAAAGATATCTAGTTGATTTGAAGCAGTTCCGAGAAAGTCTAAACATAATCCCCACTTCTCCCTCCTGGCACTTTCCATGTGGGAGATATAGCAGGATGTATATTGGTTTTGAGGACAACTCAATGGACAGTGTAGGGAGAAAAGGTCCTGGCTCCTTGAATGCCGTTTCTGGAGACACTGCGATCAATGTGGGAGATATGTCAAGATGTGTGTTTGTTTTGAGGACGGCTCTCTGGAGAGTCTTAGCAAAGAGGTCACACAGATAATCAGAGCAATTCTCAGAGACACTGAGAACAAGCTCCGCAATTCCCTCCTGGCACTTTCCCTGTAGGAGATACCGCAAGACGTTTCTGTATATTGGGCACAGCGCTCTGCACGGTGTTAGCAGAGACTTTCCCGGCACAGTGAAACCCTATGTCAGAGACACTGAGAAGAAGCCCCAATGTTCCCTCCAGGCACTTTCAGTGTGGGTGCTTTCTCCACGTGGTTCCTGGTTTCACTGCAGCTCTGAAGAGAATGTTAGCAAAGAGGTAACCGGGACAGTGAAAACAGTACTCAAAGACAGGGAGAGCAAGCTCTCTCTTGGCACTTTGGATGTGGGACATACAGCGAGATGTTTGCTGCTTTTGCGTTTGGCTGTTGGGAGATTTACAGCACAAAGATATCTAGTTGATTTGAAGCAGTTCCGAGAAAGTCTAAACATAATCCCCACTTCTCCCTCCTGGCACTTTCCATGTGGGAGATATAGCAGGATGTATATTGGTTTTGAGGACAACTCAATGGACAGTGTAGGGAGAAAACCTCCTGGCTCCTTGAATGCCGTTTCTGGAGACACTGCGATCAATGTGGGAGATATGTCAAGATGTGTGTTGGTTTTGAGGACGGCTCTCTGGAGAGTCTTAGCAAAGAGGTCACACAGATAATCAGAGCAATTCTCAGAGACACTGAGAACAAGCTCCACAATTCCCTCCTGGCACTTTCCCTGTAGGAGATACCGCAAGACGTTTCTGTATATTGGGCACAGCGCTCTGCAGCGTGTTAGCAGAGACTTTCCCGGGACAGTGAAACCCTATGTCAGAGACACTGAGAAGAAGCCCCAATGTTCCCTCCAGGCACTTTCAGTGTGGGTGCTTTCTCCACGTGGTTCCTGGTTTCACTGCGGCTCTGAAGAGAATGTTAGCAAAGAGGTAACCGGGACAGTGAAAACAGTACTCAAAGACAGGGAGAGCAAGCTCTCTCTTGGCACTTTGGATGTGGGACATACAGCGAGATGTTTGCTGCTTTTGCGTTTGGCTGTTGGGAGATTTACAGCACAAAGATATCTAGTTGATTTGAAGCAGTTCCGAGAAAGTCTAAACATAATCCCCACTTCTCCCTCCTGGCACTTTCCATGTGGGAGATATAGCAGGATGTATATTGGTTTTGAGGACAACTCAATGGACAGTGTAGGGAGAAAAGGTCCTGGCTCCTTGAATGCCGTTTCTGGAGACACTGCGATCAATGTGGGAGATATGTCAAGATGTGTGTTTGTTTTGAGGACGGCTCTCTGGAGCGTCTTAGCAAAGAGGTCACACAGATAATCAGAGCAATTCTCAGAGACACTGAGAACAAGCTCCGCAATTCCCTCCTGGCACTTTCCCTGTAGGAGATACCACAAGACGTTTCTGTATATTGGGCACAGCGCTCTGCACGGTGTTAGCAGAGACTTTCCCGGCACAGTGAAACCCTATGTCAGAGACACTGAGAAGAAGCCCCAATGTTCCCTCCAGGCACTTTCAGTGTGGGTGCTTTCTCCACGTGGTTCCTGGTTTCACTGCAGCTCTGAAGAGAATGTTAGCAAAGAGGTAACCGGGACAGTGAAAACAGTACTCAAAGACAGGGAGAGCAAGCTCTCTCTTGGCACTTTGGATGTGGGACATACAGCGAGATGTTTGCTGCTTTTGCGTTTGGCTGTTGGGAGATTTACAGCACAAAGATATCTAGTTGATTTGAAGCAGTTCCGAGAAAGTCTAAACATAATCCCCACTTCTCCCTCCTGGCACTTTCCATGTGGGAGATATAGCAGGATGTATATTGGTTTTGAGGACAACTCAATGGACAGTGTAGGGAGAAAAGGTCCTGGCTCCTTGAATGCCGTTTCTGGAGACACTGCGATCAATGTGGGAGATATGTCAAGATGTGTGTTTGTTTTGAGGACGGCTCTCTGGAGCGTCTTAGCAAAGAGGTCACACAGATAATCAGAGCAATTCTCAGAGACACTGAGAACAAGCTCCGCAATTCCCTCCTGGCACTTTCCCTGTAGGAGATACCGCAAGACGTTTCTGTATATTGGGCACAGCGCTCTGCACGGTGTTAGCAGAGACTTTCCCGGGACAGTGAAACCCTATGTCAGAGACACTGAGAAGAAGCCCCAATGTTCCCTCCAGGCACTTTCAGTGTGGGTGCCTTCTCCACGTGGTTCCTGGTTTCACTGCAGCTCTGAAGAGAATGTTAGCAAAGAGGTAACCGGGACAGTGAAAACAGTACTCAAAGACAGGGAGAGCAAGCTCTCTCTTGGCACTTTGGATGTGGGACATACAGCGAGATGTTTGCTGCTTTTGCATTTGGCTGTTGGGAGATTTACAGCACAAAGATATCTAGTTGATTTGAAGCAGTTCCGAGAAAGTCTAAACATAATCCCCACTTCTCCCTCCTGGCACTTTCCATGTGGGAGATATAGCAGGATGTATATTGGTTTTGAGGACAACTCAATGGACAGTGTAGGGAGAAAAGGTCCTGGCTCCTTGAATGCCATTTCTGGAGACACTGCGATCAATGTGGGAGATATGTCAAGATGTGTGTTTGTTTTGAGGACGGCTCTCTGGAGAGTCTTAGCAAAGAGGTCACACAGATAATCAGAGCAATTCTCAGAGACACTGAGAACAAGCTCCGCAATTCCCTCCTGGCACTTTCCCTGTAGGAGATACCGCAAGACGTTTCTGTATATTGGGCACAGCGCTCTGCACGGTGTTAGCAGAGACTTTCCCGGGACAGTGAAACCCTATGTCAGAGACACTGAGAAGAAGCCCCAATGTTCCCTCCAGGCACTTTCAGTGTGGGTGCCTTCTCCACGTGGTTCCTGGTTTCACTGCGGCTCTGAAGAGAATGTTAGCAAAGAGGTAACCGGGACAGTGAAAACAGTACTCAAAGACAGGGAGAGCAAGCTCTCTCTTGGCACTTTGGATGTGGGACATACAGCGAGATGTTTGCTGCTTTTGCGTTTGGCTGTTGGGAGATTTACAGCACAAAGATATCTAGTTGATTTGAAGCAGTTCCGAGAAAGTCTAAACATAATCCCCACTTCTCCCTCCTGGCACTTTCCATGTGGGAGATATAGCAGGATGTATATTGGTTTTGAGGACAACTCAATGGACAGTGTAGGGAGAAAAGGTCCTGGCTCCTTGAATGCCGTTTCTGGAGACACTGCGATCAATGTGGGAGATATGTCAAGATGTGTGTTTGTTTTGAGGACGGCTCTCTGGAGAGTCTTAGCAAAGAGGTCACACAGATAATCAGAGCAATTCTCAGAGACACTGAGAACAAGCTCCACAATTCCCTCCTGGCACTTTCCCTGTAGGAGATACCGCAAGACGTTTCTGTATATTGGGCACAGCGCTCTGCAGCGTGTTAGCAGAGACTTTCCCGGGACAGTGAAACCCTATGTCAGAGACACTGAGAAGAAGCCCCAATGTTCCCTCCAGGCACTTTCAGTGTGGGTGCTTTCTCCACGTGGTTCCTGGTTTCACTGCGGCTCTGAAGAGAATGTTAGCAAAGAGGTAACCGGGACAGTGAAAACAGTACTCAAAGACAGGGAGAGCAAGCTCTCTCTTGGCACTTTGGATGTGGGACATACAGCGAGATGTTTGCTGCTTTTGCGTTTGGCTGTTGGGAGATTTACAGCACAAAGATATCTAGTTGATTTGAAGCAGTTCCGAGAAAGTCTAAACATAATCCCCACTTCTCCCTCCTGGCACTTTCCATGTGGGAGATATAGCAGGATGTATATTGGTTTTGAGGACAACTCAATGGACAGTGTAGGGAGAAAAGGTCCTGGCTCCTTGAATGCCGTTTCTGGAGACACTGCGATCAATGTGGGAGATATGTCAAGATGTGTGTTTGTTTTGAGGACGGCTCTCTGGAGAGTCTTAGCAAAGAGGTCACACAGATAATCAGAGCAATTCTCAGAGACACTGAGAACAAGCTCCGCAATTCCCTCCTGGCACTTTCCCTGTAGGAGATACCGCAAGACGTTTCTGTATATTGGGCACAGCGCTCTGCACGGTGTTAGCAGAGACTTTCCCGGGACAGTGAAACCCTATGTCAGAGACACTGAGAAGAAGCCCCAATGTTCCCTCCAGGCACTTTCAGTGTGGGTGCTTTCTCCACGTGGTTCCTGGTTTCACTGCGGCTCTGAAGAGAATGTTAGCAAAGAGGTAACCGGGACAGTGAAAACAGTACTCAAAGACAGGGAGAGCAAGCTCTCTCTTGGCACTTTGGATGTGGGACATACAGCGAGATGTTTGCTGCTTTTGCGTTTGGCTGTTGGGAGATTTACAGCACAAAGATATCTAGTTGATTTGAAGCAGTTCCGAGAAAGTCTAAACATAATCCCCACTTCTCCCTCCTGGCACTTTCCATGTGGGAGATATAGCAGGATGTATATTGGTTTTGAGGACAACTCAATGGACAGTGTAGGGAGAAAAGGTCCTGGCTCCTTGAATGCCGTTTCTGGAGACACTGCGATCAATGTGGGAGATATGTCAAGATGTGTGTTTGTTTTGAGGACGGCTCTCTGGAGCATCTTAGCAAAGAGGTCACACAGATAATCAGAGCAATTCTCAGAGACACTGAGAACAAGCTCCGCAATTCCCTCCTGGCACTTTCCCTGTAGGAGATACCACAAGACGTTTCTGTATATTGGGCACAGCGCTCTGCAGCGTGTTAGCAGAGACTTTCCCGGGACAGTGAAACCCTATGTCAGAGACACTGAGAAGAAGCCCCAATGTTCCCTCCAGGCACTTTCAGTGTGGGTGCCTTCTCCACGTGGTTCCTGGTTTCACTGCGGCTCTGAAGAGAATGTTAGCAAAGAGGTAACCGGGACAGTGAAAACAGTACTCAAAGACAGGGAGAGCAAGCTCTCTCTTGGCACTTTGGATGTGGGACATACAGCGAGATGTTTGCTGCTTTTGCGTTTGGCTGTTGGGAGATTTACAGCACAAAGATATCTAGTTGATTTGAAGCAGTTCCGAGAAAGTCTAAACATAATCCCCACTTCTCCCTCCTGGCACTTTCCATGTGGGAGATATAGCAGGATGTATATTGGTTTTGAGGACAACTCAATGGACAGTGTAGGGAGAAAACCTCCTGGCTCCTTGAATGCCGTTTCTGGAGACACTGCGATCAATGTGGGAGATATGTCAAGATGTGTGTTTGTTTTGAGGACGGCTCTCTGGAGAGTCTTAGCAAAGAGGTCACACAGATAATCAGAGCAATTCTCAGAGACACTGAGAACAAGCTCCGCAATTCCCTCCTGGCACTTTCCCTGTAGGAGATACCGCAAGACGTTTCTGTATATTGGGCACAGCGCTCTGCACGGTGTTAGCAGAGACTTTCCCGGGACAGTGAAACCCTATGTCAGAGACACTGAGAAGAAGCCCCAATGTTCCCTCCAGGCACTTTCAGTGTGGGTGCCTTCTCCACGTGGTTCCTGGTTTCACTGCAGCTCTGAAGAGAATGTTAGCAAAGAGGTAACCGGGACAGTGAAAACAGTACTCAAAGACAGGGAGAGCAAGCTCTCTCTTGGCACTTTGGATGTGGGACATACAGCGAGATGTTTGCTGCTTTTGCGTTTGGCTGTTGGGAGATTTACAGCACAAAGATATCTAGTTGATTTGAAGCAGTTCCGAGAAAGTCTAAATATAATCCCCACTTCTCCCTCCTGGCACTTTCCATGTGGGAGATATAGCAGGATGTATATTGGTTTTGAGGACAACTCAATGGACAGTGTAGGGAGAAAAGGTCCTGGCTCCTTGAATGCCGTTTCTGGAGACACTGCGATCAATGTGGGAGATATGTCAAGATGTGTGTTTGTTTTGAGGACGGCTCTCTGGAGAGTCTTAGCAAAGAGGTCACACAGATAATCAGAGCAATTCTCAGAGACACTGAGAACAAGCTCCGCAATTCCCTCCTGGCACTTTCCCTGTAGGAGATACCGCAAGACGTTTCTGTATATTGGGCACAGCGCTCTGCACGGTGTTAGCAGAGACTTTCCCGGGACAGTGAAACCCTATGTCAGAGACACTGAGAAGAAGCCCCAATGTTCCCTCCAGGCACTTTCAGTGTGGGTGCTTTCTCCACGTGGTTCCTGGTTTCACTGCAGCTCTGAAGAGAATGTTAGCAAAGAGGTAACCGGGACAGTGAAAACAGTACTCAAAGACAGGGAGAGCAAGCTCTCTCTTGGCACTTTGGATGTGGGACATACAGCGAGATGTTTGCTGCTTTTGCGTTTGGCTGTTGGGAGATTTACAGCACAAAGATATCTAGTTGATTTGAAGCAGTTCCGAGAAAGTCTAAACATAATCCCCACTTCTCCCTCCTGGCACTTTCCATGTGGGAGATATAGCAGGATGTATATTGGTTTTGAGGACAACTCAATGGACAGTGTAGGGAGAAAACCTCCTGGCTCCTTGAATGCCGTTTCTGGAGACACTGCGATCAATGTGGGAGATATGTCAAGATGTGTGTTTGTTTTGAGGACGGCTCTCTGGAGAGTCTTAGCAAAGAGGTCACACAGATAATCAGAGCAATTCTCAGAGACACTGAGAACAAGCTCCGCAATTCCCTCCTGGCACTTTCCCTGTAGGAGATACCGCAAGACGTTTCTGTATATTGGGCACAGCGCTCTGCACGGTGTTAGCAGAGACTTTCCCGGGACAGTGAAACCCTATGTCAGAGACACTGAGAAGAAGCCCCAATGTTCCCTCCAGGCACTTTCAGTGTGGGTGCTTTCTCCACGTGGTTCCTGGTTTCACTGCAGCTCTGAAGAGAATGTTAGCAAAGAGGTAACCGGGACAGTGAAAACAGTACTCAAAGACAGGGAGAGCAAGCTCTCTCTTGGCACTTTGGATGTGGGACATACAGCGAGATGTTTGCTGCTTTTGCGTTTGGCTGTTGGGAGATTTACAGCACAAAGATATCTAGTTGATTTGAAGCAGTTCCGAGAAAGTCTAAACATAATCCCCACTTCTCCCTCCTGGCACTTTCCATGTGGGAGATATAGCAGGATGTATATTGGTTTTGAGGACAACTCAATGGACAGTGTAGGGAGAAAAGGTCCTGGCTCCTTGAATGCCGTTTCTGGAGACACTGCGATCAATGTGGGAGATATGTCAAGATGTGTGTTTGTTTTGAGGACGGCTCTCTGGAGAGTCTTAGCAAAGAGGTCACACAGATAATCAGAGCAATTCTCAGAGACACTGAGAACAAGCTCCACAATTCCCTCCTGGCACTTTCCCTGTAGGAGATACCGCAAGACGTTTCTGTATATTGGGCACAGCGCTCTGCAGCGTGTTAGCAGAGACTTTCCCGGGACAGTGAAACCCTATGTCAGAGACACTGAGAAGAAGCCCCAATGTTCCCTCCAGGCACTTTCAGTGTGGGTGCTTTCTCCACGTGGTTCCTGGTTTCACTGCGGCTCTGAAGAGAATGTTAGCAAAGAGGTAACCGGGACAGTGAAAACAGTACTCAAAGACAGGGAGAGCAAGCTCTCTCTTGGCACTTTGGATGTGGGACATACAGCGAGATGTTTGCTGCTTTTGCGTTTGGCTGTTGGGAGATTTACAGCACAAAGATATCTAGTTGATTTGAAGCAGTTCCGAGAAAGTCTAAACATAATCCCCACTTCTCCCTCCTGGCACTTTCCATGTGGGAGATATAGCAGGATGTATATTGGTTTTGAGGACAACTCAATGGACAGTGTAGGGAGAAAAGGTCCTGGCTCCTTGAATGCCGTTTCTGGAGACACTGCGATCAATGTGGGAGATATGTCAAGATGTGTGTTTGTTTTGAGGACGGCTCTCTGGAGAGTCTTAGCAAAGAGGTCACACAGATAATCAGAGCAATTCTCAGAGACACTGAGAACAAGCTCCGCAATTCCCTCCTGGCACTTTCCCTGTAGGAGATACCGCAAGACGTTTCTGTATATTGGGCACAGCGCTCTGCACGGTGTTAGCAGAGACTTTCCCGGGACAGTGAAACCCTATGTCAGAGACACTGAGAAGAAGCCCCAATGTTCCCTCCAGGCACTTTCAGTGTGGGTGCTTTCTCCACGTGGTTCCTGGTTTCACTGCGGCTCTGAAGAGAATGTTAGCAAAGAGGTAACCGGGACAGTGAAAACAGTACTCAAAGACAGGGAGAGCAAGCTCTCTCTTGGCACTTTGGATGTGGGACATACAGCGAGATGTTTGCTGCTTTTGCGTTTGGCTGTTGGGAGATTTACAGCACAAAGATATCTAGTTGATTTGAAGCAGTTCCGAGAAAGTCTAAACATAATCCCCACTTCTCCCTCCTGGCACTTTCCATGTGGGAGATATAGCAGGATGTATATTGGTTTTGAGGACAACTCAATGGACAGTGTAGGGAGAAAAGGTCCTGGCTCCTTGAATGCCGTTTCTGGAGACACTGCGATCAATGTGGGAGATATGTCAAGATGTGTGTTTGTTTTGAGGACGGCTCTCTGGAGCATCTTAGCAAAGAGGTCACACAGATAATCAGAGCAATTCTCAGAGACACTGAGAACAAGCTCCGCAATTCCCTCCTGGCACTTTCCCTGTAGGAGATACCACAAGACGTTTCTGTATATTGGGCACAGCGCTCTGCAGCGTGTTAGCAGAGACTTTCCCGGGACAGTGAAACCCTATGTCAGAGACACTGAGAAGAAGCCCCAATGTTCCCTCCAGGCACTTTCAGTGTGGGTGCCTTCTCCACGTGGTTCCTGGTTTCACTGCGGCTCTGAAGAGAATGTTAGCAAAGAGGTAACCGGGACAGTGAAAACAGTACTCAAAGACAGGGAGAGCAAGCTCTCTCTTGGCACTTTGGATGTGGGACATACAGCGAGATGTTTGCTGCTTTTGCGTTTGGCTGTTGGGAGATTTACAGCACAAAGATATCTAGTTGATTTGAAGCAGTTCCGAGAAAGTCTAAACATAATCCCCACTTCTCCCTCCTGGCACTTTCCATGTGGGAGATATAGCAGGATGTATATTGGTTTTGAGGACAACTCAATGGACAGTGTAGGGAGAAAACCTCCTGGCTCCTTGAATGCCGTTTCTGGAGACACTGCGATCAATGTGGGAGATATGTCAAGATGTGTGTTTGTTTTGAGGACGGCTCTCTGGAGAGTCTTAGCAAAGAGGTCACACAGATAATCAGAGCAATTCTCAGAGACACTGAGAACAAGCTCCGCAATTCCCTCCTGGCACTTTCCCTGTAGGAGATACCGCAAGACGTTTCTGTATATTGGGCACAGCGCTCTGCACGGTGTTATCAGAGACTTCCCGGGACAGTGAAACCCTATGTCAGAGACACTGAGAAGAAGCCCCAATGTTCCCTCCAGGCACTTTCAGTGTGGGTGCCTTCTCCACGTGGTTCCTGGTTTCACTACAGCTCTGAAGAGAATGTTAGCAAAGAGGTAACCGGGACAGTGAAAACAGTACTCAAAGACAGGGAGAGCAAGCTCTCTCTTGGCACTTTGGATGTGGGACATACAGCGAGATGTTTGCTGCTTTTGCGTTTGGCTGTTGGGAGATTTACAGCACAAAGATATCTAGTTGATTTGAAGCAGTTCCGAGAAAGTCTAAACATAATCCCCACTTCTCCCTCCTGGCACTTTCCATGTGGGAGATATAGCAGGATGTATATTGGTTTTGAGGACAACTCAATGGACAGTGTAGGGAGAAAAGGTCCTGGCTCCTTGAATGCCGTTTCTGGAGACACTGCGATCAATGTGGGAGATATGTCAAGATGTGTGTTTGTTTTGAGGACGGCTCTCTGGAGAGTCTTAGCAAAGAGGTCACACAGATAATCAGAGCAATTCTCAGAGACACTGAGAACAAGCTCCGCAATTCCCTCCTGGCACTTTCCCTGTAGGAGATACCGCAAGACGTTTCTGTATATTGGGCACAGCGCTCTGCACGGTGTTAGCAGAGACTTTCCCGGGACAGTGAAACCCTATGTCAGAGACACTGAGAAGAAGCCCCAATGTTCCCTCCAGGCACTTTCAGTGTGGGTGCCTTCTCCACGTGGTTCCTGGTTTCACTGCAGCTCTGAAGAGAATGTTAGCAAAGAGGTAACCGGGACAGTGAAAACAGTACTCAAAGACAGGGAGAGCAAGCTCTCTCTTGGCACTTTGGATGTGGGACATACAGCGAGATGTTTGCTGCTTTTGCGTTTGGCTGTTGGGAGATTTACAGCACAAAGATATCTAGTTGATTTGAAGCAGTTCCGAGAAAGTCTAAACATAATCCCCACTTCTCCCTCCTGGCACTTTCCATGTGGGAGATATAGCAGGATGTATATTGGTTTTGAGGACAACTCAATGGACAGTGTAGGGAGAAAACCTCCTGGCTCCTTGAATGCCGTTTCTGGAGACACTGCGATCAATGTGGGAGATATGTCAAGATGTGTGTTTGTTTTGAGGACGGCTCTCTGGAGAGTCTTAGCAAAGAGGTCACACAGATAATCAGAGCAATTCTCAGAGACACTGAGAACAAGCTCCGCAATTCCCTCCTGGCACTTTCCCTGTAGGAGATACCGCAAGACGTTTCTGTATATTGGGCACAGCGCTCTGCAGCGTGTTAGCAGAGACTTTCCCGGGACAGTGAAACCCTATGTCAGAGACACTGAGAAGAAGCCCCAATGTTCCCTCCAGGCACTTTCAGTGTGGGTGCCTTCTCCACGTGGTTCCTGGTTTCACTGCAGCTCTGAAGAGAATGTTAGCAAAGAGGTAACCGGGACAGTGAAAACAGTACTCAAAGACAGGGAGAGCAAGCTCTCTCTTGGCACTTTGGATGTGGGACATACAGCGAGATGTTTGCTGCTTTTGCGTTTGGCTGTTGGGAGATTTACAGCACAAAGATATCTAGTTGATTTGAAGCAGTTCCGAGAAAGTCTAAATATAATCCCCACTTCTCCCTCCTGGCACTTTCCATGTGGGAGATATAGCAGGATGTATATTGGTTTTGAGGACAACTCAATGGACAGTGTAGGGAGAAAAGGTCCTGGCTCCTTGAATGCCGTTTCTGGAGACACTGCGATCAATGTGGGAGATATGTCAAGATGTGTGTTTGTTTTGAGGACGGCTCTCTGGAGAGTCTTAGCAAAGAGGTCACACAGATAATCAGAGCAATTCTCAGAGACACTGAGAACAAGCTCCGCAATTCCCTCCTGGCACTTTCCCTGTAGGAGATACCGCAAGACGTTTCTGTATATTGGGCACAGCGCTCTGCACGGTGTTAGCAGAGACTTTCCCGGCACAGTGAAACCCTATGTCAGAGACACTGAGAAGAAGCCCCAATGTTCCCTCCAGGCACTTTCAGTGTGGGTGCTTTCTCCACGTGGTTCCTGGTTTCACTGCGGCTCTGAAGAGAATGTTAGCAAAGAGGTAACCGGGACAGTGAAAACAGTACTCAAAGACAGGGAGAGCAAGCTCTCTCTTGGCACTTTGGATGTGGGACATACAGCGAGATGTTTGCTGCTTTTGCGTTTGGCTGTTGGGAGATTTACAGCACAAAGATATCTAGTTGATTTGAAGCAGTTCCGAGAAAGTCTAAACATAATCCCCACTTCTCCCTCCTGGCACTTTCCATGTGGGAGATATAGCAGGATGTATATTGGTTTTGAGGACAACTCAATGGACAGTGTAGGGAGAAAAGGTCCTGGCTCCTTGAATGCCGTTTCTGGAGACACTGCGATCAATGTGGGAGATATGTCAAGATGTGTGTTTGTTTTGAGGACGGCTCTCTGGAGAGTCTTAGCAAAGAGGTCACACAGATAATCAGAGCAATTCTCAGAGACACTGAGAACAAGCTCCGCAATTCCCTCCTGGCACTTTCCCTGTAGGAGATACCGCAAGACGTTTCTGTATATTGGGCACAGCGCTCTGCACGGTGTTAGCAGAGACTTTCCCGGGACAGTGAAACCCTATGTCAGAGACACTGAGAAGAAGCCCCAATGTTCCCTCCAGGCACTTTCAGTGTGGGTGCCTTCTCCACGTGGTTCCTGGTTTCACTGCAGCTCTGAAGAGAATGTTAGCAAAGAGGTAACCGGGACAGTGAAAACAGTACTCAAAGACAGGGAGAGCAAGCTCTCTCTTGGCACTTTGGATGTGGGACATACAGCGAGATGTTTGCTGCTTTTGCGTTTGGCTGTTGGGAGATTTACAGCACAAAGATATCTAGTTGATTTGAAGCAGTTCCGAGATAGTCTAAATATAATCCCCACTTCTCCCTCCTGGCACTTTCCATGTGGGAGATATAGCAGGATGTATATTGGTTTTGAGGACAACTCAATGGACAGTGTAGGGAGAAAAGGTCCTGGCTCCTTGAATGCTGTTTCTGGAGACACTGCGATCAATGTGGGAGATATGTCAAGATGTGTGTTTGTTTTGAGGACGGCTCTCTGGAGAGTCTTAGCAAAGAGGTCACACAGATAATCAGAGCAATTCTCAGAGACACTGAGAACAAGCTCCGCAATTCCCTCCTGGCACTTTCCCTGTAGGAGATACCGCAAGACGTTTCTGTATATTGGGCACAGCGCTCTGCACGGTGTTAGCAGAGACTTTCCCGGGACAGTGAAACCCTATGTCAGAGACACTGAGAAGAAGCCCCAATGTTCCCTCCAGGCACTTTCAGTGTGGGTGCTTTCTCCACGTGGTTCCTGGTTTCACTGCAGCTCTGAAGAGAATGTTAGCAAAGAGGTAACCGGGACAGTGAAAACAGTACTCAAAGACAGGGAGAGCAAGCTCTCTCTTGGCACTTTGGATGTGGGACATACAGCGAGATGTTTGCTGCTTTTGCGTTTGGCTGTTGGGAGATTTACAGCACAAAGATATCTAGTTGATTTGAAGCAGTTCCGAGAAAGTCTAAACATAATCCCCACTTCTCCCTCCTGGCACTTTCCATGTGGGAGATATAGCAGGATGTATATTGGTTTTGAGGACAACTCAATGGACAGTGTAGGGAGAAAAGGTCCCGGCTCCTTGAATGCCGTTTCTGGAGACACTGCGATCAATGTGGGAGATATGTCAAGATGTGTGTTTGTTTTGAGGACGGCTCTCTGGAGAGTCTTAGCAAAGAGGTCACACAGATAATCAGAGCAATTCTCAGAGACACTGAGAACAAGCTCCGCAATTCCCTCCTGGCACTTTCCCTGTAGGAGATACCGCAAGACATTTCTGTATATTGGGCACAGCGCTCTGCACGGTGTTATCAGAGACTTCCCGGGACAGTGAAACCCTATGTCAGAGACACTGAGAAGAAGCCCCAATGTTCCCTCCAGGCACTTTCAGTGTGGGTGCCTTCTCCACGTGGTTCCTGGTTTCACTACAGCTCTGAAGAGAATGTTAGCAAAGAGGTAACCGGGACAGTGAAAACAGTACTCAAAGACAGGGAGAGCAAGCTCTCTCTTGGCACTTTGGATGTGGGACATACAGCGAGATGTTTGCTGCTTTTGCGTTTGGCTGTTGGGAGATTTACAGCACAAAGATATCTAGTTGATTTGAAGCAGTTCCGAGAAAGTCTAAACATAATCCCCACTTCTCCCTCCTGGCACTTTCCATGTGGGAGATATAGCAGGATGTATATTGGTTTTGAGGACAACTCAATGGACAGTGTAGGGAGAAAAGGTCCTGGCTCCTTGAATGCCGTTTCTGGAGACACTGCGATCAATGTGGGAGATATGTCAAGATGTGTGTTTGTTTTGAGGACGGCTCTCTGGAGAGTCTTAGCAAAGAGGTCACACAGATAATCAGAGCAATTCTCAGAGACACTGAGAACAAGCTCCGCAATTCCCTCCTGGCACTTTCCCTGTAGGAGATACCGCAAGACGTTTCTGTATATTGGGCACAGCGCTCTGCAGCGTGTTAGCAGAGACTTTCCCGGGACAGTGAAACCCTATGTCAGAGACACTGAGAAGAAGCCCCAATGTTCCCTCCAGGCACTTTCAGTGTGGCTGCTTTCTCCACGTGGTTCCTGGTTTCACTGCAGCTCTGAAGAGAATGTTAGCAAAGAGGTAACCGGGACAGTGAAAACAGTACTCAAAGACAGGGAGAGCAAGCTCTCTCTTGGCACTTTGGATGTGGGACATACAGCGAGATGTTTGCTGCTTTTGCGTTTGGCTGTTGGGAGATTTACAGCACAAAGATATCTAGTTGATTTGAAGCAGTTCCGAGAAAGTCTAAACATAATCCCCACTTCTCCCTCCTGGCACTTTCCATGTGGGAGATATAGCAGGATGTATATTGGTTTTGAGGACAACTCAATGGACAGTGTAGGGAGAAAAGGTCCTGGCTCCTTGAATGCCGTTTCTGGAGACACTGCGATCAATGTGGGAGATATGTCAAGATGTGTGTTGGTTTTGAGGACGGCTCTCTGGAGAGTCTTAGCAAAGAGGTCACACAGATAATCAGAGCAATTCTCAGAGACACTGAGAACAAGCTCCGCAATTCCCTCCTGGCACTTTCCCTGTAGGAGATACCGCAAGACGTTTCTGTATATTGGGCACAGCGCTCTGCACGGTGTTAGCAGAGACTTTCCCGGCACAGTGAAACCCTATGTCAGAGACACTGAGAAGAAGCCCCAATGTTCCCTCCAGGCACTTTCAGTGTGGGTGCCTTCTCCACGTGGTTCCTGGTTTCACTGCAGCTCTGAAGAGAATGTTAGCAAAGAGGTAACCGGGACAGTGAAAACAGTACTCAAAGACAGGGAGAGCAAGCTCTCTCTTGGCACTTTGGATGTGGGACATACAGCGAGATGTTTGCTGCTTTTGCGTTTGGCTGTTGGGAGATTTACAGCACAAAGATATCTAGTTGATTTGAAGCAGTTCCGAGAAAGTCTAAACATAATCCCCACTTCTCCCTCCTGGCACTTTCCATGTGGGAGATATAGCAGGATGTATATTGGTTTTGAGGACAACTCAATGGACAGTGTAGGGAGAAAACCTCCTGGCTCCTTGAATGCCGTTTCTGGAGACACTGCGATCAATGTGGGAGATATGTCAAGATGTGTGTTTGTTTTGAGGACGGCTCTCTGGAGAGTCTTAGCAAAGAGGTCACACAGATAATCAGAGCAATTCTCAGAGACACTGAGAACAAGCTCCGCAATTCCCTCCTGGCACTTTCCCTGTAGGAGATACCGCAAGACGTTTCTGTATATTGGGCACAGCGCTCTGCAGCGTGTTAGCAGAGACTTTCCCGGGACAGTGAAACCCTATGTCAGAGACACTGAGAAGAAGCCCCAATGTTCCCTCCAGGCACTTTCAGTGTGGGTGCCTTCTCCACGTGGTTCCTGGTTTCACTGCAGCTCTGAAGAGAATGTTAGCAAAGAGGTAACCGGGACAGTGAAAACAGTACTCAAAGACAGGGAGAGCAAGCTCTCTCTTGGCACTTTGGATGTGGGACATACAGCGAGATGTTTGCTGCTTTTGCGTTTGGCTGTTGGGAGATTTACAGCACAAAGATATCTAGTTGATTTGAAGCAGTTCCGAGAAAGTCTAAATATAATCCCCACTTCTCCCTCCTGGCACTTTCCATGTGGGAGATATAGCAGGATGTATATTGGTTTTGAGGACAACTCAATGGACAGTGTAGGGAGAAAAGGTCCTGGCTCCTTGAATGCCGTTTCTGGAGACACTGCGATCAATGTGGGAGATATGTCAAGATGTGTGTTTGTTTTGAGGACGGCTCTCTGGAGAGTCTTAGCAAAGAGGTCACACAGATAATCAGAGCAATTCTCAGAGACACTGAGAACAAGCTCCGCAATTCCCTCCTGGCACTTTCCCTGTAGGAGATACCGCAAGACGTTTCTGTATATTGGGCACAGCGCTCTGCACGGTGTTAGCAGAGACTTTCCCGGGACAGTGAAACCCTATGTCAGAGACACTGAGAAGAAGCCCCAATGTTCCCTCCAGGCACTTTCAGTGTGGGTGCTTTCTCCACGTGGTTCCTGGTTTCACTGCGGCTCTGAAGAGAATGTTAGCAAAGAGGTAACCGGGACAGTGAAAACAGTACTCAAAGACAGGGAGAGCAAGCTCTCTCTTGGCACTTTGGATGTGGGACATACAGCGAGATGTTTGCTGCTTTTGCGTTTGGCTGTTGGGAGATTTACAGCACAAAGATATCTAGTTGATTTGAAGCAGTTCCGAGAAAGTCTAAACATAATCCCCACTTCTCCCTCCTGGCACTTTCCATGTGGGAGATATAGCAGGATGTATATTGGTTTTGAGGACAACTCAATGGACAGTGTAGGGAGAAAAGGTCCTGGCTCCTTGAATGCCGTTTCTGGAGACACTGCGATCAATGTGGGAGATATGTCAAGATGTGTGTTGGTTTTGAGGACGGCTCTCTGGAGAGTCTTAGCAAAGAGGTCACACAGATAATCAGAGCAATTCTCAGAGACACTGAGAACAAGCTCCGCAATTCCCTCCTGGCACTTTCCCTGTAGGAGATACCGCAAGACGTTTCTGTATATTGGGCACAGCGCTCTGCACGGTGTTAGCAGAGACTTTCCCGGGACAGTGAAACCCTATGTCAGAGACACTGAGAAGAAGCCCCAGTGTTCCCTCCAGGCACTTTCAGTGTGGGTGCTTTCTCCACGTGGTTCCTGGTTTCACTGCGGCTCTGAAGAGAATGTTAGCAAAGAGGTAACCGGGACAGTGAAAACAGTACTCAAAGACAGGGAGAGCAAGCTCTCTCTTGGCACTTTGGATGTGGGACATACAGCGAGATGTTTGCTGCTTTTGCGTTTGGCTGTTGGGAGATTTACAGCACAAAGATATCGAGTTGATTTGAAGCAGTTCCGAGAAAGTCTAAACATAATCCCCACTTCTCCCTCCTGGCACTTTCCATGTGGGAGATATAGCAGGATGTATATTGGTTTTGAGGACAACTCAACGGACAGTGTAGGGAGTAAACCTCCTGGCTCCTTGAATGCCGTTTCTGGAGACACTGCGATCAATGTGGGAGATATGTCAAGATGTGTGTTTGTTTTGAGGACGGCTCTCTGGAGAGTCTTAGCAAAGAGGTCACACAGATAATCAGAGCAATTCTCAGAGACACTGAGAACAAGCTCCGCAATTCCCTCCTGGCACTTTCCCTGTAGGAGATACCGCAAGACGTTTCTGTATATTGGGCACAGCGCTCTGCACGGTGTTAGCAGAGACTTTCCCGGGACAGTGAAACCCTATGTCAGAGACACTGAGAAGAAGCCCCAATGTTCCCTCCAGGCACTTTCAGTGTGGGTGCTTTCTCCACGTGGTTCCTGGTTTCACTGCAGCTCTGAAGAGAATGTTAGCAAAGAGGTAACCGGGACAGTGAAAACAGTACTCAAAGACAGGGAGAGCAAGCTCTCTCTTGGCACTTTGGATGTGGGACATACAGCGAGATGTTTGCTGCTTTTGCGTTTGGCTGTTGGGAGATTTACAGCACAAAGATATCTAGTTGATTTGAAGCAGTTCCGAGAAAGTCTAAACATAATCCCCACTTCTCCCTCCTGGCACTTTCCATGTGGGAGATATAGCAGGATGTATATTGGTTTTGAGGACAACTCAACGGACAGTGTAGGGAGAAAACCTCCTGGCTCCTTGAATGCCGTTTCTGGAGACACTGCGATCAATGTGGGAGATATGTCAAGATGTGTGTTTGTTTTGAGGACGGCTCTCTGGAGAGTCTTAGCAAAGAGGTCACACAGATAATCAGAGCAATTCTCAGAGACACTGAGAACAAGCTCCGCAATTCCCTCCTGGCACTTTCCCTGTAGGAGATACCGCAAGACGTTTCTGTATATTGGGCACAGCGCTCTGCACGGTGTTAGCAGAGACTTTCCCGGGACAGTGAAACCCTATGTCAGAGACACTGAGAAGAAGCCCCAATGTTCCCTCCAGGCACTTTCAGTGTGGGTGCTTTCTCCACGTGGTTCCTGGTTTCACTGCGGCTCTGAAGAGAATGTTAGCAAAGAGGTAACCGGGACAGTGAAAACAGTACTCAAAGACAGGGAGAGCAAGCTCTCTCTTGGCACTTTGGATGTGGGACATACAGCGAGATGTTTGCTGCTTTTGCGTTTGGCTGTTGGGAGATTTACAGCACAAAGATATCTAGTTGATTTGAAGCAGTTCCGAGAAAGTCTAAACATAATCCCCACTTCTCCCTCCTGGCACTTTCCATGTGGGAGATATAGCAGGATGTATATTGGTTTTGAGGACAACTCAATGGACAGTGTAGGGAGAAAAGGTCCTGGCTCCTTGAATGCCGTTTCTGGAGACACTGCGATCAATGTGGGAGATATGTCAAGATGTGTGTTGGTTTTGAGGACGGCTCTCTGGAGAGTCTTAGCAAAGAGGTCACACAGATAATCAGAGCAATTCTCAGAGACACTGAGAACAAGCTCCGCAATTCCCTCCTGGCACTTTCCCTGTAGGAGATACCGCAAGACGTTTCTGTATATTGGGCACAGCGCTCTGCACGGTGTTAGCAGAGACATTCCCGGCACAGTGAAACCCTATGTCAGAGACACTGAGAAGAAGCCCCAGTGTTCCCTCCAGGCACTTTCAGTGTGGGTGCTTTCTCCACGTGGTTCCTGGTTTCACTGCAGCTCTGAAGAGAATGTTAGCAAAGAGGTAACCGGGACAGTGAAAACAGTACTCAAAGACAGGGAGAGCAAGCTCTCTCTTGGCACTTTGGATGTGGGACATACAGCGAGATGTTTGCTGCTTTTGCGTTTGGCTGTTGGGAGATTTACAGCACAAAGATATCTAGTTGATTTGAAGCAGTTCCGAGAAAGTCTAAACATAATCCCCACTTCTCCCTCCTGGCACTTTCCATGTGGGAGATATAGCAGGATGTATATTGGTTTTGAGGACAACTCAATGGACAGTGTAGGGAGAAAACCTCCTGGCTCCTTGAATGCCGTTTCTGGAGACACTGCGATCAATGTGGGAGATATGTCAAGATGTGTGTTTGTTTTGAGGACGGCTCTCTGGAGAGTCTTAGCAAAGAGGTCACACAGATAATCAGAGCAATTCTCAGAGACACTGAGAACAAGCTCCGCAATTCCCTCCTGGCACTTTCCCTGTAGGAGATACCGCAAGACGTTTCTGTATATTGGGCACAGCGCTCTGCACGGTGTTAGCAGAGACTTTCCCGGGACAGTGAAACCCTATGTCAGAGACACTGAGAAGAAGCCCCAATGTTCCCTCCAGGCACTTTCAGTGTGGGTGCTTTCTCCACGTGGTTCCTGGTTTCACTGCAGCTCTGAAGAGAATGTTAGCAAAGAGGTAACCGGGACAGTGAAAACAGTACTCAAAGACAGGGAGAGCAAGCTCTCTCTTGGCACTTTGGATGTGGGACATACAGCGAGATGTTTGCTGCTTTTGCGTTTGGCTGTTGGGAGATTTACAGCACAAAGATATCTAGTTGATTTGAAGCAGTTCCGAGAAAGTCTAAACATAATCCCCACTTCTCCCTCCTGGCACTTTCCATGTGGGAGATATAGCAGGATGTATATTGGTTTTGAGGACAACTCAATGGACAGTGTAGGGAGAAAACCTCCTGGCTCCTTGAATGCCGTTTCTGGAGACACTGCGATCAATGTGGGAGATATGTCAAGATGTGTGTTGGTTTTGAGGACGGCTCTCTGGAGAGTCTTAGCAAAGAGGTCACACAGATAATCAGAGCAATTCTCAGAGACACTGAGAACAAGCTCCGCAATTCCCTCCTGGCACTTTCCCTGTAGGAGATACCGCAAGACGTTTCTGTATATTGGGCACAGCGCTCTGCACGGTGTTAGCAGAGACATTCCCGGCACAGTGAAACCCTGTGTCAGAGACACTGAGAAGAAGCCCCAGTGTTCCCTCCAGGCACTTTCAGTGTGGGTGCTTTCTCCACGTGGTTCCTGGTTTCACTGCAGCTCTGAAGAGAATGTTAGCAAAGAGGTAACCGGGACAGTGAAAACAGTACTCAAAGACAGGGAGAGCAAGCTCTCTCTTGGCACTTTGGATGTGGGACATACAGCGAGATGTTTGCTGCTTTTGCGTTTGGCTGTTGGGAGATTTACAGCACAAAGATATCTAGTTGATTTGAAGCAGTTCCGAGAAAGTCTAAACATAATCCCCACTTCTCCCTCCTGGCACTTTCCATGTGGGAGATATAGCAGGATGTATATTGGTTTTGAGGACAACTCAACGGACAGTGTAGGGAGAAAAGGTCCTGGCTCCTTGAATGCCGTTTCTGGAGACACTGCGATCAATGTGGGAGATATGTCAAGATGTGTGTTTGTTTTGAGGACGGCTCTCTGGAGAGTCTTAGCAAAGAGGTCACACAGATAATCAGAGCAATTCTCAGAGACACTGAGAACAAGCTCCGCAATTCCCTCCTGGCACTTTCCCTGTAGGAGATACCGCAAGACGTTTCTGTATATTGGGCACAGCGCTCTGCACGGTGTTAGCAGAGACTTTCCCGGGACAGTGAAACCCTATGTCAGAGACACTGAGAAGAAGCCCCAATGTTCCCTCCAGGCACTTTCAGTGTGGGTGCTTTCTCCACGTGGTTCCTGGTTTCACTGCAGCTCTGAAGAGAATGTTAGCAAAGAGGTAACCGGGACAGTGAAAACAGTACTCAAAGACAGGGAGAGCAAGCTCTCTCTTGGCACTTTGGATGTGGGACATACAGCGAGATGTTTGCTGCTTTTGCGTTTGGCTGTTGGGAGATTTACAGCACAAAGATATCTAGTTGATTTGAAGCAGTTCCGAGAAAGTCTAAACATAATCCCCACTTCTCCCTCCTGGCACTTTCCATGTGGGAGATATAGCAGGATGTATATTGGTTTTGAGGACAACTCAATGGACAGTGTAGGGAGAAAAGGTCCTGGCTCCTTGAATGCCGTTTCTGGAGACACTGCGATCAATGTGGGAGATATGTCAAGATGTGTGTTTGTTTTGAGGACGGCTCTCTGGAGAGTCTTAGCAAAGAGGTCACACAGATAATCAGAGCAATTCTCAGAGACACTGAGAACAAGCTCCGCAATTCCCTCCTGGCACTTTCCCTGTAGGAGATACCGCAAGACGTTTCTGTATATTGGGCACAGCGCTCTGCACGGTGTTAGCAGAGACTTTCCCGGGACAGTGAAACCCTATGTCAGAGACACTGAGAAGAAGCCCCAATGTTCCCTCCAGGCACTTTCAGTGTGGGTGCCTTCTCCACGTGGTTCCTGGTTTCACTGCAGCTCTGAAGAGAATGTTAGCAAAGAGGTAACCGGGACAGTGAAAACAGTACTCAAAGACAGGGAGAGCAAGCTCTCTCTTGGCACTTTGGATGTGGGACATACAGCGAGATGTTTGCTGCTTTTGCGTTTGGCTGTTGGGAGATTTACAGCACAAAGATATCTAGTTGATTTGAAGCAGTTCCGAGAAAGTCTAAACATAATCCCCACTTCTCCCTCCTGGCACTTTCCATGTGGGAGATATAGCAGGATGTATATTGGTTTTGAGGACAACTCAACGGACAGTGTAGGGAGAAAAGGTCCTGGCTCCTTGAATGCCGTTTCTGGAGACACTGCGATCAATGTGGGAGATATGTCAAGATGTGTGTTTGTTTTGAGGACGGCTCTCTGGAGAGTCTTAGCAAAGAGGTCACACAGATAATCAGAGCAATTCTCAGAGACACTGAGAACAAGCTCCGCAATTCCCTCCTGGCACTTTCCCTGTAGGAGATACCGCAAGACGTTTCTGTATATTGGGCACAGCGCTCTGCACGGTGTTAGCAGAGACTTTCCCGGGACAGTGAAACCCTATGTCAGAGACACTGAGAAGAAGCCCCAATGTTCCCTCCAGGCACTTTCAGTGTGGGTGCTTTCTCCACGTGGTTCCTGGTTTCACTGCAGCTCTGAAGAGAATGTTAGCAAAGAGGTAACCGGGACAGTGAAAACAGTACTCAAAGACAGGGAGAGCAAGCTCTCTCTTGGCACTTTGGATGTGGGACATACAGCGAGATGTTTGCTGCTTTTGCGTTTGGCTGTTGGGAGATTTACAGCACAAAGATATCTAGTTGATTTGAAGCAGTTCCGAGAAAGTCTAAACATAATCCCCACTTCTCCCTCCTGGCACTTTCCATGTGGGAGATATAGCAGGATGTATATTGGTTTTGAGGACAACTCAATGGACAGTGTAGGGAGAAAAGGTCCTGGCTCCTTGAATGCCGTTTCTGGAGACACTGCGATCAATGTGGGAGATATGTCAAGATGTGTGTTTGTTTTGAGGACGGCTCTCTGGAGAGTCTTAGCAAAGAGGTCACACAGATAATCAGAGCAATTCTCAGAGACACTGAGAACAAGCTCCGCAATTCCCTCCTGGCACTTTCCCTGTAGGAGATACCGCAAGACGTTTCTGTATATTGGGCACAGCGCTCTGCACGGTGTTAGCAGAGACTTTCCCGGGACAGTGAAACCCTATGTCAGAGACACTGAGAAGAAGCCCCAATGTTCCCTCCAGGCACTTTCAGTGTGGGTGCTTTCTCCACGTGGTTCCTGGTTTCACTGCGGCTCTGAAGAGAATGTTAGCAAAGAGGTAACCGGGACAGTGAAAACAGTACTCAAAGACAGGGAGAGCAAGCTCTCTCTTGGCACTTTGGATGTGGGACATACAGCGAGATGTTTGCTGCTTTTGCGTTTGGCTGTTGGGAGATTTACAGCACAAAGATATCTAGTTGATTTGAAGCAGTTCCGAGAAAGTCTAAACATAATCCCCACTTCTCCCTCCTGGCACTTTCCATGTGGGAGATATAGCAGGATGTATATTGGTTTTGAGGACAACTCAATGGACAGTGTAGGGAGAAAACCTCCTGGCTCCTTGAATGCCGTTTCTGGAGACACTGCGATCAATGTGGGAGATATGTCAAGATGTGTGTTTGTTTTGAGGACGGCTCTCTGGAGAGTCTTAGCAAAGAGGTCACACAGATAATCAGAGCAATTCTCAGAGACACTGAGAACAAGCTCCGCAATTCCCTCCTGGCACTTTCCCTGTAGGAGATACCGCAAGACGTTTCTGTATATTGGGCACAGCGCTCTGCACGGTGTTAGCAGAGACTTTCCCGGCACAGTGAAACCCTATGTCAGAGACACTGAGAAGAAGCCCCAATGTTCCCTCCAGGCACTTTCAGTGTGGGTGCCTTCTCCACGTGGTTCCTGGTTTCACTGCAGCTCTGAAGAGAATGTTAGCAAAGAGGTAACCGGGACAGTGAAAACAGTACTCAAAGACAGGGAGAGCAAGCTCTCTCTTGGCACTTTGGATGTGGGACATACAGCGAGATGTTTGCTGCTTTTGCGTTTGGCTGTTGGGAGATTTACAGCACAAAGATATCTAGTTGATTTGAAGCAGTTCCGAGAAAGTCTAAACATAATCCCCACTTCTCCCTCCTGGCACTTTCCATGTGGGAGATATAGCAGGATGTATATTGGTTTTGAGGACAACTCAATGGACAGTGTAGGGAGAAAAGGTCCTGGCTCCTTGAATGCCGTTTCTGGAGACACTGCGATCAATGTGGGAGATATGTCAAGATGTGTGTTTGTTTTGAGGACGGCTCTCTGGAGAGTCTTAGCAAAGAGGTCACACAGATAATCAGAGCAATTCTCAGAGACACTGAGAACAAGCTCCGCAATTCCCTCCTGGCACTTTCCCTGTAGGAGATACCGCAAGACGTTTCTGTATATTGGGCACAGCGCTCTGCACGGTGTTAGCAGAGACTTTCCCGGGACAGTGAAACCCTATGTCAGAGACACTGAGAAGAAGCCCCAATGTTCCCTCCAGGCACTTTCAGTGTGGGTGCTTTCTCCACGTGGTTCCTGGTTTCACTGCGGCTCTGAAGAGAATGTTAGCAAAGAGGTAACCGGGACAGTGAAAACAGTACTCAAAGACAGGGAGAGCAAGCTCTCTCTTGGCACTTTGGATGTGGGACATACAGCGAGATGTTTGCTGCTTTTGCGTTTGGCTGTTGGGAGATTTACAGCACAAAGATATCGAGTTGATTTGAAGCAGTTCCGAGAAAGTCTAAACATAATCCCCACTTCTCCCTCCTGGCACTTTCCATGTGGGAGATATAGCAGGATGTATATTGGTTTTGAGGACAACTCAACGGACAGTGTAGGGAGAAAACCTCCTGGCTCCTTGAATGCCGTTTCTGGAGACACTGCGATCAATGTGGGAGATATGTCAAGATGTGTGTTTGTTTTGAGGACGGCTCTCTGGAGAGTCTTAGCAAAGAGGTCACACAGATAATCAGAGCAATTCTCAGAGACACTGAGAACAAGCTCCGCAATTCCCTCCTGGCACTTTCCCTGTAGGAGATACCGCAAGACGTTTCTGTATATTGGGCACAGCGCTCTGCAGCGTGTTAGCAGAGACATCCCGGGACAGTGAAACCCTATGTCAGAGACACTGAGAAGAAGCCCCAATGTTCCCTCCAGGCACTTTCAGTGTGGGTGCCTTCTCCACGTGGTTCCTGGTTTCACTGCAGCTCTGAAGAGAATGTTAGCAAAGAGGTAACCGGGACAGTGAAAACAGTACTCAAAGACAGGGAGAGCAAGCTCTCTCTTGGCACTTTGGATGTGGGACATACAGCGAGATGTTTGCTGCTTTTGCGTTTGGCTGTTGGGAGATTTACAGCACAAAGATATCTAGTTGATTTGAAGCAGTTCCGAGAAAGTCTAAATATAATCCCCACTTCTCCCTCCTGGCACTTTCCATGTGGGAGATATAGCAGGATGTATATTGGTTTTGAGGACAACTCAATGGACAGTGTAGGGAGAAAAGGTCCTGGCTCCTTGAATGCCGTTTCTGGAGACACTGCGATCAATGTGGGAGATATGTCAAGATGTGTGTTTGTTTTGAGGACGGCTCTCTGGAGAGTCTTAGCAAAGAGGTCACACAGATAATCAGAGCAATTCTCAGAGACACTGAGAACAAGCTCCGCAATTCCCTCCTGGCACTTTCCCTGTAGGAGATACCGCAAGACGTTTCTGTATATTGGGCACAGCGCTCTGCATGGTGTTAGCAGAGACTTTCCCGGGACAGTGAAACCCTATGTCAGAGACACTGAGAAGAAGCCCCAATGTTCCCTCCAGGCACTTTCAGTGTGGGTGCCTTCTCCACGTGGTTCCTGGTTTCACTGCAGCTCTGAAGAGAATGTTAGCAAAGAGGTAACCGGGACAGTGAAAACAGTACTCAAAGACAGGGAGAGCAAGCTCTCTCTTGGCGCTTTGGATGTGGGACATACAGCGAGATGTTTGCTGCTTTTGCGTTTGGCTGTTGGGAGATTTACAGCACAAAGATATCTAGTTGATTTGAAGCAGTTCCGAGAAAGTCTAAATATAATCCCCACTTCTCCCTCCTGGCACTTTCCATGTGGGAGATATAGCAGGATGTATATTGGTTTTGAGGACAACTCAATGGACAGTGTAGGGAGAAAACCTCCTGGCTCCTTGAATGCCGTTTCTGGAGACACTGCGATCAATGTGGGAGATATGTCAAGATGTGTGTTTGTTTTGAGGACGGCTCTCTGGAGAGTCTTAGCAAAGAGGTCACACAGATAATCAGAGCAATTCTCAGAGACACTGAGAACAAGCTCCGCAATTCCCTCCTGGCACTTTCCCTGTAGGAGATACCGCAAGACGTTTCTGTATATTGGGCACAGCGCTCTGCACGGTGTTAGCAGAGACTTTCCCGGGACAGTGAAACCCTATGTCAGAGACACTGAGAAGAAGCCCCAATGTTCCCTCCAGGCACTTTCAGTGTGGGTGCTTTCTCCACGTGGTTCCTGGTTTCACTGCGGCTCTGAAGAGAATGTTAGCAAAGAGGTAACCGGGACAGTGAAAACAGTACTCAAAGACAGGGAGAGCAAGCTCTCTCTTGGCACTTTGGATGTGGGACATACAGCGAGATGTTTGCTGCTTTTGCGTTTGGCTGTTGGGAGATTTACAGCACAAAGATATCTAGTTGATTTGAAGCAGTTCCGAGAAAGTCTAAACATAATCCCCACTTCTCCCTCCTGGCACTTTCCATGTGGGAGATATAGCAGGATGTATATTGGTTTTGAGGACAACTCAATGGACAGTGTAGGGAGAAAAGGTCCTGGCTCCTTGAATGCCGTTTCTGGAGACACTGCGATCAATGTGGGAGATATGTCAAGATGTGTGTTGGTTTTGAGGACGGCTCTCTGGAGAGTCTTAGCAAAGAGGTCACACAGATAATCAGAGCAATTCTCAGAGACACTGAGAACAAGCTCCGCAATTCCCTCCTGGCACTTTCCCTGTAGGAGATACCGCAAGACGTTTCTGTATATTGGGCACAGCGCTCTGCACGGTGTTAGCAGAGACTTTCCCGGGACAGTGAAACCCTATGTCAGAGACACTGAGAAGAAGCCCCAATGTTCCCTCCAGGCACTTTCAGTGTGGGTGCTTTCTCCACGTGGTTCCTGGTTTCACTACAGCTCTGAAGAGAATGTTAGCAAAGAGGTAACCGGGACAGTGAAAACAGTACTCAAAGACAGGGAGAGCAAGCTCTCTCTTGGCACTTTGGATGTGGGACATACAGCGAGATGTTTGCTGCTTTTGCGTTTGGCTGTTGGGAGATTTACAGCACAAAGATATCTAGTTGATTTGAAGCAGTTCCGAGAAAGTCTAAACATAATCCCCACTTCTCCCTCCTGGCACTTTCCATGTGGGAGATATAGCAGGATGTATATTGGTTTTGAGGACAACTCAATGGACAGTGTAGGGAGAAAACCTCCTGGCTCCTTGAATGCCGTTTCTGGAGACACTGCGATCAATGTGGGAGATATGTCAAGATGTGTGTTTGTTTTGAGGACGGCTCTCTGGAGAGTCTTAGCAAAGAGGTCACACAGATAATCAGAGCAATTCTCAGAGACACTGAGAACAAGCTCCGCAATTCCCTCCTGGCACTTTCCCTGTAGGAGATACCGCAAGACGTTTCTGTATATTGGGCACAGCGCTCTGCAGCGTGTTAGCAGAGACTTCCCGGGACAGTGAAACCCTATGTCAGAGACACTGAGAAGAAGCCCCAATGTTCCCTCCAGGCACTTTCAGTGTGGGTGCTTTCTCCACGTGGTTCCTGGTTTCACTACAGCTCTGAAGAGAATGTTAGCAAAGAGGTAACCGGGACAGTGAAAACAGTACTCAAAGACAGGGAGAGCAAGCTCTCTCTTGGCACTTTGGATGTGGGACATACAGCGAGATGTTTGCTGCTTTTGCGTTTGTCTGTTGGGAGATTTACAGCACAAAGATATCTAGTTGATTTGAAGCAGTTCCGAGAAAGTCTAAACATAATCCCCACTTCTCCCTCCTGGCACTTTCCATGTGGGAGATATAGCAGGATGTATATTGGTTTTGAGGACAACTCAATGGACAGTGTAGGGAGAAAAGGTCCTGGCTCCTTGAATGCCGTTTCTGGAGACACTGCGATCAATGTGGGAGATATGTCAAGATGTGTGTTGGTTTTGAGGACGGCTCTCTGGAGAGTCTTAGCAAAGAGGTCACACAGATAATCAGAGCAATTCTCAGAGACACTGAGAACAAGCTCCACAATTCCCTCCTGGCACTTTCCCTGTAGGAGATACCGCAAGACGTTTCTGTATATTGGGCACAGCGCTCTGCAGCGTGTTAGCAGAGACTTCCCGGGACAGTGAAACCCTATGTCAGAGACACTGAGAAGAAGCCCCAATGTTCCCTCCAGGCACTTTCAGTGTGGGTGCCTTCTCCACGTGGTTCCTGGTTTCACTGCAGCTCTGAAGAGAATGTTAGCAAAGAGGTAACCGGGACAGTGAAAACAGTACTCAAAGACAGGGAGAGCAAGCTCTCTCTTGGCACTTTGGATGTGGGACATACAGCGAGATGTTTGCTGCTTTTGCGTTTGGCTGTTGGGAGATTTACAGCACAAAGATATCTAGTTGATTTGAAGCAGTTCCGAGAAAGTCTAAACATAATCCCCACTTCTCCCTCCTGGCACTTTCCATGTGGGAGATATAGCAGGATGTATATTGGTTTTGAGGACAACTCAATGGACAGTGTAGGGAGAAAACCTCCTGGCTCCTTGAATGCCGTTTCTGGAGACACTGCGATCAATGTGGGAGATATGTCAAGATGTGTGTTTGTTTTGAGGACGGCTCTCTGGAGAGTCTTAGCAAAGAGGTCACACAGATAATCAGAGCAATTCTCAGAGACACTGAGAACAAGCTCCGCAATTCCCTCCTGGCACTTTCCCTGTAGGAGATACCGCAAGACGTTTCTGTATATTGGGCACAGCGCTCTGCAGCGTGTTAGCAGAGACTTCCCGGGACAGTGAAACCCTATGTCAGAGACACTGAGAAGAAGCCCCAATGTTCCCTCCAGGCACTTTCAGTGTGGGTGCCTTCTCCACGTGGTTCCTGGTTTCACTGCAGCTCTGAAGAGAATGTTAGCAAAGAGGTAACCGGGACAGTGAAAACAGTACTCAAAGACAGGGAGAGCAAGCTCTCTCTTGGCACTTTGGATGTGGGACATACAGCGAGATGTTTGCTGCTTTTGCGTTTGGCTGTTGGGAGATTTACAGCACAAAGATATCTAGTTGATTTGAAGCAGTTCCGAGAAAGTCTAAACATAATCCCCACTTCTCCCTCCTGGCACTTTCCATGTGGGAGATATAGCAGGATGTATATTGGTTTTGAGGACAACTCAATGGACAGTGTAGGGAGAAAAGGTCCTGGCTCCTTGAATGCCGTTTCTGGAGACACTGCGATCAATGTGGGAGATATGTCAAGATGTGTGTTTGTTTTGAGGACGGCTCTCTGGAGAGTCTTAGCAAAGAGGTCACACAGATAATCAGAGCAATTCTCAGAGACACTGAGAACAAGCTCCGCAATTCCCTCCTGGCACTTTCCCTGTAGGAGATACCGCAAGACGTTTCTGTATATTGGGCACAGCGCTCTGCACGGTGTTAGCAGAGACTTTCCCGGGACAGTGAAACCCTATGTCAGAGACACTGAGAAGAAGCCCCAATGTTCCCTCCAGGCACTTTCAGTGTGGGTGCCTTCTCCACGTGGTTCCTGGTTTCACTGCGGCTCTGAAGAGAATGTTAGCAAAGAGGTAACCGGGACAGTGAAAACAGTACTCAAAGACAGGGAGAGCAAGCTCTCTCTTGGCACTTTGGATGTGGGACATACAGCGAGATGTTTGCTGCTTTTGCGTTTGGCTGTTGGGAGATTTACAGCACAAAGATATCTAGTTGATTTGAAGCAGTTCCGAGAAAGTCTAAACATAATCCCCACTTCTCCCTCCTGGCACTTTCCATGTGGGAGATATAGCAGGATGTATATTGGTTTTGAGGACAACTCAACGGACAGTGTAGGGAGAAAAGGTCCTGGCTCCTTGAATGCCGTTTCTGGAGACACTGCGATCAATGTGGGAGATATGTCAAGATGTGTGTTGGTTTTGAGGACGGCTCTCTGGAGAGTCTTAGCAAAGAGGTCACACAGATAATCAGAGCAATTCTCAGAGACACTGAGAACAAGCTCTGCAATTCCCTCCTGGCACTTTCCCTGTAGGAGATACCGCAAGACGTTTCTGTATATTGGGCACAGCGCTCTGCACGGTGTTAGTAGAGACTTTCCCGGGACAGTGAAACCCTATGTCAGAGACACTGAGAAGAAGCCCCAATGTTCCCTCCAGGCACTTTCAGTGTGGGTGCCTTCTCCACGTGGTTCCTGGTTTCACTGCAGCTCTGAAGAGAATGTTAGCCAAGAGGTAACCGGGACAGTGAAAACAGTACTCAAAGACAGGGAGAGCAAGCTCTCTCTTGGCACTTTGGATGTGGGACATACAGCGAGATGTTTGCTGCTTTTGCGTTTGGCTGTTGGGAGATTTACAGCACAAAGATATCTAGTTGATTTGAAGCAGTTCCGAGAAAGTCTAAACATAATCCCCACTTCTCCCTCCTGGCACTTTCCATGTGGGAGATATAGCAGGATGTATATTGGTTTTGAGGACAACTCAATGGACAGTGTAGGGAGAAAAGGTCCTGGCTCCTTGAATGCCGTTTCTGGAGACACTGCGATCAATGTGGGAGATATGTCAAGATGTGTGTTTGTTTTGAGGACGGCTCTCTGGAGAGTCTTAGCAAAGAGGTCACACAGATAATCAGAGCAATTCTCAGAGACACTGAGAACAAGCTCCGCAATTCCCTCCTGGCACTTTCCCTGTAGGAGATACCGCAAGACGTTTCTGTATATTGGGCACAGCGCTCTGCACGGTGTTAGCAGAGACTTTCCCGGGACAGTGAAACCCTATGTCAGAGACACTGAGAAGAAGCCCCAATGTTCCCTCCAGGCACTTTCAGTGTGGCTGCCTTCTCCACGTGGTTCCTGGTTTCACTGCATCTCTGAAGAGAACGTTAGCAAAGAGGTAACCGGGACAGTGAAAACAGTACTCAAAGACAGGGAGAGCAAGCTCTCTCTTGGCACTTTGGATGTGGGACATACAGCGAGATGTTTGCTGCTTTTGCGTTTGGCTGTTGGGAGATTTACAGCACAAAGATATCTAGTTGATTTGAAGCAGTTCCGAGAAAGTCTAAACATAATCCCCACTTCTCCCTCCTGGCACTTTCCATGTGGGAGATATAGCAGGATGTATATTGGTTTTGAGGACAACTCAATGGACAGTGTAGGGAGAAAACCTCCTGGCTCCTTGAATGCTGTTTCTGGAGACACTGCGATCAATGTGGGAGATATGTCAAGATGTGTGTTGGTTTTGAGGACGGCTCTCTGGAGAGTCTTAGCAAAGAGGTCACACAGATAATCAGAGCAATTCTCAGAGACACTGAGAACAAGCTCCACAATTCCCTCCTGGCACTTTCCCTGTAGGAGATACCGCAAGACGTTTCTGTATATTGGGCACAGCGCTCTGCACAGTGTTAGCAGAGACTTTCCCGGGACAGTGAAACCCTATGTCAGAGACACTGAGAAGAAGCCCCAATGTTCCCTCCAGGCACTTTCAGTGTGGCTGCCTTCTCCACATGGTTCCTGGTTTCACTGCATCTCTGAAGAGAACGTTAGCAAAGAGGTAACCGGGACAGTGAAAACAGTACTCAAAGACAGGGAGAGCAAGCTCTCTCTTGGCACTTTGGATGTGGGACATACAGCGAGATGTTTGCTGCTTTTGCGTTTGGCTGTTGGGAGATTTACAGCACAAAGATATCTAGTTGATTTGAAGCAGTTCCGAGAAAGTCTAAACATAATCCCCACTTCTCCCTCCTGGCACTTTCCATGTGGGAGATATAGCAGGATGTATATTGGTTTTGAGGACAACTCAATGGACAGTGTAGGGAGAAAAGGTCCTGGCTCCTTGAATGCCGTTTCTGGAGACACTGCGATCAATGTGGGAGATATGTCAAGATGTGTGTTTGTTTTGAGGACGGCTCTCTGGAGAGTCTTAGCAAAGAGGTCACACAGATAATCAGAGCAATTCTCAGAGACACTGAGAACAAGCTCCGCAATTCCCTCCTGGCACTTTCCCTGTAGGAGATACCGCAAGACGTTTCTGTATATTGGGCACAGCGCTCTGCACGGTGTTAGCAGAGACTTTCCCGGGACAGTGAAACCCTATGTCAGAGACACTGAGAAGAAGCCCCAATGTTCCCTCCAGGCACTTTCAGTGTGGGTGCTTTCTCCACGTGGTTCCTGGTTTCACTGCAGCTCTGAAGAGAACGTTAGCAAAGAGGTAACCGGGACAGTGAAAACAGTACTCAAAGACAGGGAGAGCAAGCTCTCTCTTGGCACTTTGGATGTGGGACATACAACGAGATGTTTGCTGCTTTTGCGTTTGGCTGTTGGGAGATTTACAGCACAAAGATATCTAGTTGATTTGAAGCAGTTCCGAGAAAGTCTAAACATAATCCCCACTTCTCCCTCCTGGCACTTTCCATGTGGGAGATATAGCAGGATGTATATTGGTTTTGAGGACAACTCAATGGACAGTGTAGGGAGAAAAGGTCCTGGCTCCTTGAATGCCGTTTCTGGAGACACTGCGATCAATGTGGGAGATATGTCAAGATGTGTGTTGGTTTTGAGGACGGCTCTCTGGAGAGTCTTAGCAAAGAGGTCACACAGATAATCAGAGCAATTCTCAGAGACACTGAGAACAAGCTCCGCAATTCCCTCCTGGCACTTTCCCTGTAGGAGATACCGCAAGACGTTTCTGTATATTGGGCACAGCGCTCTGCACGGTGTTAGCAGAGACTTTCCCAGGACAGTGAAACCCTATGTCAGAGACACTGAGAAGAAGCCCCAATGTTCCCTCCAGGCACTTTCAGTGTGGGTGCTTTCTCCACGTGGTTCCTGGTTTCACTGCGGCTCTGAAGAGAACGTTAGCAAAGAGGTAACCGGGACAGTGAAAACAGTACTCAAAGACAGGGAGAGCAAGCTCTCTCTTGGCACTTTGGATGTGGGACATACAGCGAGATGTTTGCTGCTTTTGCGTTTGGCTGTTGGGAGATTTACAGCACAAAGATATCTAGTTGATTTGAAGCAGTTCCGAGAAAGTCTAAACATAATCCCCACTTCTCCCTCCTGGCACTTTCCATGTGGGAGATATAGCAGGATGTATATTGGTTTTGAGGACAACTCAACGGACAGTGTAGGGAGAAAAGGTCCTGGCTCCTTGAATGCCGTTTCTGGAGACACTGCGATCAATGTGGGAGATATGTCAAGATGTGTGTTTGTTTTGAGGACGGCTCTCTGGAGAGTCTTAGCAAAGAGGTCACACAGATAATCAGAGCAATTCTCAGAGACACTGAGAACAAGCTCCGCAATTCCCTCCTGGCACTTTCCCTGTAGGAGATACCGCAAGACGTTTCTGTATATTGGGCACAGCGCTCTGCACGGTGTTAGCAGAGACTTTCCCGGGACAGTGAAACCCTATGTCAGAGACACTGAGAAGAAGCCCCAATGTTCCCTCCAGGCACTTTCAGTGTGGCTGCCTTCTCCACGTGGTTCCTGGTTTCACTGCGGCTCTGAAGAGAATGTTAGCAAAGAGGTAACCGGGACAGTGAAAACAGTACTCAAAGACAGGGAGAGCAAGCTCTCTCTTGGCACTTTGGATGTGGGACATACAGCGAGATGTTTGCTGCTTTTGCGTTTGGCTGTTGGGAGATTTACAGCACAAAGATATCTAGTTGATTTGAAGCAGTTCCGAGAAAGTCTAAACATAATCCCCACTTCTCCCTCCTGGCACTTTCCATGTGGGAGATATAGCAGGATGTATATTGGTTTTGAGGACAACTCAACGGACAGTGTAGGGAGAAAAGGTCCTGGCTCCTTGAATGCCGTTTCTGGAGACACTGCGATCAATGTGGGAGATATGTCAAGATGTGTGTTGGTTTTGAGGACGGCTCTCTGGAGAGTCTTAGCAAAGAGGTCACACAGATAATCAGAGCAATTCTCAGAGACACTGAGAACAAGCTCTGCAATTCCCTCCTGGCACTTTCCCTGTAGGAGATACCGCAAGACGTTTCTGTATATTGGGCACAGCGCTCTGCACGGTGTTAGCAGAGACTTTCCCGGGACAGTGAAACCCTATGTCAGAGACACTGAGAAGAAGCCCCAATGTTCCCTCCAGGCACTTTCAGTGTGGGTGCCTTCTCCACGTGGTTCCTGGTTTCACTGCAGCTCTGAAGAGAATGTTAGCAAAGAGGTAACCGGGACAGTGAAAACAGTACTCAAAGACAGGGAGAGCAAGCTCTCTCTTGGCACTTTGGATGTGGGACATACAGCGAGATGTTTGCTGCTTTTGCGTTTGGCTGTTGGGAGATTTACAGCACAAAGATATCTAGTTGATTTGAAGCAGTTCCGAGAAAGTCTAAACATAATCCCCACTTCTCCCTCCTGGCACTTTCCATGTGGGAGATATAGCAGGATGTATATTGGTTTTGAGGACAACTCAACGGACAGTGTAGGGAGAAAAGGTCCTGGCTCCTTGAATGCCGTTTCTGGAGACACTGCGATCAATGTGGGAGATATGTCAAGATGTGTGTTTGTTTTGAGGACGGCTCTCTGGAGAGTCTTAGCAAAGAGGTCACACAGATAATCAGAGCAATTCTCAGAGACACTGAGAACAAGCTCCGCAATTCCCTCCTGGCACTTTCCCTGTAGGAGATACCGCAAGACGTTTCTGTATATTGGGCACAGCGCTCTGCACGGTGTTAGCAGAGACTTTCCCGGGACAGTGAAACCCTATGTCAGAGACACTGAGAAGAAGCCCCAATGTTCCCTCCAGGCACTTTCAGTGTGGGTGCCTTCTCCACGTGGTTCCTGGTTTCACTGCAGCTCTGAAGAGAATGTTAGCAAAGAGGTAACCGGGACAGTGAAAACAGTACTCAAAGACAGGGAGAGCAAGCTCTCTCTTGGCACTTTGGATGTGGGACATACAGCGAGATGTTTGCTGCTTTTGCGTTTGGCTGTTGGGAGATTTACAGCACAAAGATATCTAGTTGATTTGAAGCAGTTCCGAGAAAGTCTAAACATAATCCCCACTTCTCCCTCCTGGCACTTTCCATGTGGGAGATATAGCAGGATGTATATTGGTTTTGAGGACAACTCAATGGACAGTGTAGGGAGAAAAGGTCCTGGCTCCTTGAATGCCGTTTCTGGAGACACTGCGATCAATGTGGGAGATATGTCAAGATGTGTGTTGGTTTTGAGGACGGCTCTCTGGAGAGTCTTAGCAAAGAGGTCACACAGATAATCAGAGCAATTCTCAGAGACACTGAGAACAAGCTCCGCAATTCCCTCCTGGCACTTTCCCTGTAGGAGATACCGCAAGACGTTTCTGTATATTGGGCACAGCGCTCTGCACGGTGTTAGCAGAGACTTTCCCGGGACAGTGAAACCCTATGTCAGAGACACTGAGAAGAAGCCCCAATGTTCCCTCCAGGCACTTTCAGTGTGGGTGCCTTCTCCACGTGGTTCCTGGTTTCACTGCAGCTCTGAAGAGAATGTTAGCAAAGAGGTAACCGGGACAGTGAAAACAGTACTCAAAGACAGGGAGAGCAAGCTCTCTCTTGGCACTTTGGATGTGGGACATACAGCGAGATGTTTGCTGCTTTTGCGTTTGGCTGTTGGGAGATTTACAGCACAAAGATATCTAGTTGATTTGAAGCAGTTCCGAGAAAGTCTAAACATAATCCCCACTTCTCCCTCCTGGCACTTTCCATGTGGGAGATATAGCAGGATGTATATTGGTTTTGAGGACAACTCAATGGACAGTGTAGGGAGAAAACCTCCTGGCTCCTTGAATGCCGTTTCTGGAGACACTGCGATCAATGTGGGAGATATGTCAAGATGTGTGTTGGTTTTGAGGACGGCTCTCTGGAGAGTCTTAGCAAAGAGGTCACACAGATAATCAGAGCAATTCTCAGAGACACTGAGAACAAGCTCCGCAATTCCCTCCTGGCACTTTCCCTGTAGGACATACCGCAAGACGTTTCTGTATATTGGGCACAGCGCTCTGCACGGTGTCAGCAGAGACTTTCCCGGGACAGTGAAACCCTATGTCAGAGACACTGAGAAGAAGCCCCAATGTTCCCTCCAGGCACTTTCAGTGTGGCTGCCTTCTCCACGTGGTTCCTGGTTTCACTGCATCTCTGAAGAGAACGTTAGCAAAGAGGTAACCGGGACAGTGAAAACAGTACTCAAAGACAGGGAGAGCAAGCTCTCTCTTGGCACTTTGGATGTGGGACATACAGCGAGATGTTTGCTGCTTTTGCGTTTGGCTGTTGGGAGATTTACAGCACAAAGATATCTAGTTGATTTGAAGCAGTTCCGAGAAAGTCTAAACATAATCCCCACTTCTCCCTCCTGGCACTTTCCATGTGGGAGATATAGCAGGATGTATATTGGTTTTGAGGACAACTCAACGGACAGTGTAGGGAGAAAAGGTCCTGGCTCCTTGAATGCCGTTTCTGGAGACACTGCGATCAATGTGGGAGATATGTCAAGATGTGTGTTTGTTTTGAGGACGGCTCTCTGGAGAGTCTTAGCAAAGAGGTCACACAGATAATCAGAGCAATTCTCAGAGACACTGAGAACAAGCTCTGCAATTCCCTCCTGGCACTTTCCCTGTAGGAGATACCGCAAGACGTTTCTGTATATTGGGCACAGCGCTCTGCACGGTGTTAGCAGAGACTTTCCCGGCACAGTGAAACCCTATGTCAGAGACACTGAGAAGAAGCCCCAATGTTCCCTCCAGGCACTTTCAGTGTGGCTGCCTTCTCCACATGGTTCCTGGTTTCACTGCATCTCTGAAGAGAACGTTAGCAAAGAGGTAACCGGGACAGTGAAAACAGTACTCAAAGACAGGGGGAGCAAGCTCTCACTTGGCACTTTGGATGTGGGACATACAGCGAGATGTTTGCTGCTTTTGCGTTTGGCTGTTGGGAGATTTACAGCACAAAGATATCTAGTTGATTTGAAGCAGTTCCGAGAAAGTCTAAACATAATCCCCACTTCTCCCTCCTGGCACTTTCCATGTGGGAGATATAGCAGGATGTATATTGGTTTTGAGGACAACTCAACGGACAGTGTAGGGAGAAAAGGTCCTGGCTCCTTGAATGCCGTTTCTGGAGACACTGCGATCAATGTGGGAGATATGTCAAGATGTGTGTTTGTTTTGAGGACGGCTCTCTGGAGAGTCTTAGCAAAGAGGTCACACAGATAATCAGAGCAATTCTCAGAGACACTGAGAACAAGCTCCGCAATTCCCTCCTGGCACTTTCCCTGTAGGAGATACCGCAAGACGTTTCTGTATATTGGGCACAGCGCTCTGCACGGTGTTAGCAGAGACTTTCCCGGCACAGTGAAACCCTATGTCAGAGACACTGAGAAGAAGCCCCAATGTTCCCTCCAGGCACTTTCAGTGTGGGTGCTTTCTCCACGTGGTTCCTGGTTTCACTGCAGCTCTGAAGAGAATGTTAGCAAAGAGGTAACCGGGACAGTGAAAACAGTACTCAAAGACAGGGAGAGCAAGCTCTCTCTTGGCACTTTGGATGTGGGACATACAGCGAGATGTTTGCTGCTTTTGCGTTTGGCTGTTGGGAGATTTACAGCACAAAGATATCTAGTTGATTTGAAGCAGTTCCGAGAAAGTCTAAACATAATCCCCACTTCTCCCTCCTGGCACTTTCCATGTGGGAGATATAGCAGGATGTATATTGGTTTTGAGGACAACTCAACGGACAGTGTAGGGAGAAAAGGTCCTGGCTCCTTGAATGCCGTTTCTGGAGACACTGCGATCAATGTGGGAGATATGTCAAGATGTGTGTTTGTTTTGAGGACGGCTCTCTGGAGAGTCTTAGCAAAGAGGTCACACAGATAATCAGAGCAATTCTCAGAGACACTGAGAACAAGCTCCGCAATTCCCTCCTGGCACTTTCCCTGTAGGAGATACCGCAAGACGTTTCTGTATATTGGGCACAGCGCTCTGCACGGTGTTAGCAGAGACTTTCCCGGCACAGTGAAACCCTATGTCAGAGACACTGAGAAGAAGCCCCAATGTTCCCTCCAGGCACTTTCAGTGTGGGTGCTTTCTCCACGTGGTTCCTGGTTTCACTGCAGCTCTGAAGAGAATGTTAGCAAAGAGGTAACCGGGACAGTGAAAACAGTACTCAAAGACAGGGAGAGCAAGCTCTCTCTTGGCACTTTGGATGTGGGACATACAGCGAGATGTTTGCTGCTTTTGCGTTTGGCTGTTGGGAGATTTACAGCACAAAGATATCTAGTTGATTTGAAGCAGTTCCGAGAAAGTCTAAACATAATCCCCACTTCTCCCTCCTGGCACTTTCCATGTGGGAGATATAGCAGGATGTATATTGGTTTTGAGGACAACTCAACGGACAGTGTAGGGAGAAAAGGTCCTGGCTCCTTGAATGCCGTTTCTGGAGACACTGCGATCAATGTGGGAGATATGTCAAGATGTGTGTTTGTTTTGAGGACGGCTCTCTGGAGAGTCTTAGCAAAGAGGTCACACAGATAATCAGAGCAATTCTCAGAGACACTGAGAACAAGCTCCGCAATTCCCTCCTGGCACTTTCCCTGTAGGAGATACCGCAAGACGTTTCTGTATATTGGGCACAGCGCTCTGCACGGTGTTAGCAGAGACTTTCCCGGGACAGTGAAACCCTATGTCAGAGACACTGAGAAGAAGCCCCAATGTTCCCTCCAGGCACTTTCAGTGTGGGTGCTTTCTCCACGTGGTTCCTGGTTTCACTGCAGCTCTGAAGAGAATGTTAGCAAAGAGGTAACCGGGACAGTGAAAACAGTACTCAAAGACAGGGAGAGCAAGCTCTCTCTTGGCACTTTGGATGTGGGACATACAGCGAGATGTTTGCTGCTTTTGCGTTTGGCTGTTGGGAGATTTACAGCACAAAGATATCTAGTTGATTTGAAGCAGTTCCGAGAAAGTCTAAACATAATCCCCACTTCTCCCTCCTGGCACTTTCCATGTGGGAGATATAGCAGGATGTATATTGGTTTTGAGGACAACTCAATGGACAGTGTAGGGAGAAAAGGTCCTGGCTCCTTGAATGCCGTTTCTGGAGACACTGCGATCAATGTGGGAGATATGTCAAGATGTGTGTTTGTTTTGAGGACGGCTCTCTGGAGAGTCTTAGCAAAGAGGTCACACAGATAATCAGAGCAATTCTCAGAGACACTGAGAACAAGCTCTGCAATTCCCTCCTGGCACTTTCCCTGTAGGAGATACCGCAAGACGTTTCTGTATATTGGGCACAGCGCTCTGCACGGTGTTAGTAGAGACTTTCCCGGGACAGTGAAACCCTATGTCAGAGACACTGAGAAGAAGCCCCAATGTTCCCTCCAGGCACTTTCAGTGTGGGTGCCTTCTCCACGTGGTTCCTGGTTTCACTGCAGCTCTGAAGAGAATGTTAGCAAAGAGGTAACCGGGACAGTGAAAACAGTACTCAAAGACAGGGAGAGCAAGCTCTCTCTTGGCACTTTGGATGTGGGACATACAGCGAGATGTTTGCTGCTTTTGCGTTTGGCTGTTGGGAGATTTACAGCACAAAGATATCTAGTTGATTTGAAGCAGTTCCGAGAAAGTCTAAACATAATCCCCACTTCTCCCTCCTGGCACTTTCCATGTGGGAGATATAGCAGGATGTATATTGGTTTTGAGGACAACTCAACGGACAGTGTAGGGAGAAAAGGTCCTGGCTCCTTGAATGCCGTTTCTGGAGACACTGCGATCAATGTGGGAGATATGTCAAGATGTGTGTTGGTTTTGAGGACGGCTCTCTGGAGAGTCTTAGCAAAGAGGTCACACAGATAATCAGAGCAATTCTCAGAGACACTGAGAACAAGCTCCGCAATTCCCTCCTGGCACTTTCCCTGTAGGAGATACCGCAAGACGTTTCTGTATATTGGGCACAGCGCTCTGCACGGTGTTAGCAGAGACTTTCCCGGGACAGTGAAACCCTATGTCAGAGACACTGAGAAGAAGCCCCAATGTTCCCTCCAGGCACTTTCAGTGTGGGTGCCTTCTCCACGTGGTTCCTGGTTTCACTGCAGCTCTGAAGAGAATGTTAGCAAAGAGGTAACCGGGACAGTGAAAACAGTACTCAAAGACAGGGAGAGCAAGCTCTCTCTTGGCACTTTGGATGTGGGACATACAGCGAGATGTTTGCTGCTTTTGCGTTTGGCTGTTGGGAGATTTACAGCACAAAGATATCTAGTTGATTTGAAGCAGTTCCGAGAAAGTCTAAACATAATCCCCACTTCTCCCTCCTGGCACTTTCCATGTGGGAGATATAGCAGGATGTATATTGGTTTTGAGGACAACTCAACGGACAGTGTAGGGAGAAAAGGTCCTGGCTCCTTGAATGCCGTTTCTGGAGACACTGCGATCAATGTGGGAGATATGTCAAGATGTGTGTTTGTTTTGAGGACGGCTCTCTGGAGAGTCTTAGCAAAGAGGTCACACAGATAATCAGAGCAATTCTCAGAGACACTGAGAACAAGCTCCGCAATTCCCTCCTGGCACTTTCCCTGTAGGAGATACCGCAAGACGTTTCTGTATATTGGGCACAGCGCTCTGCACGGTGTTAGCAGAGACTTTCCCGGGACAGTGAAACCCTATGTCAGAGACACTGAGAAGAAGCCCCAATGTTCCCTCCAGGCACTTTCAGTGTGGGTGCCTTCTCCACGTGGTTCCTGGTTTCACTGCAGCTCTGAAGAGAATGTTAGCAAAGAGGTAACCGGGACAGTGAAAACAGTACTCAAAGACAGGGAGAGCAAGCTCTCTCTTGGCACTTTGGATGTGGGACATACAGCGAGATGTTTGCTGCTTTTGCGTTTGGCTGTTGGGAGATTTACAGCACAAAGATATCTAGTTGATTTGAAGCAGTTCCGAGAAAGTCTAAACATAATCCCCACTTCTCCCTCCTGGCACTTTCCATGTGGGAGATATAGCAGGATGTATATTGGTTTTGAGGACAACTCAACGGACAGTGTAGGGAGAAAAGGTCCTGGCTCCTTGAATGCCGTTTCTGGAGACACTGCGATCAATGTGGGAGATATGTCAAGATGTGTGTTTGTTTTGAGGACGGCTCTCTGGAGAGTCTTAGCAAAGAGGTCACACAGATAATCAGAGCAATTCTCAGAGACACTGAGAACAAGCTCCGCAATTCCCTCCTGGCACTTTCCCTGTAGGAGATACCGCAAGACGTTTCTGTATATTGGGCACAGCGCTCTGCACGGTGTTAGCAGAGACTTTCCCGGGACAGTGAAACCCTATGTCAGAGACACTGAGAAGAAGCCCCAATGTTCCCTCCAGGCACTTTCAGTGTGGGTGCTTTCTCCACGTGGTTCCTGGTTTCACTGCAGCTCTGAAGAGAATGTTAGCAAAGAGGTAACCGGGACAGTGAAAACAGTACTCAAAGACAGGGAGAGCAAGCTCTCTCTTGGCACTTTGGATGTGGGACATACAGCGAGATGTTTGCTGCTTTTGCGTTTGGCTGTTGGGAGATTTACAGCACAAAGATATCTAGTTGATTTGAAGCAGTTCCGAGAAAGTCTAAACATAATCCCCACTTCTCCCTCCTGGCACTTTCCATGTGGGAGATATAGCAGGATGTATATTGGTTTTGAGGACAACTCAACGGACAGTGTAGGGAGAAAAGGTCCTGGCTCCTTGAATGCCGTTTCTGGAGACACTGCGATCAATGTGGGAGATATGTCAAGATGTGTGTTGGTTTTGAGGACGGCTCTCTGGAGAGTCTTAGCAAAGAGGTCACACAGATAATCAGAGCAATTCTCAGAGACACTGAGAACAAGCTCCGCAATTCCCTCCTGGCACTTTCCCTGTAGGAGATACCGCAAGACGTTTCTGTATATTGGGCACAGCGCTCTGCACGGTGTTAGCAGAGACTTTCCCGGGACAGTGAAACCCTATGTCAGAGACACTGAGAAGAAGCCCCAATGTTCCCTCCAGGCACTTTCAGTGTGGGTGCTTTCTCCACGTGGTTCCTGGTTTCACTGCAGCTCTGAAGAGAATGTTAGCAAAGAGGTAACCGGGACAGTGAAAACAGTACTCAAAGACAGGGAGAGCAAGCTCTCTCTTGGCACTTTGGATGTGGGACATACAGCGAGATGTTTGCTGCTTTTGCGTTTGGCTGTTGGGAGATTTACAGCACAAAGATATCTAGTTGATTTGAAGCAGTTCCGAGAAAGTCTAAACATAATCCCCACTTCTCCCTCCTGGCACTTTCCATGTGGGAGATATAGCAGGATGTATATTGGTTTTGAGGACAACTCAACGGACAGTGTAGGGAGAAAAGGTCCTGGCTCCTTGAATGCCGTTTCTGGAGACACTGCGATCAATGTGGGAGATATGTCAAGATGTGTGTTTGTTTTGAGGACGGCTCTCTGGAGAGTCTTAGCAAAGAGGTCACACAGATAATCAGAGCAATTCTCAGAGACACTGAGAACAAGCTCCGCAATTCCCTCCTGGCACTTTCCCTGTAGGAGATACCGCAAGACGTTTCTGTATATTGGGCACAGCGCTCTGCACGGTGTTAGCAGAGACTTTCCCGGGACAGTGAAACCCTATGTCAGAGACACTGAGAAGAAGCCCCAATGTTCCCTCCAGGCACTTTCAGTGTGGGTGCTTTCTCCACGTGGTTCCTGGTTTCACTGCAGCTCTGAAGAGAATGTTAGCAAAGAGGTAACCGGGACAGTGAAAACAGTACTCAAAGACAGGGAGAGCAAGCTCTCTCTTGGCACTTTGGATGTGGGACATACAGCGAGATGTTTGCTGCTTTTGCGTTTGGCTGTTGGGAGATTTACAGCACAAAGATATCTAGTTGATTTGAAGCAGTTCCGAGAAAGTCTAAACATAATCCCCACTTCTCCCTCCTGGCACTTTCCATGTGGGAGATATAGCAGGATGTATATTGGTTTTGAGGACAACTCAACGGACAGTGTAGGGAGAAAAGGTCCTGGCTCCTTGAATGCCGTTTCTGGAGACACTGCGATCAATGTGGGAGATATGTCAAGATGTGTGTTGGTTTTGAGGACGGCTCTCTGGAGAGTCTTAGCAAAGAGGTCACACAGATAATCAGAGCAATTCTCAGAGACACTGAGAACAAGCTCCGCAATTCCCTCCTGGCACTTTCCCTGTAGGAGATACCGCAAGACGTTTCTGTATATTGGGCACAGCGCTCTGCAGGGTGTTAGCAGAGACTTTCCCGGGACAGTGAAACCCTATGTCAGAGACACTGAGAAGAAGCCCCAATGTTCCCTCCAGGCACTTTCAGTGTGGGTGCTTTCTCCACGTGGTTCCTGGTTTCACTGCAGCTCTGAAGAGAATGTTAGCAAAGAGGTAACCGGGACAGTGAAAACAGTACTCAAAGACAGGGAGAGCAAGCTCTCTCTTGGCACTTTGGATGTGGGACATACAGCGAGATGTTTGCTGCTTTTGCGTTTGGCTGTTGGGAGATTTACAGCACAAAGATATCTAGTTGATTTGAAGCAGTTCCGAGAAAGTCTAAACATAATCCCCACTTCTCCCTCCTGGCACTTTCCATGTGGGAGATATAGCAGGATGTATATTGGTTTTGAGGACAACTCAACGGACAGTGTAGGGAGAAAACCTCCTGGCTCCTTGAATGCCGTTTCTGGAGACACTGCGATCAATGTGGGAGATATGTCAAGATGTGTGTTTGTTTTGAGGACGGCTCTCTGGAGAGTCTTAGCAAAGAGGTCACACAGATAATCAGAGCAATTCTCAGAGACACTGAGAACAAGCTCCGCAATTCCCTCCTGGCACTTTCCCTGTAGGAGATACCGCAAGACGTTTCTGTATATTGGGCACAGCGCTCTGCACGGTGTTAGCAGAGACTTTCCCGGGACAGTGAAACCCTATGTCAGAGACACTGAGAAGAAGCCCCAATGTTCCCTCCAGGCACTTTCAGTGTGGGTGCCTTCTCCACGTGGTTCCTGGTTTCACTGCAGCTCTGAAGAGAATGTTAGCAAAGAGGTAACCGGGACAGTGAAAACAGTACTCAAAGACAGGGAGAGCAAGCTCTCTCTTGGCACTTTGGATGTGGGACATACAGCGAGATGTTTGCTGCTTTTGCGTTTGGCTGTTGGGAGATTTACAGCACAAAGATATCTAGTTGATTTGAAGCAGTTCCGAGAAAGTCTAAACATAATCCCCACTTCTCCCTCCTGGCACTTTCCATGTGGGAGATATAGCAGGATGTATATTGGTTTTGAGGACAACTCAATGGACAGTGTAGGGAGAAAACCTCCTGGCTCCTTGAATGCCGTTTCTGGAGACACTGCGATCAATGTGGGAGATATGTCAAGATGTGTGTTGGTTTTGAGGACGGCTCTCTGGAGAGTCTTAGCAAAGAGGTCACACAGATAATCAGAGCAATTCTCAGAGACACTGAGAACAAGCTCCGCAATTCCCTCCTGGCACTTTCCCTGTAGGAGATACCGCAAGACGTTTCTGTATATTGGGCACAGCGCTCTGCACGGTGTTAGCAGAGACTTTCCCGGGACAGTGAAACCCTATGTCAGAGACACTGAGAAGAAGCCCCAATGTTCCCTCCAGGCACTTTCAGTGTGGGTGCCTTCTCCACGTGGTTCCTGGTTTCACTGCAGCTCTGAAGAGAATGTTAGCAAAGAGGTAACCGGGACAGTGAAAACAGTACTCAAAGACAGGGAGAGCAAGCTCTCTCTTGGCACTTTGGATGTGGGACATACAGCGAGATGTTTGCTGCTTTTGCGTTTGGCTGTTGGGAGATTTACAGCACAAAGATATCTAGTTGATTTGAAGCAGTTCCGAGAAAGTCTAAACATAATCCCCACTTCTCCCTCCTGGCACTTTCCATGTGGGAGATATAGCAGGATGTATATTGGTTTTGAGGACAACTCAATGGACAGTGTAGGGAGAAAAGGTCCTGGCTCCTTGAATGCCGTTTCTGGAGACACTGCGATCAATGTGGGAGATATGTCAAGATGTGTGTTTGTTTTGAGGACGGCTCTCTGGAGAGTCTTAGCAAAGAGGTCACACAGATAATCAGAGCAATTCTCAGAGACACTGAGAACAAGCTCTGCAATTCCCTCCTGGCACTTTCCCTGTAGGAGATACCGCAAGACGTTTCTGTATATTGGGCACAGCGCTCTGCACGGTGTTAGTAGAGACTTTCCCGGGACAGTGAAACCCTATGTCAGAGACACTGAGAAGAAGCCCCAATGTTCCCTCCAGGCACTTTCAGTGTGGGTGCCTTCTCCACGTGGTTCCTGGTTTCACTGCAGCTCTGAAGAGAATGTTAGCAAAGAGGTAACCGGGACAGTGAAAACAGTACTCAAAGACAGGGAGAGCAAGCTCTCTCTTGGCACTTTGGATGTGGGACATACAGCGAGATGTTTGCTGCTTTTGCGTTTGGCTGTTGGGAGATTTACAGCACAAAGATATCTAGTTGATTTGAAGCAGTTCCGAGAAAGTCTAAACATAATCCCCACTTCTCCCTCCTGGCACTTTCCATGTGGGAGATATAGCAGGATGTATATTGGTTTTGAGGACAACTCAACGGACAGTGTAGGGAGAAAAGGTCCTGGCTCCTTGAATGCCGTTTCTGGAGACACTGCGATCAATGTGGGAGATATGTCAAGATGTGTGTTGGTTTTGAGGACGGCTCTCTGGAGAGTCTTAGCAAAGAGGTCACACAGATAATCAGAGCAATTCTCAGAGACACTGAGAACAAGCTCCGCAATTCCCTCCTGGCACTTTCCCTGTAGGAGATACCGCAAGACGTTTCTGTATATTGGGCACAGCGCTCTGCACGGTGTTAGCAGAGACTTTCCCGGGACAGTGAAACCCTATGTCAGAGACACTGAGAAGAAGCCCCAATGTTCCCTCCAGGCACTTTCAGTGTGGGTGCCTTCTCCACGTGGTTCCTGGTTTCACTGCAGCTCTGAAGAGAATGTTAGCAAAGAGGTAACCGGGACAGTGAAAACAGTACTCAAAGACAGGGAGAGCAAGCTCTCTCTTGGCACTTTGGATGTGGGACATACAGCGAGATGTTTGCTGCTTTTGCGTTTGGCTGTTGGGAGATTTACAGCACAAAGATATCTAGTTGATTTGAAGCAGTTCCGAGAAAGTCTAAACATAATCCCCACTTCTCCCTCCTGGCACTTTCCATGTGGGAGATATAGCAGGATGTATATTGGTTTTGAGGACAACTCAACGGACAGTGTAGGGAGAAAAGGTCCTGGCTCCTTGAATGCCGTTTCTGGAGACACTGCGATCAATGTGGGAGATATGTCAAGATGTGTGTTTGTTTTGAGGACGGCTCTCTGGAGAGTCTTAGCAAAGAGGTCACACAGATAATCAGAGCAATTCTCAGAGACACTGAGAACAAGCTCCGCAATTCCCTCCTGGCACTTTCCCTGTAGGAGATACCGCAAGACGTTTCTGTATATTGGGCACAGCGCTCTGCACGGTGTTAGCAGAGACTTTCCCGGGACAGTGAAACCCTATGTCAGAGACACTGAGAAGAAGCCCCAATGTTCCCTCCAGGCACTTTCAGTGTGGGTGCCTTCTCCACGTGGTTCCTGGTTTCACTGCAGCTCTGAAGAGAATGTTAGCAAAGAGGTAACCGGGACAGTGAAAACAGTACTCAAAGACAGGGAGAGCAAGCTCTCTCTTGGCACTTTGGATGTGGGACATACAGCGAGATGTTTGCTGCTTTTGCGTTTGGCTGTTGGGAGATTTACAGCACAAAGATATCTAGTTGATTTGAAGCAGTTCCGAGAAAGTCTAAACATAATCCCCACTTCTCCCTCCTGGCACTTTCCATGTGGGAGATATAGCAGGATGTATATTGGTTTTGAGGACAACTCAATGGACAGTGTAGGGAGAAAACCTCCTGGCTCCTTGAATGCCGTTTCTGGAGACACTGCGATCAATGTGGGAGATATGTCAAGATGTGTGTTTGTTTTGAGGACGGCTCTCTGGAGAGTCTTAGCAAAGAGGTCACACAGATAATCAGAGCAATTCTCAGAGACACTGAGAACAAGCTCTGCAATTCCCTCCTGGCACTTTCCCTGTAGGAGATACCGCAAGACGTTTCTGTATATTGGGCACAGCGCTCTGCACGGTGTTAGCAGAGACTTTCCCGGGACAGTGAAACCCTATGTCAGAGACACTGAGAAGAAGCCCCAATGTTCCCTCCAGGCACTTTCAGTGTGGGTGCCTTCTCCACGTGGTTCCTGGTTTCACTGCAGCTCTGAAGAGAATGTTAGCAAAGAGGTAACCGGGACAGTGAAAACAGTACTCAAAGACAGGGAGAGCAAGCTCTCTCTTGGCACTTTGGATGTGGGACATACAGCGAGATGTTTGCTGCTTTTGCGTTTGGCTGTTGGGAGATTTACAGCACAAAGATATCTAGTTGATTTGAAGCAGTTCCGAGAAAGTCTAAACATAATCCCCACTTCTCCCTCCTGGCACTTTCCATGTGGGAGATATAGCAGGATGTATATTGGTTTTGAGGACAACTCAACGGACAGTGTAGGGAGAAAAGGTCCTGTCTCCTTGAATGCCGTTTCTGGAGACACTGCGATCAATGTGGGAGATATGTCAAGATGTGTGTTGGTTTTGAGGACGGCTCTCTGGAGAGTCTTAGCAAAGAGGTCACACAGATAATCAGAGCAATTCTCAGAGACACTGAGAACAAGCTCCGCAATTCCCTCCTGGCACTTTCCCTGTAGGAGATACCGCAAGACGTTTCTGTATATTGGGCACAGCGCTCTGCACGGTGTTAGCAGAGACTTTCCCGGGACAGTGAAACCCTATGTCAGAGACACTGAGAAGAAGCCCCAATGTTCCCTCCAGGCACTTTCAGTGTGGGTGCCTTCTCCACGTGGTTCCTGGTTTCACTGCAGCTCTGAAGAGAATGTTAGCAAAGAGGTAACCGGGACAGTGAAAACAGTACTCAAAGACAGGGAGAGCAAGCTCTCTCTTGGCACTTTGGATGTGGGACATACAGCGAGATGTTTGCTGCTTTTGCGTTTGGCTGTTGGGAGATTTACAGCACAAAGATATCTAGTTGATTTGAAGCAGTTCCGAGAAAGTCTAAACATAATCCCCACTTCTCCCTCCTGGCACTTTCCATGTGGGAGATATAGCAGGATGTATATTGGTTTTGAGGACAACTCAACGGACAGTGTAGGGAGAAAAGGTCCTGGCTCCTTGAATGCCGTTTCTGGAGACACTGCGATCAATGTGGGAGATATGTCAAGATGTGTGTTTGTTTTGAGGACGGCTCTCTGGAGAGTCTTAGCAAAGAGGTCACACAGATAATCAGAGCAATTCTCAGAGACACTGAGAACAAGCTCCGCAATTCCCTCCTGGCACTTTCCCTGTAGGAGATACCGCAAGACGTTTCTGTATATTGGGCACAGCGCTCTGCACGGTGTTAGCAGAGACTTTCCCGGGACAGTGAAACCCTATGTCAGAGACACTGAGAAGACGCCCCAATGTTCCCTCCAGGCACTTTCAGTGTGGGTGCTTTCTCCACGTGGTTCCTGGTTTCACTGCAGCTCTGAAGAGAATGTTAGCAAAGAGGTAACCGGGACAGTGAAAACAGTACTCAAAGACAGGGAGAGCAAGCTCTCTCTTGGCACTTTGGATGTGGGACATACAGCGAGATGTTTGCTGCTTTTGCGTTTGGCTGTTGGGAGATTTACAGCACAAAGATATCTAGTTGATTTGAAGCAGTTCCGAGAAAGTCTAAACATAATCCCCACTTCTCCCTCCTGGCACTTTCCATGTGGGAGATATAGCAGGATGTATATTGGTTTTGAGGACAACTCAACGGACAGTGTAGGGAGAAAAGGTCCTGGCTCCTTGAATGCCGTTTCTGGAGACACTGCGATCAATGTGGGAGATATGTCAAGATGTGTGTTTGTTTTGAGGACGGCTCTCTGGAGAGTCTTAGCAAAGAGGTCACACAGATAATCAGAGCAATTCTCAGAGACACTGAGAACAAGCTCCGCAATTCCCTCCTGGCACTTTCCCTGTAGGAGATACCGCAAGACGTTTCTGTATATTGGGCACAGCGCTCTGCACGGTGTTAGCAGAGACTTTCCCGGGACAGTGAAACCCTATGTCAGAGACACTGAGAAGAAGCCCCAATGTTCCCTCCAGGCACTTTCAGTGTGGGTGCCTTCTCCACGTGGTTCCTGGTTTCACTGCAGCTCTGAAGAGAATGTTAGCAAAGAGGTAACCGGGACAGTGAAAACAGTACTCAAAGACAGGGAGAGCAAGCTCTCTCTTGGCACTTTGGATGTGGGACATACAGCGAGATGTTTGCTGCTTTTGCGTTTGGCTGTTGGGAGATTTACAGCACAAAGATATCTAGTTGATTTGAAGCAGTTCCGAGAAAGTCTAAACATAATCCCCACTTCTCCCTCCTGGCACTTTCCATGTGGGAGATATAGCAGGATGTATATTGGTTTTGAGGACAACTCAATGGACAGTGTAGGGAGAAAAGGTCCTGGCTCCTTGAATGCCGTTTCTGGAGACACTGCGATCAATGTGGGAGATATGTCAAGATGTGTGTTTGTTTTGAGGACGGCTCTCTGGAGAGTCTTAGCAAACAGGTCACACAGATAATCAGAGCAATTCTCAGAGACACTGAGAACAAGCTCCGCAATTCCCTCCTGGCACTTTCCCTGTAGGAGATACCGCAAGACGTTTCTGTATATTGGGCACAGCGCTCTGCACGGTGTTAGCAGAGACTTTCCCGGGACAGTGAAACCCTATGTCAGAGACACTGAGAAGAAGCCCCAATGTTCCCTCCAGGCACTTTCAGTGTGGGTGCTTTCTCCACGTGGTTCCTGGTTTCACTGCAGCTCTGAAGAGAATGTTAGCAAAGAGGTAACCGGGACAGTGAAAACAGTACTGAAAGACAGGGAGAGCAAGCTCTCTCTTGGCACTTTGGATGTGGGACATACAGCGAGATGTTTGCTGCTTTTGCGTTTGGCTGTTGGGAGATTTACAGCACAAAGATATCTAGTTGATTTGAAGCAGTTCCGAGAAAGTCTAAACATAATCCCCACTTCTCCCTCCTGGCACTTTCCATGTGGGAGATATAGCAGGATGTATATTGGTTTTGAGGACAACTCAATGGACAGTGTAGGGAGAAAAGGTCCTGGCTCCTTGAATGCCGTTTCTGGAGACACTGCGATCAATGTGGGAGATATGTCAAGATGTGTGTTGGTTTTGAGGACGGCTCTCTGGAGAGTCTTAGCAAAGAGGTCACACAGATAATCAGAGCAATTCTCAGAGACACTGAGAACAAGCTCCGCAATTCCCTCCTGGCACTTTCCCTGTAGGAGATACCGCAAGACGTTTCTGTATATTGGGCACAGCGCTCTGCACGGTGTCAGCAGAGACTTTCCCGGGACAGTGAAACCCTATGTCAGAGACACTGAGAAGAAGCCCCAATGTTCCCTCCAGGCACTTTCAGTGTGGCTGCCTTCTCCACGTGGTTCCTGGTTTCACTGCATCTCTGAATAGAACGTTAGCAAAGAGGTAACCGGGACAGTGAAAACAGTACTCAAAGACAGGGAGAGCAAGCTCTCTCTTGGCACTTTGGATGTGGGACATACAGCGAGATGTTTGCTGCTTTTGCGTTTGGCTGTTGGGAGATTTACAGCACAAAGATATCTAGTTGATTTGAAGCAGTTCCGAGAAAGTCTAAACATAATCCCCACTTCTCCCTCCTGGCACTTTCCATGTGGGAGATATAGCAGGATGTATATTGGTTTTGAGGACAACTCAACGGACAGTGTAGGGAGAAAAGGTCCTGGCTCCTTGAATGCCGTTTCTGGAGACACTGCGATCAATGTGGGAGATATGTCAAGATGTGTGTTTGTTTTGAGGACGGCTCTCTGGAGAGTCTTAGCAAAGAGGTCACACAGATAATCAGAGCAATTCTCAGAGACACTGAGAACAAGCTCCGCAATTCCCTCCTGGCACTTTCCCTGTAGGAGATACCGCAAGACGTTTCTGTATATTGGGCACAGCGCTCTGCACGGTGTTAGCAGAGACTTTCCCGGGACAGTGAAACCCTATGTCAGAGACACTGAGAAGACGCCCCAATGTTCCCTCCAGGCACTTTCAGTGTGGGTGCTTTCTCCACGTGGTTCCTGGTTTCACTGCAGCTCTGAAGAGAATGTTAGCAAAGAGGTAACCGGGACAGTGAAAACAGTACTCAAAGACAGGGAGAGCAAGCTCTCTCTTGGCACTTTGGATGTGGGACATACAGCGAGATGTTTGCTGCTTTTGCGTTTGGCTGTTGGGAGATTTACAGCACAAAGATATCTAGTTGATTTGAAGCAGTTCCGAGAAAGTCTAAACATAATCCCCACTTCTCCCTCCTGGCACTTTCCATGTGGGAGATATAGCAGGATGTATATTGGTTTTGAGGACAACTCAACGGACAGTGTAGGGAGAAAAGGTCCTGGCTCCTTGAATGCCGTTTCTGGAGACACTGCGATCAATGTGGGAGATATGTCAAGATGTGTGTTTGTTTTGAGGACGGCTCTCTGGAGAGTCTTAGCAAAGAGGTCACACAGATAATCAGAGCAATTCTCAGAGACACTGAGAACAAGCTCCGCAATTCCCTCCTGGCACTTTCCCTGTAGGAGATACCGCAAGACGTTTCTGTATATTGGGCACAGCGCTCTGCACGGTGTTAGCAGAGACTTTCCCGGGACAGTGAAACCCTATGTCAGAGACACTGAGAAGAAGCCCCAATGTTCCCTCCAGGCACTTTCAGTGTGGGTGCCTTCTCCACGTGGTTCCTGGTTTCACTGCAGCTCTGAAGAGAATGTTAGCAAAGAGGTAACCGGGACAGTGAAAACAGTACTCAAAGACAGGGAGAGCAAGCTCTCTCTTGGCACTTTGGATGTGGGACATACAGCGAGATGTTTGCTGCTTTTGCGTTTGGCTGTTGGGAGATTTACAGCACAAAGATATCTAGTTGATTTGAAGCAGTTCCGAGAAAGTCTAAACATAATCCCCACTTCTCCCTCCTGGCACTTTCCATGTGGGAGATATAGCAGGATGTATATTGGTTTTGAGGACAACTCAATGGACAGTGTAGGGAGAAAAGGTCCTGGCTCCTTGAATGCCGTTTCTGGAGACACTGCGATCAATGTGGGAGATATGTCAAGATGTGTGTTTGTTTTGAGGACGGCTCTCTGGAGAGTCTTAGCAAAGAGGTCACACAGATAATCAGAGCAATTCTCAGAGACACTGAGAACAAGCTCCGCAATTCCCTCCTGGCACTTTCCCTGTAGGAGATACCGCAAGACGTTTCTGTATATTGGGCACAGCGCTCTGCACGGTGTTAGCAGAGACTTTCCCGGGACAGTGAAACCCTATGTCAGAGACACTGAGAAGAAGCCCCAATGTTCCCTCCAGGCACTTTCAGTGTGGGTGCTTTCTCCACGTGGTTCCTGGTTTCACTGCAGCTCTGAAGAGAATGTTAGCAAAGAGGTAACCGGGACAGTGAAAACAGTACTCAAAGACAGGGAGAGCAAGCTCTCTCTTGGCACTTTGGATGTGGGACATACAGCGAGATGTTTGCTGCTTTTGCGTTTGGCTGTTGGGAGATTTACAGCACAAAGATATCTAGTTGATTTGAAGCAGTTCCGAGAAAGTCTAAACATAATCCCCACTTCTCCCTCCTGGCACTTTCCATGTGGGAGATATAGCAGGATGTATATTGGTTTTGAGGACAACTCAACGGACAGTGTAGGGAGAAAAGGTCCTGGCTCCTTGAATGCCGTTTCTGGAGACACTGCGATCAATGTGGGAGATATGTCAAGATGTGTGTTGGTTTTGAGGACGGCTCTCTGGAGAGTCTTAGCAAAGAGGTCACACAGATAATCAGAGCAATTCTCAGAGACACTGAGAACAAGCTCCGCAATTCCCTCCTGGCACTTTCCCTGTAGGAGATACCGCAAGACGTTTCTGTATATTGGGCACAGCGCTCTGCAGGGTGTTAGCAGAGACTTTCCCGGGACAGTGAAACCCTATGTCAGAGACACTAAGAAGCCCCAATGTTCCCTCCAGGCACTTTCAGTGTGGGTGCCTTCTCCACGTGGTTCCTGGTTTCACTGCAGCTCTGAAGAGAATGTTAGCAAAGAGGTAACCGGGACAGTGAAAACAGTACTCAAAGACAGGGAGAGCAAGCTCTCTCTTGGCACTTTGGATGTGGGACATACAGCGAGATGTTTGCTGCTTTTGCGTTTGGCTGTTGGGAGATTTACAGCACAAAGATATCTAGTTGATTTGAAGCAGTTCCGAGAAAGTCTAAACATAATCCCCACTTCTCCCTCCTGGCACTTTCCATGTGGGAGATATAGCAGGATGTATATTGGTTTTGAGGACAACTCAACGGACAGTGTAGGGAGAAAAGGTCCTGGCTCCTTGAATGCCGTTTCTGGAGACACTGCGATCAATGTGGGAGATATGTCAAGATGTGTGTTGGTTTTGAGGACGGCTCTCTGGAGAGTCTTAGCAAAGAGGTCACACAGATAATCAGAGCAATTCTCAGAGACACTGAGAACAAGCTCCGCAATTCCCTCCTGGCACTTTCCCTGTAGGAGATACCGCAAGACGTTTCTGTATATTGGGCACAGCGCTCTGCACGGTGTTAGCAGAGACTTTCCCGGGACAGTGAAACCCTATGTCAGAGACACTGAGAAGAAGCCCCAATGTTCCCTCCAGGCACTTTCAGTGTGGGTGCCTTCTCCACGTGGTTCCTGGTTTCACTGCAGCTCTGAAGAGAATGTTAGCAAAGAGGTAACCGGGACAGTGAAAACAGTACTCAAAGACAGGGAGAGCAAGCTCTCTCTTGGCACTTTGGATGTGGGACATACAGCGAGATGTTTGCTGCTTTTGCGTTTGGCTGTTGGGAGATTTACAGCACAAAGATATCTAGTTGATTTGAAGCAGTTCCGAGAAAGTCTAAACATAATCCCCACTTCTCCCTCCTGGCACTTTCCATGTGGGAGATATAGCAGGATGTATATTGGTTTTGAGGACAACTCAACGGACAGTGTAGGGAGAAAAGGTCCTGGCTCCTTGAATGCCGTTTCTGGAGACACTGCGATCAATGTGGGAGATATGTCAAGATGTGTGTTTGTTTTGAGGACGGCTCTCTGGAGAGTCTTAGCAAAGAGGTCACACAGATAATCAGAGCAATTCTCAGAGACACTGAGAACAAGCTCCGCAATTCCCTCCTGGCACTTTCCCTGTAGGAGATACCGCAAGACGTTTCTGTATATTGGGCACAGCGCTCTGCACGGTGTTAGCAGAGACTTTCCCGGGACAGTGAAACCCTATGTCAGAGACACTGAGAAGACGCCCCAATGTTCCCTCCAGGCACTTTCAGTGTGGGTGCTTTCTCCACGCGGTTCCTGGTTTCACTGCAGCTCTGAAGAGAATGTTAGCAAAGAGGTAACCGGGACAGTGAAAACAGTACTCAAAGACAGGGAGAGCAAGCTCTCTCTTGGCACTTTGGATGTGGGACATACAGCGAGATGTTTGCTGCTTTTGCGTTTGGCTGTTGGGAGATTTACAGCACAAAGATATCTAGTTGATTTGAAGCAGTTCCGAGAAAGTCTAAACATAATCCCCACTTCTCCCTCCTGGCACTTTCCATGTGGGAGATATAGCAGGATGTATATTGGTTTTGAGGACAACTCAACGGACAGTGTAGGGAGAAAAGGTCCTGGCTCCTTGAATGCCGTTTCTGGAGACACTGCGATCAATGTGGGAGATATGTCAAGATGTGTGTTTGTTTTGAGGACGGCTCTCTGGAGAGTCTTAGCAAAGAGGTCACACAGATAATCAGAGCAATTCTCAGAGACACTGAGAACAAGCTCCGCAATTCCCTCCTGGCACTTTCCCTGTAGGAGATACCGCAAGACGTTTCTGTATATTGGGCACAGCGCTCTGCACGGTGTTAGCAGAGACTTTCCCGGGACAGTGAAACCCTATGTCAGAGACACTGAGAAGAAGCCCCAATGTTCCCTCCAGGCACTTTCAGTGTGGGTGCCTTCTCCACGTGGTTCCTGGTTTCACTGCAGCTCTGAAGAGAATGTTAGCAAAGAGGTAACCGGGACAGTGAAAACAGTACTCAAAGACAGGGAGAGCAAGCTCTCTCTTGGCACTTTGGATGTGGGACATACAGCGAGATGTTTGCTGCTTTTGCGTTTGGCTGTTGGGAGATTTACAGCACAAAGATATCTAGTTGATTTGAAGCAGTTCCGAGAAAGTCTAAACATAATCCCCACTTCTCCCTCCTGGCACTTTCCATGTGGGAGATATAGCAGGATGTATATTGGTTTTGAGGACAACTCAATGGACAGTGTAGGGAGAAAAGGTCCTGGCTCCTTGAATGCCGTTTCTGGAGACACTGCGATCAATGTGGGAGATATGTCAAGATGTGTGTTTGTTTTGAGGACGGCTCTCTGGAGAGTCTTAGCAAAGAGGTCACACAGATAATCAGAGCAATTCTCAGAGACACTGAGAACAAGCTCCGCAATTCCCTCCTGGCACTTTCCCTGTAGGAGATACCGCAAGACGTTTCTGTATATTGGGCACAGCACTCTGCACGGTGTTAGCAGAGACTTTCCCGGGACAGTGAAACCCTATGTCAGAGACACTGAGAAGAAGCCCCAATGTTCCCTCCAGGCACTTTCAGTGTGGGTGCTTTCTCCACGTGGTTCCTGGTTTCACTGCAGCTCTGAAGAGAATGTTAGCAAAGAGGTAACCGGGACAGTGAAAACAGTACTCAAAGACAGGGAGAGCAAGCTCTCTCTTGGCACTTTGGATGTGGGACATACAGCGAGATGTTTGCTGCTTTTGCGTTTGGCTGTTGGGAGATTTACAGCACAAAGATATCTAGTTGATTTGAAGCAGTTCCGAGAAAGTCTAAACATAATCCCCACTTCTCCCTCCTGGCACTTTCCATGTGGGAGATATAGCAGGATGTATATTGGTTTTGAGGACAACTCAACGGACAGTGTAGGGAGAAAAGGTCCTGGCTCCTTGAATGCCGTTTCTGGAGACACTGCGATCAATGTGGGAGATATGTCAAGATGTGTGTTGGTTTTGAGGACGGCTCTCTGGAGAGTCTTAGCAAAGAGGTCACACAGATAATCAGAGCAATTCTCAGAGACACTGAGAACAAGCTCCGCAATTCCCTCCTGGCACTTTCCCTGTAGGAGATACCGCAAGACGTTTCTGTATATTGGGCACAGCGCTCTGCACGGTGTCAGCAGAGACTTTCCCGGGACAGTGAAACCCTATGTCAGAGACACTGAGAAGAAGCCCCAATGTTCCCTCCAGGCACTTTCAGTGTGGCTGCCTTCTCCACGTGGTTCCTGGTTTCACTGCATCTCTGAATAGAACGTTAGCAAAGAGGTAACCGGGACAGTGAAAACAGTACTCAAAGACAGGGAGAGCAAGCTCTCTCTTGGCACTTTGGATGTGGGACATACAGCGAGATGTTTGCTGCTTTTGCGTTTGGCTGTTGGGAGATTTACAGCACAAAGATATCTAGTTGATTTGAAGCAGTTCCGAGAAAGTCTAAACATAATCCCCACTTCTCCCTCCTGGCACTTTCCATGTGGGAGATATAGCAGGATGTATATTGGTTTTGAGGACAACTCAACGGACAGTGTAGGGAGAAAAGGTCCTGGCTCCTTGAATGCCGTTTCTGGAGACACTGCGATCAATGTGGGAGATATGTCAAGATGTGTGTTTGTTTTGAGGACGGCTCTCTGGAGAGTCTTAGCAAAGAGGTCACACAGATAATCAGAGCAATTCTCAGAGACACTGAGAACAAGCTCCGCAATTCCCTCCTGGCACTTTCCCTGTAGGAGATACCGCAAGACGTTTCTGTATATTGGGCACAGCGCTCTGCAGGGTGTTAGCAGAGACTTTCCCGGGACAGTGAAACCCTATGTCAGAGACACTGAGAAGAAGCCCCAATGTTCCCTCCAGGCACTTTCAGTGTGGGTGCTTTCTCCACGTGGTTCCTGGTTTCACTGCAGCTCTGAAGAGAATGTTAGCAAAGAGGTAACCGGGACAGTGAAAACAGTACTCAAAGACAGGGAGAGCAAGCTCTCTCTTGGCACTTTGGATGTGGGACATACAGCGAGATGTTTGCTGCTTTTGCGTTTGGCTGTTGGGAGATTTACAGCACAAAGATATCTAGTTGATTTGAAGCAGTTCCGAGAAAGTCTAAACATAATCCCCACTTCTCCCTCCTGGCACTTTCCATGTGGGAGATATAGCAGGATGTATATTGGTTTTGAGGACAACTCAACGGACAGTGTAGGGAGAAAAGGTCCTGGCTCCTTGAATGCCGTTTCTGGAGACACTGCGATCAATGTGGGAGATATGTCAAGATGTGTGTTGGTTTTGAGGACGGCTCTCTGGAGAGTCTTAGCAAAGAGGTCACACAGATAATCAGAGCAATTCTCAGAGACACTGAGAACAAGCTCCGCAATTCCCTCCTGGCACTTTCCCTGTAGGAGATACCGCAAGACGTTTCTGTATATTGGGCACAGCGCTCTGCAGCGTGTTAGCAGAGACTTTCCCGGGACAGTGAAACCCTATGTCAGAGACACTGAGAAGAAGCCCCAATGTTCCCTCCAGGCACTTTCAGTGTGGGTGCCTTCTCCACGTGGTTCCTGGTTTCACTGCAGCTCTGAAGAGAATGTTAGCAAAGAGGTAACCGGGACAGTGAAAACAGTACTCAAAGACAGGGAGAGCAAGCTCTCTCTTGGCACTTTGGATGTGGGACATACAGCGAGATGTTTGCTGCTTTTGCGTTTGGCTGTTGGGAGATTTACAGCACAAAGATATCTAGTTGATTTGAAGCAGTTCCGAGAAAGTCTAAACATAATCCCCACTTCTCCCTCCTGGCACTTTCCATGTGGGAGATATAGCAGGATGTATATTGGTTTTGAGGACAACTCAATGGACAGTGTAGGGAGAAAAGGTCCTGGCTCCTTGAATGCCGTTTCTGGAGACACTGCGATCAATGTGGGAGATATGTCAAGATGTGTGTTTGTTTTGAGGACGGCTCTCTGGAGAGTCTTAGCAAAGAGGTCACACAGATAATCAGAGCAATTCTCAGAGACACTGAGAACAAGCTCCGCAATTCCCTCCTGGCACTTTCCCTGTAGGAGATACCGCAAGACGTTTCTGTATATTGGGCACAGCACTCTGCACGGTGTTAGCAGAGACTTTCCCGGGACAGTGAAACCCTATGTCAGAGACACTGAGAAGAAGCCCCAATGTTCCCTCCAGGCACTTTCAGTGTGGGTGCTTTCTCCACGTGGTTCCTGGTTTCACTGCAGCTCTGAAGAGAATGTTAGCAAAGAGGTAACCGGGACAGTGAAAACAGTACTCAAAGACAGGGAGAGCAAGCTCTCTCTTGGCACTTTGGATGTGGGACATACAGCGAGATGTTTGCTGCTTTTGCGTTTGGCTGTTGGGAGATTTACAGCACAAAGATATCTAGTTGATTTGAAGCAGTTCCGAGAAAGTCTAAACATAATCCCCACTTCTCCCTCCTGGCACTTTCCATGTGGGAGATATAGCAGGATGTATATTGGTTTTGAGGACAACTCAACGGACAGTGTAGGGAGAAAAGGTCCTGGCTCCTTGAATGCCGTTTCTGGAGACACTGCGATCAATGTGGGAGATATGTCAAGATGTGTGTTGGTTTTGAGGACGGCTCTCTGGAGAGTCTTAGCAAAGAGGTCACACAGATAATCAGAGCAATTCTCAGAGACACTGAGAACAAGCTCCGCAATTCCCTCCTGGCACTTTCCCTGTAGGAGATACCGCAAGACGTTTCTGTATATTGGGCACAGCGCTCTGCACGGTGTCAGCAGAGACTTTCCCGGGACAGTGAAACCCTATGTCAGAGACACTGAGAAGAAGCCCCAATGTTCCCTCCAGGCACTTTCAGTGTGGCTGCCTTCTCCACGTGGTTCCTGGTTTCACTGCATCTCTGAATAGAACGTTAGCAAAGAGGTAACCGGGACAGTGAAAACAGTACTCAAAGACAGGGAGAGCAAGCTCTCTCTTGGCACTTTGGATGTGGGACATACAGCGAGATGTTTGCTGCTTTTGCGTTTGGCTGTTGGGAGATTTACAGCACAAAGATATCTAGTTGATTTGAAGCAGTTCCGAGAAAGTCTAAACATAATCCCCACTTCTCCCTCCTGGCACTTTCCATGTGGGAGATATAGCAGGATGTATATTGGTTTTGAGGACAACTCAACGGACAGTGTAGGGAGAAAAGGTCCTGGCTCCTTGAATGCCGTTTCTGGAGACACTGCGATCAATGTGGGAGATATGTCAAGATGTGTGTTTGTTTTGAGGACGGCTCTCTGGAGAGTCTTAGCAAAGAGGTCACACAGATAATCAGAGCAATTCTCAGAGACACTGAGAACAAGCTCCGCAATTCCCTCCTGGCACTTTCCCTGTAGGAGATACCGCAAGACGTTTCTGTATATTGGGCACAGCGCTCTGCAGGGTGTTAGCAGAGACTTTCCCGGGACAGTGAAACCCTATGTCAGAGACACTGAGAAGAAGCCCCAATGTTCCCTCCAGGCACTTTCAGTGTGGGTGCTTTCTCCACGTGGTTCCTGGTTTCACTGCAGCTCTGAAGAGAATGTTAGCAAAGAGGTAACCGGGACAGTGAAAACAGTACTCAAAGACAGGGAGAGCAAGCTCTCTCTTGGCACTTTGGATGTGGGACATACAGCGAGATGTTTGCTGCTTTTGCGTTTGGCTGTTGGGAGATTTACAGCACAAAGATATCTAGTTGATTTGAAGCAGTTCCGAGAAAGTCTAAACATAATCCCCACTTCTCCCTCCTGGCACTTTCCATGTGGGAGATATAGCAGGATGTATATTGGTTTTGAGGACAACTCAACGGACAGTGTAGGGAGAAAAGGTCCTGGCTCCTTGAATGCCGTTTCTGGAGACACTGCGATCAATGTGGGAGATATGTCAAGATGTGTGTTGGTTTTGAGGACGGCTCTCTGGAGAGTCTTAGCAAAGAGGTCACACAGATAATCAGAGCAATTCTCAGAGACACTGAGAACAAGCTCCGCAATTCCCTCCTGGCACTTTCCCTGTAGGAGATACCGCAAGACGTTTCTGTATATTGGGCACAGCGCTCTGCAGCGTGTTAGCAGAGACTTTCCCGGGACAGTGAAACCCTATGTCAGAGACACTGAGAAGAAGCCCCAATGTTCCCTCCAGGCACTTTCAGTGTGGGTGCCTTCTCCACGTGGTTCCTGGTTTCACTGCAGCTCTGAAGAGAATGTTAGCAAAGAGGTAACCGGGACAGTGAAAACAGTACTCAAAGACAGGGAGAGCAAGCTCTCTCTTGGCACTTTGGATGTGGGACATACAGCGAGATGTTTGCTGCTTTTGCGTTTGGCTGTTGGGAGATTTACAGCACAAAGATATCTAGTTGATTTGAAGCAGTTCCGAGAAAGTCTAAACATAATCCCCACTTCTCCCTCCTGGCACTTTCCATGTGGGAGATATAGCAGGATGTATATTGGTTTTGAGGACAACTCAACGGACAGTGTAGGGAGAAAAGGTCCTGGCTCCTTGAATGCCGTTTCTGGAGACACTGCGATCAATGTGGGAGATATGTCAAGATGTGTGTTTGTTTTGAGGACGGCTCTCTGGAGAGTCTTAGCAAAGAGGTCACACAGATAATCAGAGCAATTCTCAGAGACACTGAGAACAAGCTCCGCAATTCCCTCCTGGCACTTTCCCTGTAGGAGATACCGCAAGACGTTTCTGTATATTGGGCACAGCGCTCTGCACGGTGTTAGCAGAGACTTTCCCGGGACAGTGAAACCCTATGTCAGAGACACTGAGAAGAAGCCCCAATGTTCCCTCCAGGCACTTTCAGTGTGGGTGCCTTCTCCACGTGGTTCCTGGTTTCACTGCAGCTCTGAAGAGAATGTTAGCAAAGAGGTAACCGGGACAGTGAAAACAGTACTCAAAGACAGGGAGAGCAAGCTCTCTCTTGGCACTTTGGATGTGGGACATACAGCGAGATGTTTGCTGCTTTTGCGTTTGGCTGTTGGGAGATTTACAGCACAAAGATATCTAGTTGATTTGAAGCAGTTCCGAGAAAGTCTAAACATAATCCCCACTTCTCCCTCCTGGCACTTTCCATGTGGGAGATATAGCAGGATGTATATTGGTTTTGAGGACAACTCAACGGACAGTGTAGGGAGAAAAGGTCCTGGCTCCTTGAATGCCGTTTCTGGAGACACTGCGATCAATGTGGGAGATATGTCAAGATGTGTGTTGGTTTTGAGGACGGCTCTCTGGAGAGTCTTAGCAAAGAGGTCACACAGATAATCAGAGCAATTCTCAGAGACACTGAGAACAAGCTCCGCAATTCCCTCCTGGCACTTTCCCTGTAGGAGATACCGCAAGACGTTTCTGTATATTGGGCACAGCGCTCTGCACGGTGTTAGCAGAGACTTTCCCGGGACAGTGAAACCCTATGTCAGAGACACTGAGAAGAAGCCCCAATGTTCCCTCCAGGCACTTTCAGTGTGGGTGCCTTCTCCACGTGGTTCCTGGTTTCACTGCAGCTCTGAAGAGAATGTTAGCAAAGAGGTAACCGGGACAGTGAAAACAGTACTCAAAGACAGGGAGAGCAAGCTCTCTCTTGGCACTTTGGATGTGGGACATACAGCGAGATGTTTGCTGCTTTTGCGTTTGGCTGTTGGGAGATTTACAGCACAAAGATATCTAGTTGATTTGAAGCAGTTCCGAGAAAGTCTAAACGTAATCCCCACCTCTCCCTCCTGGCACTTTCCATGTGGGAGATATAGCAGGATGTATATTGGTTTTGAGGACAACTCAACGGACAGTGTAGGGAGAAAAGGTCCTGGCTCCTTGAATGCCGTTTCTGGAGACACTGCGATCAATGTGGGAGATATGTCAAGATGTGTGTTTGTTTTGAGGACGGCTCTCTGGAGAGTCTTAGCAAAGAGGTCACACAGATAATCAGAGCAATTCTCAGAGACACTGAGAACAAGCTCCGCAATTCCCTCCTGGCACTTTCCCTGTAGGAGATACCGCAAGACGTTTCTGTATATTGGGCACAGCGCTCTGCACGGTGTTAGCAGAGACTTTCCCGGCACAGTGAAACCCTATGTCAGAGACACTGAGAAGAAGCCCCAATGTTCCCTCCAGGCACTTTCAGTGTGGGTGCCTTCTCCACGTGGTTCCTGGTTTCACTGCAGCTCTGAAGAGAATGTTAGCAAAGAGGTAACCGGGACAGTGAAAACAGTACTCAAAGACAGGGAGAGCAAGCTCTCTCTTGGCACTTTGGATGTGGGACATACAGCGAGATGTTTGCTGCTTTTGCGTTTGGCTGTTGGGAGATTTACAGCACAAAGATATCTAGTTGATTTGAAGCAGTTCCGAGAAAGTCTAAACATAATCCCCACTTCTCCCTCCTGGCACTTTCCATGTGGGAGATATAGCAGGATGTATATTGGTTTTGAGGACAACTCAACGGACAGTGTAGGGAGAAAAGGTCCTGGCTCCTTGAATGCCGTTTCTGGAGACACTGCGATCAATGTGGGAGATATGTCAAGATGTGTGTTTGTTTTGAGGACGGCTCTCTGGAGAGTCTTAGCAAAGAGGTCACACAGATAATCAGAGCAATTCTCAGAGACACTGAGAACAAGCTCCGCAATTCCCTCCTGGCACTTTCCCTGTAGGAGATACCGCAAGACGTTTCTGTATATTGGGCACAGCGCTCTGCACGGTGTTAGCAGAGACTTTCCCGGGACAGTGAAACCCTATGTCAGAGACACTGAGAAGAAGCCCCAATGTTCCCTCCAGGCACTTTCAGTGTGGGTGCCTTCTCCACGTGGTTCCTGGTTTCACTGCAGCTCTGAAGAGAATGTTAGCAAAGAGGTAACCGGGACAGTGAAAACAGTACTCAAAGACAGGGAGAGCAAGCTCTCTCTTGGCACTTTGGATGTGGGACATACAGCGAGATGTTTGCTGCTTTTGCGTTTGGCTGTTGGGAGATTTACAGCACAAAGATATCTAGTTGATTTGAAGCAGTTCCGAGAAAGTCTAAACATAATCCCCACTTCTCCCTCCTGGCACTTTCCATGTGGGAGATATAGCAGGATGTATATTGGTTTTGAGGACAACTCAACGGACAGTGTAGGGAGAAAACCTCCTGGCTCCTTGAATGCCGTTTCTGGAGACACTGCGATCAATGTGGGAGATATGTCAAGATGTGTGTTTGTTTTGAGGACGGCTCTCTGGAGAGTCTTAGCAAAGAGGTCACACAGATAATCAGAGCAATTCTCAGAGACACTGAGAACAAGCTCCGCAATTCCCTCCTGGCACTTTCCCTGTAGGAGATACCGCAAGACGTTTCTGTATATTGGGCACAGCGCTCTGCACGGTGTTAGCAGAGACTTTCCCGGGACAGTGAAACCCTATGTCAGAGACACTGAGAAGAAGCCCCAATGTTCCCTCCAGGCACTTTCAGTGTGGGTGCCTTCTCCACGTGGTTCCTGGTTTCACTGCAGCTCTGAAGAGAATGTTAGCAAAGAGGTAACCGGGACAGTGAAAACAGTACTCAAAGACAGGGAGAGCAAGCTCTCTCTTGGCACTTTGGATGTGGGACATACAGCGAGATGTTTGCTGCTTTTGCGTTTGGCTGTTGGGAGATTTACAGCACAAAGATATCTAGTTGATTTGAAGCAGTTCCGAGAAAGTCTAAACATAATCCCCACTTCTCCCTCCTGGCACTTTCCATGTGGGAGATATAGCAGGATGTATATTGGTTTTGAGGACAACTCAACGGACAGTGTAGGGAGAAAAGGTCCTGGCTCCTTGAATGCCGTTTCTGGAGACACTGCGATCAATGTGGGAGATATGTCAAGATGTGTGTTGGTTTTGAGGACGGCTCTCTGGAGAGTCTTAGCAAAGAGGTCACACAGATAATCAGAGCAATTCTCAGAGACACTGAGAACAAGCTCCGCAATTCCCTCCTGGCACTTTCCCTGTAGGAGATACCGCAAGACGTTTCTGTATATTGGGCACAGCGCTCTGCACGGTGTTAGCAGAGACTTTCCCGGGACAGTGAAACCCTATGTCAGAGACACTGAGAAGAAGCCCCAATGTTCCCTCCAGGCACTTTCAGTGTGGGTGCCTTCTCCACGTGGTTCCTGGTTTCACTGCAGCTCTGAAGAGAATGTTAGCAAAGAGGTAACCGGGACAGTGAAAACAGTACTCAAAGACAGGGAGAGCAAGCTCTCTCTTGGCACTTTGGATGTGGGACATACAGCGAGATGTTTGCTGCTTTTGCGTTTGGCTGTTGGGAGATTTACAGCACAAAGATATCTAGTTGATTTGAAGCAGTTCCGAGAAAGTCTAAACGTAATCCCCACTTCTCCCTCCTGGCACTTTCCATGTGGGAGATATAGCAGGATGTATATTGGTTTTGAGGACAACTCAACGGACAGTGTAGGGAGAAAAGGTCCTGGCTCCTTGAATGCCGTTTCTGGAGACACTGCGATCAATGTGGGAGATATGTCAAGATGTGTGTTTGTTTTGAGGACGGCTCTCTGGAGAGTCTTAGCAAAGAGGTCACACAGATAATCAGAGCAATTCTCAGAGACACTGAGAACAAGCTCCGCAATTCCCTCCTGGCACTTTCCCTGTAGGAGATACCGCAAGACGTTTCTGTATATTGGGCACAGCGCTCTGCACGGTGTTAGCAGAGACTTTCCCGGGACAGTGAAACCCTATGTCAGAGACACTGAGAAGAAGCCCCAATGTTCCCTCCAGGCACTTTCAGTGTGGGTGCCTTCTCCACGTGGTTCCTGGTTTCACTGCAGCTCTGAAGAGAATGTTAGCAAAGAGGTAACCGGGACAGTGAAAACAGTACTCAAAGACAGGGAGAGCAAGCTCTCTCTTGGCACTTTGGATGTGGGACATACAGCGAGATGTTTGCTGCTTTTGCGTTTGGCTGTTGGGAGATTTACAGCACAAAGATATCTAGTTGATTTGAAGCAGTTCCGAGAAAGTCTAAACATAATCCCCACTTCTCCCTCCTGGCACTTTCCATGTGGGAGATATAGCAGGATGTATATTGGTTTTGAGGACAACTCAACGGACAGTGTAGGGAGAAAAGGTCCTGGCTCCTTGAATGCCGTTTCTGGAGACACTGCGATCAATGTGGGAGATATGTCAAGATGTGTGTTTGTTTTGAGGACGGCTCTCTGGAGAGTCTTAGCAAAGAGGTCACACAGATAATCAGAGCAATTCTCAGAGACACTGAGAACAAGCTCCGCAATTCCCTCCTGGCACTTTCCCTGTAGGAGATACCGCAAGACGTTTCTGTATATTGGGCACAGCGCTCTGCACGGTGTTAGCAGAGACTTTCCCGGGACAGTGAAACCCTATGTCAGAGACACTGAGAAGAAGCCCCAATGTTCCCTCCAGGCACTTTCAGTGTGGCTGCTTTCTCCACGTGGTTCCTGGTTTCACTGCAGCTCTGAAGAGAACGTTAGCAAAGAGGTAACCGGGACAGTGAAAACAGTACTCAAAGACAGGGAGAGCAAGCTCTCTCTTGGCACTTTGGATGTGGGACATACAGCGAGATGTTTGCTGCTTTTGCGTTTGGCTGTTGGGAGATTTACAGCACAAAGATATCTAGTTGATTTGAAGCAGTTCCGAGAAAGTCTAAACATAATCCCCACTTCTCCCTCCTGGCACTTTCCATGTGGGAGATATAGCAGGATGTATATTGGTTTTGAGGACAACTCAACGGACAGTGTAGGGAGAAAAGGTCCTGGCTCCTTGAATGCCGTTTCTGGAGACACTGCGATCAATGTGGGAGATATGTCAAGATGTGTGTTTGTTTTGAGGACGGCTCTCTGGAGAGTCTTAGCAAAGAGGTCACACAGATAATCAGAGCAATTCTCAGAGACACTGAGAACAAGCTCTGCAATTCCCTCCTGGCACTTTCCCTGTAGGAGATACCGCAAGACGTTTCTGTATATTGGGCACAGCACTCTGCACGGTGTTAGCAGAGACTTTCCCGGGACAGTGAAACCCTATGTCAGAGACACTGAGAAGAAGCCCCAATGTTCCCTCCAGGCACTTTCAGTGTGGGTGCTTTCTCCACGTGGTTCCTGGTTTCACTGCAGCTCTGAAGAGAACGTTAGCAAAGAGGTAACCGGGACAGTGAAAACAGTACTCAAAGACAGGGAGAGCAAGCTCTCTCTTGGCACTTTGGATGTGGGACATACAGCGAGATGTTTGCTGCTTTTGCGTTTGGCTGTTGGGAGATTTACAGCACAAAGATATCTAGTTGATTTGAAGCAGTTCCGAGAAAGTCTAAACATAATCCCCACTTCTCCCTCCTGGCACTTTCCATGTGGGAGATATAGCAGGATGTATATTGGTTTTGAGGACAACTCAACGGACAGTGTAGGGAGAAAAGGTCCTGGCTCCTTGAATGCCGTTTCTGGAGACACTGCGATCAATGTGGGAGATATGTCAAGATGTGTGTTTGTTTTGAGGACGGCTCTCTGGAGAGTCTTAGCAAAGAGGTCACACAGATAATCAGAGCAATTCTCAGAGACACTGAGAACAAGCTCCGCAATTCCCTCCTGGCACTTTCCCTGTAGGAGATACCGCAAGACGTTTCTGTATATTGGGCACAGCGCTCTGCACGGTGTTAGCAGAGACTTTCCCGGGACAGTGAAACCCTATGTCAGAGACACTGAGAAGAAGCCCCAATGTTCCCTCCAGGCACTTTCAGTGTGGGTGCCTTCTCCACGTGGTTCCTGGTTTCACTGCAGCTCTGAAGAGAATGTTAGCAAAGAGGTAACCGGGACAGTGAAAACAGTACTCAAAGACAGGGAGAGCAAGCTCTCTCTTGGCACTTTGGATGTGGGACATACAGCGAGATGTTTGCTGCTTTTGCGTTTGGCTGTTGGGAGATTTACAGCACAAAGATATCTAGTTGATTTGAAGCAGTTCCGAGAAAGTCTAAACATAATCCCCACTTCTCCCTCCTGGCACTTTCCATGTGGGAGATATAGCAGGATGTATATTGGTTTTGAGGACAACTCAACGGACAGTGTAGGGAGAAAAGGTCCTGGCTCCTTGAATGCCGTTTCTGGAGACACTGCGATCAATGTGGGAGATATGTCAAGATGTGTGTTTGTTTTGAGGACGGCTCTCTGGAGAGTCTTAGCAAAGAGGTCACACAGATAATCAGAGCAATTCTCAGAGACACTGAGAACAAGCTCCGCAATTCCCTCCTGGCACTTTCCCTGTAGGAGATACCGCAAGACGTTTCTGTATATTGGGCACAGCGCTCTGCACGGTGTTAGCAGAGACTTTCCCGGGACAGTGAAACCCTATGTCAGAGACACTGAGAAGAAGCCCCAATGTTCCCTCCAGGCACTTTCAGTGTGGGTGCCTTCTCCACGTGGTTCCTGGTTTCACTGCAGCTCTGAAGAGAATGTTAGCAAAGAGGTAACCGGGACAGTGAAAACAGTACTCAAAGACAGGGAGAGCAAGCTCTCTCTTGGCACTTTGGATGTGGGACATACAGCGAGATGTTTGCTGCTTTTGCGTTTGGCTGTTGGGAGATTTACAGCACAAAGATATCTAGTTGATTTGAAGCAGTTCCGAGAAAGTCTAAACGTAATCCCCACTTCTCCCTCCTGGCACTTTCCATGTGGGAGATATAGCAGGATGTATATTGGTTTTGAGGACAACTCAACGGACAGTGTAGGGAGAAAAGGTCCTGGCTCCTTGAATGCCGTTTCTGGAGACACTGCGATCAATGTGGGAGATATGTCAAGATGTGTGTTTGCTTTGAGGACGGCTCTCTGGAGAGTCTTAGCAAAGAGGTCACACAGATAATCAGAGCAATTCTCAGAGACACTGAGAACAAGCTCCGCAATTCCCTCCTGGCACTTTCCCTGTAGGAGATACCGCAAGACGTTTCTGTATATTGGGCACAGCGCTCTGCACGGTGTTAGCAGAGACTTCCCGGGACAGTGAAACCCTATGTCAGAGACACTGAGAAGAAGCCCCAATGTTCCCTCCAGGCACTTTCAGTGTGGGTGCTTTCTCCACGTGGTTCCTGGTTTCACTGCAGCTCTGAAGAGAATGTTAGCAAAGAGGTAACCGGGACAGTGAAAACAGTACTCAAAGACAGGGAGAGCAAGCTCTCTCTTGGCACTTTGGATGTGGGACATACAGCGAGATGTTTGCTGCTTTTGCGTTTGGCTGTTGGGAGATTTACAGCACAAAGATATCTAGTTGATTTGAAGCAGTTCCGAGAAAGTCTAAACATAATCCCCACTTCTCCCTCCTGGCACTTTCCATGTGGGAGATATAGCAGGATGTATATTGGTTTTGAGGACAACTCAACGGACAGTGTAGGGAGAAAAGGTCCTGGCTCCTTGAATGCCGTTTCTGGAGACACTGCGATCAATGTGGGAGATATGTCAAGATGTGTGTTGGTTTTGAGGACGGCTCTCTGGAGAGTCTTAGCAAAGAGGTCACACAGATAATCAGAGCAATTCTCAGAGACACTGAGAACAAGCTCCGCAATTCCCTCCTGGCACTTTCCCTGTAGGAGATACCGCAAGACGTTTCTGTATATTGGGCACAGCGCTCTGCACGGTGTTAGCAGAGACTTTCCCGGGACAGTGAAACCCTATGTCAGAGACACTGAGAAGAAGCCCCAATGTTCCCTCCAGGCACTTTCAGTGTGGGTGCCTTCTCCACGTGGTTCCTGGTTTCACTGCAGCTCTGAAGAGAATGTTAGCAAAGAGGTAACCGGGACAGTGAAAACAGTACTCAAAGACAGGGAGAGCAAGCTCTCTCTTGGCACTTTGGATGTGGGACATACAGCGAGATGTTTGCTGCTTTTGCGTTTGGCTGTTGGGAGATTTACAGCACAAAGATATCTAGTTGATTTGAAGCAGTTCCGAGAAAGTCTAAACGTAATCCCCACCTCTCCCTCCTGGCACTTTCCATGTGGGAGATATAGCAGGATGTATATTGGTTTTGAGGACAACTCAACGGACAGTGTAGGGAGAAAACCTCCTGGCTCCTTGAATGCCGTTTCTGGAGACACTGCGATCAATGTGGGAGATATGTCAAGATGTGTGTTTGTTTTGAGGACGGCTCTCTGGAGAGTCTTAGCAAAGAGGTCACACAGATAATCAGAGCAATTCTCAGAGACACTGAGAACAAGCTCTGCAATTCCCTCCTGGCACTTTCCCTGTAGGAGATACCGCAAGACGTTTCTGTATATTGGGCACAGCGCTCTGCACGGTGTTAGCAGAGACTTTCCCGGGACAGTGAAACCCTATGTCAGAGACACTGAGAAGAAGCCCCAATGTTCCCTCCAGGCACTTTCAGTGTGGGTGCTTTCTCCACGTGGTTCCTGGTTTCACTGCAGCTCTGAAGAGAATGTTAGCAAAGAGGTAACCGGGACAGTGAAAACAGTACTCAAAGACAGGGAGAGCAAGCTCTCTCTTGGCACTTTGGATGTGGGACATACAGCGAGATGTTTGCTGCTTTTGCGTTTGGCTGTTGGGAGATTTACAGCACAAAGATATCTAGTTGATTTGAAGCAGTTCCGAGAAAGTCTAAACGTAATCCCCACCTCTCCCTCCTGGCACTTTCCATGTGGGAGATATAGCAGGATGTATATTGGTTTTGAGGACAACTCAACGGACAGTGTAGGGAGAAAAGGTCCTGGCTCCTTGAATGCCGTTTCTGGAGACACTGCGATCAATGTGGGAGATATGTCAAGATGTGTGTTTGTTTTGAGGACGGCTCTCTGGAGAGTCTTAGCAAAGAGGTCACACAGATAATCAGAGCAATTCTCAGAGACACTGAGAACAAGCTCCGCAATTCCCTCCTGGCACTTTCCCTGTAGGAGATACCGCAAGACGTTTCTGTATATTGGGCACAGCGCTCTGCACGGTGTTAGCAGAGACTTTCCCGGGACAGTGAAACCCTATGTCAGAGACACTGAGAAGAAGCCCCAATGTTCCCTCCAGGCACTTTCAGTGTGGGTGCTTTCTCCACGTGGTTCCTGGTTTCACTGCAGCTCTGAAGAGAATGTTAGCAAAGAGGTAACCGGGACAGTGAAAACAGTACTCAAAGACAGGGAGAGCAAGCTCTCTCTTGGCACTTTGGATGTGGGACATACAGCGAGATGTTTGCTGCTTTTGCGTTTGGCTGTTGGGAGATTTACAGCACAAAGATATCTAGTTGATTTGAAGCAGTTCCGAGAAAGTCTAAACATAATCCCCACTTCTCCCTCCTGGCACTTTCCATGTGGGAGATATAGCAGGATGTATATTGGTTTTGAGGACAACTCAACGGACAGTGTAGGGAGAAAAGGTCCTGGCTCCTTGAATGCCGTTTCTGGAGACACTGCGATCAATGTGGGAGATATGTCAAGATGTGTGTTGGTTTTGAGGACGGCTCTCTGGAGAGTCTTAGCAAAGAGGTCACACAGATAATCAGAGCAATTCTCAGAGACACTGAGAACAAGCTCCGCAATTCCCTCCTGGCACTTTCCCTGTAGGAGATACCGCAAGACGTTTCTGTATATTGGGCACAGCGCTCTGCACGGTGTTAGCAGAGACTTTCCCGGGACAGTGAAACCCTATGTCAGAGACACTGAGAAGAAGCCCCAATGTTCCCTCCAGGCACTTTCAGTGTGGCTGCCTTCTCCACGTGGTTCCTGGTTTCACTGCAGCACTGAAGAGAATGTTAGCAAAGAGGTAACCGGGACAGTGAAAACAGTACTCAAAGACAGGGAGAGCAAGCTCTCTCTTGGCACTTTGGATGTGGGACATACAGCGAGATGTTTGCTGCTTTTGCGTTTGGCTGTTGGGAGATTTACAGCACAAAGATATCTAGTTGATTTGAAGCAGTTCCAAGAAAGTCTAAACATAATCCCCACTTCTCCCTCCTGGCACTTTCCATGTGGGAGATATAGCAGGATGTATATTGGTTTTGAGGACAACTCAATGGACAGTGTAGGGAGAAAAGGTCCTGGCTCCTTGAATGCCGTTTCTGGAGACACTGCGATCAATGTGGGAGATATGTCAAGATGTGTGTTTGTTTTGAGGACGGCTCTCTGGAGAGTCTTAGCAAAGAGGTCACACAGATAATCAGAGCAATTCTCAGAGACACTGAGAACAAGCTCCGCAATTCCCTCCTGGCACTTTCCCTGTAGGAGATACCGCAAGACGTTTCTGTATATTGGGCACAGCGCTCTGCACGGTGTCAGCAGAGACTTTCCCGGGACAGTGAAACCCTATGTCAGAGACACTGAGAAGAAGCCCCAATGTTCCCTCCAGGCACTTTCAGTGTGGGTGCTTTCTCCACGTGGTTCCTGGTTTCACTGCAGCTCTGAAGAGAATGTTAGCAAAGAGGTAACCGGGACAGTGAAAACAGTACTCAAAGACAGGGAGAGCAAGCTCTCTCTTGGCACTTTGGATGTGGGACATACAGCGAGATGTTTGCTGCTTTTGCGTTTGGCTGTTGGGAGATTTACAGCACAAAGATATCTAGTTGATTTGAAGCAGTTCCGAGAAAGTCTAAACATAATCCCCACTTCTCCCTCCTGGCACTTTCCATGTGGGAGATATAGCAGGATGTATATTGGTTTTGAGGACAACTCAACGGACAGTGTAGGGAGAAAAGGTCCTGGCTCCTTGAATGCCGTTTCTGGAGACACTGCGATCAATGTGGGAGATATGTCAAGATGTGTGTTTGTTTTGAGGACGGCTCTCTGGAGAGTCTTAGCAAAGAGGTCACACAGATAATCAGAGCAATTCTCAGAGACACTGAGAACAAGCTCCGCAATTCCCTCCTGGCACTTTCCCTGTAGGAGATACCGCAAGACGTTTCTGTATATTGGGCACAGCGCTCTGCACGGTGTTAGCAGAGACTTTCCCGGGACAGTGAAACCCTATGTCAGAGACACTGAGAAGAAGCCCCAATGTTCCCTCCAGGCACTTTCAGTGTGGGTGCCTTCTCCACGTGGTTCCTGGTTTCACTGCAGCTCTGAAGAGAATGTTAGCAAAGAGGTAACCGGGACAGTGAAAACAGTACTCAAAGACAGGGAGAGCAAGCTCTCTCTTGGCACTTTGGATGTGGGACATACAGCGAGATGTTTGCTGCTTTTGCGTTTGGCTGTTGGGAGATTTACAGCACAAAGATATCTAGTTGATTTGAAGCAGTTCCGAGAGAGTCTAAACATAATCCCCACTTCTCCCTCCTGGCACTTTCCATGTGGGAGATATAGCAGGATGTATATTGGTTTTGAGGACAACTCAATGGACAGTGTAGGGAGAAAAGGTCCTGGCTCCTTGAATGCCGTTTCTGGAGACACTGCGATCAATGTGGGAGATATGTCAAGATGTGTGTTGGTTTTGAGGACGGCTCTCTGGAGAGTCTTAGCAAAGAGGTCACACAGATAATCAGAGCAATTCTCAGAGACACTGAGAACAAGCTCCGCAATTCCCTCCTGGCACTTTCCCTGTAGGAGATACCGCAAGACGTTTCTGTATATTGGGCACAGCGCTCTGCACGGTGTTAGCAGAGACTTTCCCGGGACAGTGAAACCCTATGTCAGAGACACTGAGAAGAAGCCCCAATGTTCCCTCCAGGCACTTTCAGTGTGGCTGCCTTCTCCACGTGGTTCCTGGTTTCACTGCAGCACTGAAGAGAATGTTAGCAAAGAGGTAACCGGGACAGTGAAAACAGTACTCAAAGACAGGGAGAGCAAGCTCTCTCTTGGCACTTTGGATGTGGGACATACAGCGAGATGTTTGCTGCTTTTGCGTTTGGCTGTTGGGAGATTTACAGCACAAAGATATCTAGTTGATTTGAAGCAGTTCCAAGAAAGTCTAAACATAATCCCCACTTCTCCCTCCTGGCACTTTCCATGTGGGAGATATAGCAGGATGTATATTGGTTTTGAGGACAACTCAATGGACAGTGTAGGGAGAAAAGGTCCTGGCTCCTTGAATGCCGTTTCTGGAGACACTGCGATCAATGTGGGAGATATGTCAAGATGTGTGTTTGTTTTGAGGACGGCTCTCTGGAGAGTCTTAGCAAAGAGGTCACACAGATAATCAGAGCAATTCTCAGAGACACTGAGAACAAGCTCCGCAATTCCCTCCTGGCACTTTCCCTGTAGGAGATACCGCAAGACGTTTCTGTATATTGGGCACAGCGCTCTGCACGGTGTCAGCAGAGACTTTCCCGGGACAGTGAAACCCTATGTCAGAGACACTGAGAAGAAGCCCCAATGTTCCCTCCAGGCACTTTCAGTGTGGGTGCTTTCTCCACGTGGTTCCTGGTTTCACTGCAGCTCTGAAGAGAATGTTAGCAAAGAGGTAACCGGGACAGTGAAAACAGTACTCAAAGACAGGGAGAGCAAGCTCTCTCTTGGCACTTTGGATGTGGGACATACAGCGAGATGTTTGCTGCTTTTGCGTTTGGCTGTTGGGAGATTTACAGCACAAAGATATCTAGTTGATTTGAAGCAGTTCCGAGAGAGTCTAAACATAATCCCCACTTCTCCCTCCTGGCACTTTCCATGTGGGAGATATAGCAGGATGTATATTGGTTTTGAGGACAACTCAATGGACAGTGTAGGGAGAAAAGGTCCTGGCTCCTTGAATGCCGTTTCTGGAGACACTGCGATCAATGTGGGAGATATGTCAAGATGTGTGTTTGCTTTGAGGACGGCTCTCTGGAGAGTCTTAGCAAAGAGGTCACACAGATAATCAGAGCAATTCTCAGAGACACTGAGAACAAGCTCTGCAATTCCCTCCTGGCACTTTCCCTGTAGGAGATACCGCAAGACGTTTCTGTATATTGGGCACAGCGCTCTGCACGGTGTTAGCAGAGACTTTCCCGGGACAGTGAAACCCTATGTCAGAGACACTGAGAAGAAGCCCCAATGTTCCCTCCAGGCACTTTCAGTGTGGCTGCCTTCTCCACGTGGCTCCTGGTTTCACTGCAGCACTGAAGAGAATGTTAGCAAAGAGGTAACCGGGACAGTGAAAACAGTACTCAAAGACAGGGAGAGCAAGCTCTCTCTTGGCACTTTGGATGTGGGACATACAGCGAGATGTTTGCTGCTTTTGCGTTTGGCTGTTGGGAGATTTACAGCACAAAGATATCTAGTTGATTTGAAGCAGTTCCGAGAAAGTCTAAACATAATCCCCACTTCTCCCTCCTGGCACTTTCCATGTGGGAGATATAGCAGGATGTATATTGGTTTTGAGGACAACTCAACGGACAGTGTAGGGAGAAAAGGTCCTGGCTCCTTGAATGCCGTTTCTGGAGACACTGCGATCAATGTGGGAGATATGTCAAGATGTGTGTTTGTTTTGAGGACGGCTCTCTGGAGAGTCTTAGCAAAGAGGTCACACAGATAATCAGAGCAATTCTCAGAGACACTGAGAACAAGCTCCGCAATTCCCTCCTGGCACTTTCCCTGTAGGAGATACCGCAAGACGTTTCTGTATATTGGGCACAGCGCTCTGCACGGTGTTAGCAGAGACTTTCCCGGGACAGTGAAACCCTATGTCAGAGACACTGAGAAGAAGCCCCAATGTTCCCTCCAGGCACTTTCAGTGTGGGTGCCTTCTCCACGTGGTTCCTGGTTTCACTGCAGCTCTGAAGAGAATGTTAGCAAAGAGGTAACCGGGACAGTGAAAACAGTACTCAAAGACAGGGAGAGCAAGCTCTCTCTTGGCACTTTGGATGTGGGACATACAGCGAGATGTTTGCTGCTTTTGCGTTTGGCTGTTGGGAGATTTACAGCACAAAGATATCTAGTTGATTTGAAGCAGTTCCGAGAAAGTCTAAACATAATCCCCACTTCTCCCTCCTGGCACTTTCCATGTGGGAGATATAGCAGGATGTATATTGGTTTTGAGGACAACTCAATGGACAGTGTAGGGAGAAAAGGTCCTGGCTCCTTGAATGCCGTTTCTGGAGACACTGCGATCAATGTGGGAGATATGTCAAGATGTGTGTTTGCTTTGAGGACGGCTCTCTGGAGAGTCTTAGCAAAGAGGTCACACAGATAATCAGAGCAATTCTCAGAGACACTGAGAACAAGCTCTGCAATTCCCTCCTGGCACTTTCCCTGTAGGAGATACCGCAAGACGTTTCTGTATATTGGGCACAGCGCTCTGCACGGTGTTAGTAGAGACTTTCCCGGGACAGTGAAACCCTATGTCAGAGACACTGAGAAGAAGCCCCAATGTTCCCTCCAGGCACTTTCAGTGTGGGTGCCTTCTCCACGTGGTTCCTGGTTTCACTGCAGCTCTGAAGAGAATGTTAGCAAAGAGGTAACCGGGACAGTGAAAACAGTACTCAAAGACAGGGAGAGCAAGCTCTCTCTTGGCACTTTGGATGTGGGACATACAGCGAGATGTTTGCTGCTTTTGCGTTTGGCTGTTGGGAGATTTACAGCACAAAGATATCTAGTTGATTTGAAGCAGTTCCGAGAGAGTCTAAACATAATCCCCACTTCTCCCTCCTGGCACTTTCCATGTGGGAGATATAGCAGGATGTATATTGGTTTTGAGGACAACTCAATGGACAGCGTAGGGAGAAAAGGTCCTGGCTCCTTGAATGCCGTTTCTGGAGACACTGCGATCAATGTGGGAGATATGTCAAGATGTGTGTTGGTTTTGAGGACGGCTCTCTGGAGAGTCTTAGCAAAGAGGTCACACAGATAATCAGAGCAATTCTCAGAGACACTGAGAACAAGCTCCGCAATTCCCTCCTGGCACTTTCCCTGTAGGAGATACCGCAAGACGTTTCTGTATATTGGGCACAGCGCTCTGCACGGTGTTAGCAGAGACTTTCCCGGGACAGTGAAACCCTATGTCAGAGACACTGAGAAGAAGCCCCAATGTTCCCTCCAGGCACTTTCAGTGTGGGTGCCTTCTCCACGTGGTTCCTGGTTTCACTGCAGCTCTGAAGAGAATGTTAGCAAAGAGGTAACCGGGACAGTGAAAACAGTACTCAAAGACAGGGAGAGCAAGCTCTCTCTTGGCACTTTGGATGTGGGACATACAGCGAGATGTTTGCTGCTTTTGCGTTTGGCTGTTGGGAGATTTACAGCACGAAGATATCTAGTTGATTTGAAGCAGTTCCGAGAGAGTCTAAACATAATCCCCACTTCTCCCTCCTGGCACTTTCCATGTGGGAGATATAGCAGGATGTATATTGGTTTTGAGGACAACTCAATGGACAGTGTAGGGAGAAAAGGTCCTGGCTCCTTGAATGCCGTTTCTGGAGACACTGCGATCAATGTGGGAGATATGTCAAGATGTGTGTTTGTTTTGAGGACGGCTCTCTGGAGAGTCTTAGCAAAGAGGTCACACAGATAATCAGAGCAATTCTCAGAGACACTGAGAACAAGCTCTGCAATTCCCTCCTGGCTCTTTCCCTGTAGGAGATACCGCAAGACGTTTCTGTATATTGGGCACAGCGCTCTGCACGGTGTTAGCAGAGACTTTCCCGGGACAGTGAAACCCTATGTCAGAGACACTGAGAAGAAGCCCCAATGTTCCCTCCAGGCACTTTCAGTGTGGGTGCCTTCTCCACGTGGTTCCTGGTTTCACTGCAGCTCTGAAGAGAATGTTAGCAAAGAGGTAACCGGGACAGTGAAAACAGTACTCAAAGACAGGGAGAGCAAGCTCTCTCTTGGCACTTTGGATGTGGGACATACAGCGAGATGTTTGCTGCTTTTGCGTTTGGCTGTTGGGAGATTTACAGCACAAAGATATCTAGTTGATTTGAAGCAGTTCCGAGAAAGTCTAAACATAATCCCCACTTCTCCCTCCTGGCACTTTCCATGTGGGAGATATAGCAGGATGTATATTGGTTTTGAGGACAACTCAACGGACAGTGTAGGGAGAAAAGGTCCTGGCTCCTTGAATGCCGTTTCTGGAGACACTGCGATCAATGTGGGAGATATGTCAAGATGTGTGTTTGTTTTGAGGACGGCTCTCTGGAGAGTCTTAGCAAAGAGGTCACACAGATAATCAGAGCAATTCTCAGAGACACTGAGAACAAGCTCCGCAATTCCCTCCTGGCACTTTCCCTGTAGGAGATACCGCAAGACGTTTCTGTATATTGGGCACAGCGCTCTGCACGGTGTTAGCAGAGACTTTCCCGGGACAGTGAAACCCTATGTCAGAGACACTGAGAAGAAGCCCCAATGTTCCCTCCAGGCACTTTCAGTGTGGGTGCCTTCTCCACGTGGTTCCTGGTTTCACTGCAGCTCTGAAGAGAATGTTAGCAAAGAGGTAACCGGGACAGTGAAAACAGTACTCAAAGACAGGGAGAGCAAGCTCTCTCTTGGCACTTTGGATGTGGGACATACAGCGAGATGTTTGCTGCTTTTGCGTTTGGCTGTTGGGAGATTTACAGCACAAAGATATCTAGTTGATTTGAAGCAGTTCCGAGAAAGTCTAAACATAATCCCCACTTCTCCCTCCTGGCACTTTCCATGTGGGAGATATAGCAGGATGTATATTGGTTTTGAGGACAACTCAATGGACAGTGTAGGGAGAAAAGGTCCTGGCTCCTTGAATGCCGTTTCTGGAGACACTGCGATCAATGTGGGAGATATGTCAAGATGTGTGTTTGCTTTGAGGACGGCTCTCTGGAGAGTCTTAGCAAAGAGGTCACACAGATAATCAGAGCAATTCTCAGAGACACTGAGAACAAGCTCTGCAATTCCCTCCTGGCACTTTCCCTGTAGGAGATACCGCAAGACGTTTCTGTATATTGGGCACAGCGCTCTGCACGGTGTTAGTAGAGACTTTCCCGGGACAGTGAAACCCTATGTCAGAGACACTGAGAAGAAGCCCCAATGTTCCCTCCAGGCACTTTCAGTGTGGGTGCCTTCTCCACGTGGTTCCTGGTTTCACTGCAGCTCTGAAGAGAATGTTAGCAAAGAGGTAACCGGGACAGTGAAAACAGTACTCAAAGACAGGGAGAGCAAGCTCTCTCTTGGCACTTTGGATGTGGGACATACAGCGAGATGTTTGCTGCTTTTGCGTTTGGCTGTTGGGAGATTTACAGCACAAAGATATCTAGTTGATTTGAAGCAGTTCCGAGAGAGTCTAAACATAATCCCCACTTCTCCCTCCTGGCACTTTCCATGTGGGAGATATAGCAGGATGTATATTGGTTTTGAGGACAACTCAATGGACAGCGTAGGGAGAAAAGGTCCTGGCTCCTTGAATGCCGTTTCTGGAGACACTGCGATCAATGTGGGAGATATGTCAAGATGTGTGTTGGTTTTGAGGACGGCTCTCTGGAGAGTCTTAGCAAAGAGGTCACACAGATAATCAGAGCAATTCTCAGAGACACTGAGAACAAGCTCCGCAATTCCCTCCTGGCACTTTCCCTGTAGGAGATACCGCAAGACGTTTCTGTATATTGGGCACAGCGCTCTGCACGGTGTTAGCAGAGACTTTCCCGGGACAGTGAAACCCTATGTCAGAGACACTGAGAAGAAGCCCCAATGTTCCCTCCAGGCACTTTCAGTGTGGGTGCCTTCTCCACGTGGTTCCTGGTTTCACTGCAGCTCTGAAGAGAATGTTAGCAAAGAGGTAACCGGGACAGTGAAAACAGTACTCAAAGACAGGGAGAGCAAGCTCTCTCTTGGCACTTTGGATGTGGGACATACAGCGAGATGTTTGCTGCTTTTGCGTTTGGCTGTTGGGAGATTTACAGCACGAAGATATCTAGTTGATTTGAAGCAGTTCCGAGAGAGTCTAAACATAATCCCCACTTCTCCCTCCTGGCACTTTCCATGTGGGAGATATAGCAGGATGTATATTGGTTTTGAGGACAACTCAATGGACAGTGTAGGGAGAAAAGGTCCTGGCTCCTTGAATGCCGTTTCTGGAGACACTGCGATCAATGTGGGAGATATGTCAAGATGTGTGTTTGTTTTGAGGACGGCTCTCTGGAGAGTCTTAGCAAAGAGGTCACACAGATAATCAGAGCAATTCTCAGAGACACTGAGAACAAGCTCTGCAATTCCCTCCTGGCTCTTTCCCTGTAGGAGATACCGCAAGACGTTTCTGTATATTGGGCACAGCGCTCTGCACGGTGTTAGCAGAGACTTTCCCGGGACAGTGAAACCCTATGTCAGAGACACTGAGAAGAAGCCCCAATGTTCCCTCCAGGCACTTTCAGTGTGGGTGCCTTCTCCACGTGGTTCCTGGTTTCACTGCAGCTCTGAAGAGAATGTTAGCAAAGAGGTAACCGGGACAGTGAAAACAGTACTCAAAGACAGGGAGAGCAAGCTCTCTCTTGGCACTTTGGATGTGGGACATACAGCGAGATGTTTGCTGCTTTTGCGTTTGGCTGTTGGGAGATTTACAGCACAAAGATATCTAGTTGATTTGAAGCAGTTCCGAGAAAGTCTAAACATAATCCCCACTTCTCCCTCCTGGCACTTTCCATGTGGGAGATATAGCAGGATGTATATTGGTTTTGAGGACAACTCAATGGACAGTGTAGGGAGAAAAGGTCCTGGCTCCTTGAATGCCGTTTCTGGAGACACTGCGATCAATGTGGGAGATATGTCAAGATGTGTGTTTGTTTTGAGGACGGCTCTCTGGAGAGTCTTAGCAAAGAGGTCACACAGATAATCAGAGCAATTCTCAGAGACACTGAGAACAAGCTCCGCAATTCCCTCCTGGCACTTTCCCTGTAGGAGATACCGCAAGACGTTTCTGTATATTGGGCACAGCGCTCTGCACGGTGTTAGCAGAGACTTTCCCGGGACAGTGAAACCCTATGTCAGAGACACTGAGAAGAAGCCCCAATGTTCCCTCCAGGCACTTTCAGTGTGGGTGCTTTCTCCACGTGGTTCCTGGTTTCACTGCAGCTCTGAAGAGAATGTTAGCAAAGAGGTAACCGGGACAGTGAAAACAGTACTCAAAGACAGGGAGAGCAAGCTCTCTCTTGGCACTTTGGATGTGGGACATACAGCGAGATGTTTGCTGCTTTTGCGTTTGGCTGTTGGGAGATTTACAGCACAAAGATATCTAGTTGATTTGAAGCAGTTCCGAGAAAGTCTAAACATAATCCCCACTTCTCCCTCCTGGCACTTTCCATGTGGGAGATATAGCAGGATGTATATTGGTTTTGAGGACAACTCAATGGACAGTGTAGGGAGAAAAGGTCCTGGCTCCTTGAATGCCGTTTCTGGAGACACTGCGATCAATGTGGGAGATATGTCAAGATGTGTGTTTGTTTTGAGGACGGCTCTCTGGAGAGTCTTAGCAAAGAGGTCACACAGATAATCAGAGCAATTCTCAGAGACACTGAGAACAAGCTCCGCAATTCCCTCCTGGCACTTTCCCTGTAGGAGATACCGCAAGACGTTTCTGTATATTGGGCACAGCGCTCTGCACGGTGTTAGCAGAGACTTTCCCGGGACAGTGAAACCCTATGTCAGAGACACTGAGAAGAAGCCCCAATGTTCCCTCCAGGCACTTTCAGTGTGGGTGCCTTCTCCACGTGGTTCCTGGTTTCACTGCAGCTCTGAAGAGAATGTTAGCAAAGAGGTAACCGGGACAGTGAAAACAGTACTCAAAGACAGGGAGAGCAAGCTCTCTCTTGGCACTTTGGATGTGGGACATACAGCGAGATGTTTGCTGCTTTTGCATTTGGCTGTTGGGAGATTTACAGCACAAAGATATCTAGTTGATTTGAAGCAGTTCCGAGAAAGTCTAAACATAATCCCCACTTCTCCCTCCTGGCACTTTCCATGTGGGAGATATAGCAGGATGTATATTGGTTTTGAGGACAACTCAATGGACAGTGTAGGGAGAAAAGGTCCTGGCTCCTTGAATGCCGTTTCTGGAGACACTGCGATCAATGTGGGAGATATGTCAAGATGTGTGTTTGTTTTGAGGACGGCTCTCTGGACAGTCTTAGCAAAGAGGTCACACAGATAATCAGAGCAATTCTCAGAGACACTGAGAACAAGCTCCGCAATTCCCTCCTGGCACTTTCCCTGTAGGACATACCGCAAGACGTTTCTGTATATTGGGCACAGCGCTCTGCACGGTGTTAGCAGAGACTTTCCCGGGACAGTGAAACCCTATGTCAGAGACACTGAGAAGAAGCCCCAATGTTCCCTCCAGGCACTTTCAGTGTGGCTGCCTTCTCCACGTGGTTCCTGGTTTCACTGCAGCTCTGAAGAGAATGTTAGCAAAGAGGTAACCGGGACAGTGAAAACAGTACTCAAAGACAGGGAGAGCAAGCTCTCTCTTGGCACTTTGGATGTGGGACATACAGCGAGATGTTTGCTGCTTTTGCGTTTGGCTGTTGGGAGATTTACAGCACAAAGATATCTAGTTGATTTGAAGCAGTTCCGAGAAAGTCTAAACATAATCCCCACTTCTCCCTCCTGGCACTTTCCATGTGGGAGATATAGCAGGATGTATATTGGTTTTGAGGACAACTCAATGGACAGTGTAGGGAGAAAAGGTCCTGGCTCCTTGAATGCCGTTTCTGGAGACACTGCGATCAATGTGGGAGATATGTCAAGATGTGTGTTTGTTTTGAGGACGGCTCTCTGGAGAGTCTTAGCAAAGAGGTCACACAGATAATCAGAGCAATTCTCAGAGACACTGAGAACAAGCTCCGCAATTCCCTCCTGGCACTTTCCCTGTAGGAGATACCGCAAGACGTTTCTGTATATTGGGCACAGCGCTCTGCACGGTGTTAGCAGAGACTTTCCCGGGACAGTGAAACCCTATGTCAGAGACACTGAGAAGAAGCCCCAATGTTCCCTCCAGGCACTTTCAGTGTGGGTGCTTTCTCCACGTGGTTCCTGGTTTCACTGCAGCTCTGAAGAGAATGTTAGCAAAGAGGTAACCGGGACAGTGAAAACAGTACTCAAAGACAGGGAGAGCAAGCTCTCTCTTGGCACTTTGGATGTGGGACATACAGCGAGATGTTTGCTGCTTTTGCGTTTGGCTGTTGGGAGATTTACAGCACAAAGATATCTAGTTGATTTGAAGCAGTTCCGAGAAAGTCTAAACATAATCCCCACTTCTCCCTCCTGGCACTTTCCATGTGGGAGATATAGCAGGATGTATATTGGTTTTGAGGACAACTCAATGGACAGTGTAGGGAGAAAAGGTCCTGGCTCCTTGAATGCCGTTTCTGGAGACACTGCGATCAATGTGGGAGATATGTCAAGATGTGTGTTTGTTTTGAGGACGGCTCTCTGGACAGTCTTAGCAAAGAGGTCACACAGATAATCAGAGCAATTCTCAGAGACACTGAGAACAAGCTCCGCAATTCCCTCCTGGCACTTTCCCTGTAGGACATACCGCAAGACGTTTCTGTATATTGGGCACAGCGCTCTGCACGGTGTTAGCAGAGACTTTCCCGGGACAGTGAAACCCTATGTCAGAGACACTGAGAAGAAGCCCCAATGTTCCCTCCAGGCACTTTCAGTGTGGCTGCCTTCTCCACGTGGTTCCTGGTTTCACTGCAGCTCTGAAGAGAATGTTAGCAAAGAGGTAACCGGGACAGTGAAAACAGTACTCAAAGACAGGGAGAGCAAGCTCTCTCTTGGCACTTTGGATGTGGGACATACAGCGAGATGTTTGCTGCTTTTGCGTTTGGCTGTTGGGAGATTTACAGCACAAAGATATCTAGTTGATTTGAAGCAGTTCCGAGAAAGTCTAAACATAATCCCCACTTCTCCCTCCTGGCACTTTCCATGTGGGAGATATAGCAGGATGTATATTGGTTTTGAGGACAACTCAATGGACAGTGTAGGGAGAAAAGGTCCTGGCTCCTTGAATGCCGTTTCTGGAGACACTGCGATCAATGTGGGAGATATGTCAAGATGTGTGTTTGTTTTGAGGACGGCTCTCTGGAGAGTCTTAGCAAAGAGGTCACACAGATAATCAGAGCAATTCTCAGAGACACTGAGAACAAGCTCCGCAATTCCCTCCTGGCACTTTCCCTGTAGGAGATACCGCAAGACGTTTCTGTATATTGGGCACAGCGCTCTGCACGGTGTTAGCAGAGACTTTCCCGGGACAGTGAAACCCTATGTCAGAGACACTGAGAAGAAGCCCCAATGTTCCCTCCAGGCACTTTCAGTGTGGCTGCCTTCTCCACGTGGTTCCTGGTTTCACTGCAGCTCTGAAGAGAATGTTAGCAAAGAGGTAACCGGGACAGTGAAAACAGTACTCAAAGACAGGGAGAGCAAGCTCTCTCTTGGCACTTTGGATGTGGGACATACAGCGAGATGTTTGCTGCTTTTGCGTTTGGCTGTTGGGAGATTTACAGCACAAAGATATCTAGTTGATTTGAAGCAGTTCCGAGAAAGTCTAAACATAATCCCCACTTCTCCCTCCTGGCACTTTCCATGTGGGAGATATAGCAGGATGTATATTGGTTTTGAGGACAACTCAATGGACAGTGTAGGGAGAAAAGGTCCTGGCTCCTTGAATGCCGTTTCTGGAGACACTGCGATCAATGTGGGAGATATGTCAAGATGTGTGTTTGTTTTGAGGACGGCTCTCTGGAGAGTCTTAGCAAAGAGGTCACACAGATAATCAGAGCAATTCTCAGAGACACTGAGAACAAGCTCCGCAATTCCCTCCTGGCACTTTCCCTGTAGGAGATACCGCAAGACGTTTCTGTATATTGGGCACAGCGCTCTGCACGGTGTTAGCAGAGACTTTCCCGGGACAGTGAAACCCTATGTCAGAGACACTGAGAAGAAGCCCCAATGTTCCCTCCAGGCACTTTCAGTGTGGCTGCCTTCTCCACGTGGTTCCTGGTTTCACTGCAGCTCTGAAGAGAATGTTAGCAAAGAGGTAACCGGGACAGTGAAAACAGTACTCAAAGACAGGGAGAGCAAGCTCTCTCTTGGCACTTTGGATGTGGGACATACAGCGAGATGTTTGCTGCTTTTGCGTTTGGCTGTTGGGAGATTTACAGCACAAAGATATCTAGTTGATTTGAAGCAGTTCCGAGAAAGTCTAAACATAATCCCCACTTCTCCCTCCTGGCACTTTCCATGTGGGAGATATAGCAGGATGTATATTGGTTTTGAGGACAACTCAATGGACAGTGTAGGGAGAAAAGGTCCTGGCTCCTTGAATGCCGTTTCTGGAGACACTGCGATCAATGTGGGAGATATGTCAAGATGTGTGTTTGTTTTGAGGACGGCTCTCTGGACAGTCTTAGCAAAGAGGTCACACAGATAATCAGAGCAATTCTCAGAGACACTGAGAACAAGCTCCGCAATTCCCTCCTGGCACTTTCCCTGTAGGACATACCGCAAGACGTTTCTGTATATTGGGCACAGCGCTCTGCACGGTGTTAGCAGAGACTTTCCCGGGACAGTGAAACCCTATGTCAGAGACACTGAGAAGAAGCCCCAATGTTCCCTCCAGGCACTTTCAGTGTGGCTGCCTTCTCCACGTGGTTCCTGGTTTCACTGCAGCTCTGAAGAGAATGTTAGCAAAGAGGTAACCGGGACAGTGAAAACAGTACTCAAAGACAGGGAGAGCAAGCTCTCTCTTGGCACTTTGGATGTGGGACATACAGCGAGATGTTTGCTGCTTTTGCGTTTGGCTGTTGGGAGATTTACAGCACAAAGATATCTAGTTGATTTGAAGCAGTTCCGAGAAAGTCTAAACATAATCCCCACTTCTCCCTCCTGGCACTTTCCATGTGGGAGATATAGCAGGATGTATATTGGTTTTGAGGACAACTCAATGGACAGTGTAGGGAGAAAAGGTCCTGGCTCCTTGAATGCCGTTTCTGGAGACACTGCGATCAATGTGGGAGATATGTCAAGATGTGTGTTTGTTTTGAGGACGGCTCTCTGGAGAGTCTTAGCAAAGAGGTCACACAGATAATCAGAGCAATTCTCAGAGACACTGAGAACAAGCTCCGCAATTCCCTCCTGGCACTTTCCCTGTAGGAGATACCGCAAGACGTTTCTGTATATTGGGCACAGCGCTCTGCACGGTGTTAGCAGAGACTTTCCCGGGACAGTGAAACCCTATGTCAGAGACACTGAGAAGAAGCCCCAATGTTCCCTCCAGGCACTTTCAGTGTGGCTGCCTTCTCCACGTGGTTCCTGGTTTCACTGCAGCTCTGAAGAGAATGTTAGCAAAGAGGTAACCGGGACAGTGAAAACAGTACTCAAAGACAGGGAGAGCAAGCTCTCTCTTGGCACTTTGGATGTGGGACATACAGCGAGATGTTTGCTGCTTTTGCGTTTGGCTGTTGGGAGATTTACAGCACAAAGATATCTAGTTGATTTGAAGCAGTTCCGAGAAAGTCTAAACATAATCCCCACTTCTCCCTCCTGGCACTTTCCATGTGGGAGATATAGCAGGATGTATATTGGTTTTGAGGACAACTCAATGGACAGTGTAGGGAGAAAAGGTCCTGGCTCCTTGAATGCCGTTTCTGGAGACACTGCGATCAATGTGGGAGATATGTCAAGATGTGTGTTTGTTTTGAGGACGGCTCTCTGGAGAGTCTTAGCAAAGAGGTCACACAGATAATCAGAGCAATTCTCAGAGACACTGAGAACAAGCTCCGCAATTCCCTCCTGGCACTTTCCCTGTAGGAGATACCGCAAGACGTTTCTGTATATTGGGCACAGCGCTCTGCACGGTGTTAGCAGAGACTTTCCCGGGACAGTGAAACCCTATGTCAGAGACACTGAGAAGAAGCCCCAGTGTTCCCTCCAGGCACTTTCAGTGTGGGTGCTTTCTCCACGTGGTTCCTGGTTTCACTGCAGCTCTGAAGAGAATGTTAGCAAAGAGGTAACCGGGACAGTGAAAACAGTACTCAAAGACAGGGAGAGCAAGCTCTCTCTTGGCACTTTGGATGTGGGACATACAGCGAGATGTTTGCTGCTTTTGCGTTTGGCTGTTGGGAGATTTACAGCACAAAGATATCTAGTTGATTTGAAGCAGTTCCGAGAAAGTCTAAACATAATCCCCACTTCTCCCTCCTGGCACTTTCCATGTGGGAGATATAGCAGGATGTATATTGGTTTTGAGGACAACTCAATGGACAGTGTAGGGAGAAAAGGTCCTGGCTCCTTGAATGCCGTTTCTGGAGACACTGCGATCAATGTGGGAGATATGTCAAGATGTGTGTTTGTTTTGAGGACGGCTCTCTGGAGAGTCTTAGCAAAGAGGTCACACAGATAATCAGAGCAATTCTCAGAGACACTGAGAACAAGCTCCGCAATTCCCTCCTGGCACTTTCCCTGTAGGAGATACCGCAAGACGTTTCTGTATATTGGGCACAGCGCTCTGCACGGTGTTAGCAGAGACTTTCCCGGGACAGTGAAACCCTATGTCAGAGACACTGAGAAGAAGCCCCAGTGTTCCCTCCAGGCACTTTCAGTGTGGCTGCCTTCTCCACGTGGTTCCTGGTTTCACTGCAGCTCTGAAGAGAATGTTAGCAAAGAGGTAACCGGGACAGTGAAAACAGTACTCAAAGACAGGGAGAGCAAGCTCTCTCTTGGCACTTTGGATGTGGGACATACAGCGAGATGTTTGCTGCTTTTGCGTTTGGCTGTTGGGAGATTTACAGCACAAAGATATCTAGTTGATTTGAAGCAGTTCCGAGAAAGTCTAAACATAATCCCCACTTCTCCCTCCTGGCACTTTCCATGTGGGAGATATAGCAGGATGTATATTGGTTTTGAGGACAACTCAATGGACAGTGTAGGGAGAAAAGGTCCTGGCTCCTTGAATGCCGTTTCTGGAGACACTGCGATCAATGTGGGAGATATGTCAAGATGTGTGTTTGTTTTGAGGACGGCTCTCTGGAGAGTCTTAGCAAAGAGGTCACACAGATAATCAGAGCAATTCTCAGAGACACTGAGAACAAGCTCCGCAATTCCCTCCTGGCACTTTCCCTGTAGGAGATACCGCAAGACGTTTCTGTATATTGGGCACAGCGCTCTGCACGGTGTTAGCAGAGACTTTCCCGGGACAGTGAAACCCTATGTCAGAGACACTGAGAAGAAGCCCCAATGTTCCCTCCAGGCACTTTCAGTGTGGCTGCCTTCTCCACGTGGTTCCTGGTTTCACTGCAGCTCTGAAGAGAATGTTAGCAAAGAGGTAACCGGGACAGTGAAAACAGTACTCAAAGACAGGGAGAGCAAGCTCTCTCTTGGCACTTTGGATGTGGGACATACAGCGAGATGTTTGCTGCTTTTGCGTTTGGCTGTTGGGAGATTTACAGCACAAAGATATCTAGTTGATTTGAAGCAGTTCCGAGAAAGTCTAAACATAATCCCCACTTCTCCCTCCTGGCACTTTCCATGTGGGAGATATAGCAGGATGTATATTGGTTTTGAGGACAACTCAATGGACAGTGTAGGGAGAAAAGGTCCTGGCTCCTTGAATGCCGTTTCTGGAGACACTGCGATCAATGTGGGAGATATGTCAAGATGTGTGTTTGTTTTGAGGACGGCTCTCTGGAGAGTCTTAGCAAAGAGGTCACACAGATAATCAGAGCAATTCTCAGAGACACTGAGAACAAGCTCCGCAATTCCCTCCTGGCACTTTCCCTGTAGGAGATACCGCAAGACGTTTCTGTATATTGGGCACAGCGCTCTGCACGGTGTTAGCAGAGACTTTCCCGGGACAGTGAAACCCTATGTCAGAGACACTGAGAAGAAGCCCCAGTGTTCCCTCCAGGCACTTTCAGTGTGGGTGCTTTCTCCACGTGGTTCCTGGTTTCACTGCAGCTCTGAAGAGAATGTTAGCAAAGAGGTAACCGGGACAGTGAAAACAGTACTCAAAGACAGGGAGAGCAAGCTCTCTCTTGGCACTTTGGATGTGGGACATACAGCGAGATGTTTGCTGCTTTTGCGTTTGGCTGTTGGGAGATTTACAGCACAAAGATATCTAGTTGATTTGAAGCAGTTCCGAGAAAGTCTAAACATAATCCCCACTTCTCCCTCCTGGCACTTTCCATGTGGGAGATATAGCAGGATGTATATTGGTTTTGAGGACAACTCAATGGACAGTGTAGGGAGAAAAGGTCCTGGCTCCTTGAATGCCGTTTCTGGAGACACTGCGATCAATGTGGGAGATATGTCAAGATGTGTGTTTGTTTTGAGGACGGCTCTCTGGAGAGTCTTAGCAAAGAGGTCACACAGATAATCAGAGCAATTCTCAGAGACACTGAGAACAAGCTCCGCAATTCCCTCCTGGCACTTTCCCTGTAGGAGATACCGCAAGACGTTTCTGTATATTGGGCACAGCGCTCTGCACGGTGTTAGCAGAGACTTTCCCGGGACAGTGAAACCCTATGTCAGAGACACTGAGAAGAAGCCCCAGTGTTCCCTCCAGGCACTTTCAGTGTGGGTGCCTTCTCCACGTGGTTCCTGGTTTCACTGCAGCTCTGAAGAGAATGTTAGCAAAGAGGTAACCGGGACAGTGAAAACAGTACTCAAAGACAGGGAGAGCAAGCTCTCTCTTGGCACTTTGGATGTGGGACATACAGCGAGATGTTTGCTGCTTTTGCGTTTGGCTGTTGGGAGATTTACAGCACAAAGATATCTAGTTGATTTGAAGCAGTTCCGAGAAAGTCTAAACATAATCCCCACTTCTCCCTCCTGGCACTTTCCATGTGGGAGATATAGCAGGATGTATATTGGTTTTGAGGACAACTCAATGGACAGTGTAGGGAGAAAAGGTCCTGGCTCCTTGAATGCCGTTTCTGGAGACACTGCGATCAATGTGGGAGATATGTCAAGATGTGTGTTTGTTTTGAGGACGGCTCTCTGGAGAGTCTTAGCAAAGAGGTCACACAGATAATCAGAGCAATTCTCAGAGACACTGAGAACAAGCTCCGCAATTCCCTCCTGGCACTTTCCCTGTAGGAGATACCGCAAGACGTTTCTGTATATTGGGCACAGCGCTCTGCACGGTGTCAGCAGAGACTTTCCCGGGACAGTGAAACCCTATGTCAGAGACACTGAGAAGAAGCCCCAATGTTCCCTCCAGGCACTTTCAATGTGGGTGCCTTCTCCACGTGGTTCCTGGTTTCACTGCAGCTCTGAAGAGAATGTTAGCAAAGAGGTAACCGGGACAGTGAAAACAGTACTCAAAGACAGGGAGAGCAAGCTCTCTCTTGGCACTTTGGATGTGGGACATACAGCGAGATGTTTGCTGCTTTTGCGTTTGGCTGTTGGGAGATTTACAGCACAAAGATATCTAGTTGATTTGAAGCAGTTCCGAGAAAGTCTAAACATAATCCCCACTTCTCCCTCCTGGCACTTTCCATGTGGGAGATATAGCAGGATGTATATTGGTTTTGAGGACAACTCAACGGACAGTGTAGGGAGAAAAGGTCCTGGCTCCTTGAATGCCGTTTCTGGAGACACTGCGATCAATGTGGGAGATATGTCAAGATGTGTGTTTGTTTTGAGGACGGCTCTCTGGAGAGTCTTAGCAAAGAGGTCACACAGATAATCAGAGCAATTCTCAGAGACACTGAGAACAAGCTCCGCAATTCCCTCCTGGCACTTTCCCTGTAGGAGATACCGCAAGACGTTTCTGTATATTGGGCACAGCGCTCTGCACGGTGTTAGCAGAGACTTTCCCGGGACAGTGAAACCCTATGTCAGAGACACTGAGAAGAAGCCCCAATGTTCCCTCCAGGCACTTTCAGTGTGGGTGCCTTCTCCACGTGGTTCCTGGTTTCACTGCAGCTCTGAAGAGAATGTTAGCAAAGAGGTAACCGGGACAGTGAAAACAGTACTCAAAGACAGGGAGAGCAAGCTCTCTCTTGGCACTTTGGATGTGGGACATACAGCGAGATGTTTGCTGCTTTTGCGTTTGGCTGTTGGGAGATTTACAGCACAAAGATATCTAGTTGATTTGAAGCAGTTCCGAGAAAGTCTAAACATAATCCCCACTTCTCCCTCCTGGCACTTTCCATGTGGGAGATATAGCAGGATGTATATTGGTTTTGAGGACAACTCAATGGACAGTGTAGGGAGAAAAGGTCCTGGCTCCTTGAATGCCGTTTCTGGAGACACTGCGATCAATGTGGGAGATATGTCAAGATGTGTGTTTGTTTTGAGGACGGCTCTCTGGAGAGTCTTAGCAAAGAGGTCACACAGATAATCAGAGCAATTCTCAGAGACACTGAGAACAAGCTCCGCAATTCCCTCCTGGCACTTTCCCTGTAGGAGATACCGCAAGACGTTTCTGTATATTGGGCACAGCGCTCTGCACGGTGTCAGCAGAGACTTTCCCGGGACAGTGAAACCCTATGTCAGAGACACTGAGAAGAAGCCCCAATGTTCCCTCCAGGCACTTTCAATGTGGGTGCCTTCTCCACGTGGTTCCTGGTTTCACTGCAGCTCTGAAGAGAATGTTAGCAAAGAGGTAACCGGGACAGTGAAAACAGTACTCAAAGACAGGGAGAGCAAGCTCTCTCTTGGCACTTTGGATGTGGGACATACAGCGAGATGTTTGCTGCTTTTGCGTTTGGCTGTTGGGAGATTTACAGCACAAAGATATCTAGTTGATTTGAAGCAGTTCCGAGAAAGTCTAAACATAATCCCCACTTCTCCCTCCTGGCACTTTCCATGTGGGAGATATAGCAGGATGTATATTGGTTTTGAGGACAACTCAACGGACAGTGTAGGGAGAAAAGGTCCTGGCTCCTTGAATGCCGTTTCTGGAGACACTGCGATCAATGTGGGAGATATGTCAAGATGTGTGTTTGTTTTGAGGACGGCTCTCTGGAGAGTCTTAGCAAAGAGGTCACACAGATAATCAGAGCAATTCTCAGAGACACTGAGAACAAGCTCCGCAATTCCCTCCTGGCACTTTCCCTGTAGGAGATACCGCAAGACGTTTCTGTATATTGGGCACAGCGCTCTGCACGGTGTTAGCAGAGACTTTCCCGGGACAGTGAAACCCTATGTCAGAGACACTGAGAAGAAGCCCCAATGTTCCCTCCAGGCACTTTCAGTGTGGGTGCCTTCTCCACGTGGTTCCTGGTTTCACTGCAGCACTGAAGAGAATGTTAGCAAAGAGGTAACCGGGACAGTGAAAACAGTACTCAAAGACAGGGAGAGCAAGCTCTCTCTTGGCACTTTGGATGTGGGACATACAGCGAGATGTTTGCTGCTTTTGCGTTTGGCTGTTGGGAGATTTACAGCACAAAGATATCTAGTTGATTTGAAGCAGTTCCGAGAAAGTCTAAACATAATCCCCACTTCTCCCTCCTGGCACTTTCCATGTGGGAGATATAGCAGGATGTATATTGGTTTTGAGGACAACTCAATGGACAGTGTAGGGAGAAAAGGTCCTGGCTCCTTGAATGCCGTTTCTGGAGACACTGCGATCAATGTGGGAGATATGTCAAGATGTGTGTTTGTTTTGAGGACGGCTCTCTGGAGAGTCTTAGCAAAGAGGTCACACAGATAATCAGAGCAATTCTCAGAGACACTGAGAACAAGCTCTGCAATTCCCTCCTGGCACTTTCCCTGTAGGAGATACCGCAAGACGTTTCTGTATATTGGGCACAGCGCTCTGCACGGTGTCAGCAGAGACTTTCCCGGGACAGTGAAACCCTATGTCAGAGACACTGAGAAGAAGCCCCAATGTTCCCTCCAGGCACTTTCAGTGTGGCTGCTTTCTCCACGTGGTTCCTGGTTTCACTGCAGCTCTGAAGAGAATGTTAGCAAAGAGGTAACCGGGACAGTGAAAACAGTACTCAAAGACAGGGAGAGCAAGCTCTCTCTTGGCACTTTGGATGTGGGACATACAGCGAGATGTTTGCTGCTTTTGCGTTTGGCTGTTGGGAGATTTACAGCACAAAGATATCTAGTTGATTTGAAGCAGTTCCGAGAAAGTCTAAACATAATCCCCACTTCTCCCTCCTGGCACTTTCCATGTGGGAGATATAGCAGGATGTATATTGGTTTTGAGGACAACTCAACGGACAGTGTAGGGAGAAAACCTCCTGGCTCCTTGAATGCCGTTTCTGGAGACACTGCGATCAATGTGGGAGATATGTCAAGATGTGTGTTTGTTTTGAGGACGGCTCTCTGGAGAGTCTTAGCAAAGAGGTCACACAGATAATCAGAGCAATTCTCAGAGACACTGAGAACAAGCTCCGCAATTCCCTCCTGGCACTTTCCCTGTAGGAGATACCGCAAGACGTTTCTGTATATTGGGCACAGCGCTCTGCACGGTGTTAGCAGAGACTTTCCCGGGACAGTGAAACCCTATGTCAGAGACACTGAGAAGAAGCCCCAATGTTCCCTCCAGGCACTTTCAGTGTGGGTGCCTTCTCCACGTGGTTCCTGGTTTCACTGCAGCTCTGAAGAGAATGTTAGCAAAGAGGTAACCGGGACAGTGAAAACAGTACTCAAAGACAGGGAGAGCAAGCTCTCTCTTGGCACTTTGGATGTGGGACATACAGCGAGATGTTTGCTGCTTTTGCGTTTGGCTGTTGGGAGATTTACAGCACAAAGATATCTAGTTGATTTGAAGCAGTTCCGAGAAAGTCTAAACATAATCCCCACTTCTCCCTCCTGGCACTTTCCATGTGGGAGATATAGCAGGATGTATATTGGTTTTGAGGACAACTCAACGGACAGTGTAGGGAGAAAACGTCCTGGCTCCTTGAATGCCGTTTCTGGAGACACTGCGATCAATGTGGGAGATATGTCAAGATGTGTGTTTGTTTTGAGGACGGCTCTCTGGAGAGTCTTAGCAAAGAGGTCACACAGATAATCAGAGCAATTCTCAGAGACACTGAGAACAAGCTCCGCAATTCCCTCCTGGCACTTTCCCTGTAGGAGATACCGCAAGACGTTTCTGTATATTGGGCACAGCGCTCTGCACGGTGTTAGCAGAGACTTTCCCGGGACAGTGAAACCCTATGTCAGAGACACTGAGAAGAAGCCCCAATGTTCCCTCCAGGCACTTTCAGTGTGGGTGCCTTCTCCACGTGGTTCCTGGTTTCACTGCAGCTCTGAAGAGAATGTTAGCAAAGAGGTAACCGGGACAGTGAAAACAGTACTCAAAGACAGGGAGAGCAAGCTCTCTCTTGGCACTTTGGATGTGGGACATACAGCGAGATGTTTGCTGCTTTTGCGTTTGGCTGTTGGGAGATTTACAGCACAAAGATATCTAGTTGATTTGAAGCAGTTCCGAGAAAGTCTAAACATAATCCCCACTTCTCCCTCCTGGCACTTTCCATGTGGGAGATATAGCAGGATGTATATTGGTTTTGAGGACAACTCAATGGACAGTGTAGGGAGAAAAGGTCCTGGCTCCTTGAATGCCGTTTCTGGAGACACTGCGATCAATGTGGGAGATATGTCAAGATGTGTGTTTGCTTTGAGGACGGCTCTCTGGAGAGTCTTAGCAAAGAGGTCACACAGATAATCAGAGCAATTCTCAGAGACACTGAGAACAAGCTCTGCAATTCCCTCCTGGCACTTTCCCTGTAGGAGATACCGCAAGACGTTTCTGTATATTGGGCACAGCGCTCTGCACGGTGTTAGTAGAGACTTTCCCGGGACAGTGAAACCCTATGTCAGAGACACTGAGAAGAAGCCCCAATGTTCCCTCCAGGCACTTTCAGTGTGGGTGCCTTCTCCACGTGGTTCCTGGTTTCACTGCAGCTCTGAAGAGAATGTTAGCAAAGAGGTAACCGGGACAGTGAAAACAGTACTCAAAGACAGGGAGAGCAAGCTCTCTCTTGGCACTTTGGATGTGGGACATACAGCGAGATGTTTGCTGCTTTTGCGTTTGGCTGTTGGGAGATTTACAGCACAAAGATATCTAGTTGATTTGAAGCAGTTCCGAGAGAGTCTAAACATAATCCCCACTTCTCCCTCCTGGCACTTTCCATGTGGGAGATATAGCAGGATGTATATTGGTTTTGAGGACAACTCAACGGACAGTGTAGGGAGAAAAGGTCCTGGCTCCTTGAATGCCGTTTCTGGAGACACTGCGATCAATGTGGGAGATATGTCAAGATGTGTGTTTGTTTTGAGGACGGCTCTCTGGAGAGTCTTAGCAAAGAGGTCACACAGATAATCAGAGCAATTCTCAGAGACACTGAGAACAAGCTCCGCAATTCCCTCCTGGCACTTTCCCTGTAGGAGATACCGCAAGACGTTTCTGTATATTGGGCACAGCGCTCTGCACGGTGTTAGCAGAGACTTTCCCGGGACAGTGAAACCCTATGTCAGAGACACTGAGAAGAAGTCCCAATGTTCCCTCCAGGCACTTTCAGTGTGGCTGCCTTCTCCACGTGGCTCCTGGTTTCACTGCAGCACTGAAGAGAATGTTAGCAAAGAGGTAACCGGGACAGTGAAAACAGTACTCAAAGACAGGGAGAGCAAGCTCTCTCTTGGCACTTTGGATGTGGGACATACAGCGAGATGTTTGCTGCTTTTGCGTTTGGCTGTTGGGAGATTTACAGCACAAAGATATCTAGTTGATTTGAAGCAGTTCCGAGAAAGTCTAAACATAATCCCCACTTCTCCCTCCTGGCACTTTCCATGTGGGAGATATAGCAGGATGTATATTGGTTTTGAGGACAACTCAACGGACAGTGTAGGGAGAAAAGGTCCTGGCTCCTTGAATGCCGTTTCTGGAGACACTGCGATCAATGTGGGAGATATGTCAAGATGTGTGTTTGTTTTGAGGACGGCTCTCTGGAGAGTCTTAGCAAAGAGGTCACACAGATAATCAGAGCAATTCTCAGAGACACTGAGAACAAGCTCCGCAATTCCCTCCTGGCACTTTCCCTGTAGGAGATACCGCAAGACGTTTCTGTATATTGGGCACAGCGCTCTGCACGGTGTTAGCAGAGACTTTCCCGGGACAGTGAAACCCTATGTCAGAGACACTGAGAAGAAGCCCCAATGTTCCCTCCAGGCACTTTCAGTGTGGGTGCCTTCTCCACGTGGTTCCTGGTTTCACTGCAGCTCTGAAGAGAATGTTAGCAAAGAGGTAACCGGGACAGTGAAAACAGTACTCAAAGACAGGGAGAGCAAGCTCTCTCTTGGCACTTTGGATGTGGGACATACAGCGAGATGTTTGCTGCTTTTGCGTTTGGCTGTTGGGAGATTTACAGCACAAAGATATCTAGTTGATTTGAAGCAGTTCCGAGAAAGTCTAAACATAATCCCCACTTCTCCCTCCTGGCACTTTCCATGTGGGAGATATAGCAGGATGTATATTGGTTTTGAGGACAACTCAATGGACAGTGTAGGGAGAAAAGGTCCTGGCTCCTTGAATGCCGTTTCTGGAGACACTGCGATCAATGTGGGAGATATGTCAAGATGTGTGTTTGCTTTGAGGACGGCTCTCTGGAGAGTCTTAGCAAAGAGGTCACACAGATAATCAGAGCAATTCTGAGAGACACTGAGAACAAGCTCTGCAATTCCCTCCTGGCACTTTCCCTGTAGGAGATACCGCAAGACGTTTCTGTATATTGGGCACAGCGCTCTGCACGGTGTTAGTAGAGACTTTCCCGGGACAGTGAAACCCTATGTCAGAGACACTGAGAAGAAGCCCCAATGTTCCCTCCAGGCACTTTCAGTGTGGGTGCCTTCTCCACGTGGTTCCTGGTTTCACTGCAGCTCTGAAGAGAATGTTAGCAAAGAGGTAACCGGGACAGTGAAAACAGTACTCAAAGACAGGGAGAGCAAGCTCTCTCTTGGCACTTTGGATGTGGGACATACAGCGAGATGTTTGCTGCTTTTGCGTTTGGCTGTTGGGAGATTTACAGCACAAAGATATCTAGTTGATTTGAAGCAGTTCCGAGAGAGTCTAAACATAATCCCCACTTCTCCCTCCTGGCACTTTCCATGTGGGAGATATAGCAGGATGTATATTGGTTTTGAGGACAACTCAATGGACAGCGTAGGGAGAAAAGGTCCTGGCTCCTTGAATGCCGTTTCTGGAGACACTGCGATCAATGTGGGAGATATGTCAAGATGTGTGTTGGTTTTGAGGACGGCTCTCTGGAGAGTCTTAGCAAAGAGGTCACACAGATAATCAGAGCAATTCTCAGAGACACTGAGAACAAGCTCCGCAATTCCCTCCTGGCACTTTCCCTGTAGGAGATACCGCAAGACGTTTCTGTATATTGGGCACAGCGCTCTGCACGGTGTTAGCAGAGACTTTCCCGGGACAGTGAAACCCTATGTCAGAGACACTGAGAAGAAGCCCCAATGTTCCCTCCAGGCACTTTCAGTGTGGGTGCCTTCTCCACGTGGTTCCTGGTTTCACTGCAGCTCTGAAGAGAATGTTAGCAAAGAGGTAACCGGGACAGTGAAAACAGTACTCAAAGACAGGGAGAGCAAGCTCTCTCTTGGCACTTTGGATGTGGGACATACAGCGAGATGTTTGCTGCTTTTGCGTTTGGCTGTTGGGAGATTTACAGCACGAAGATATCTAGTTGATTTGAAGCAGTTCCGAGAGAGTCTAAACATAATCCCCACTTCTCCCTCCTGGCACTTTCCATGTGGGAGATATAGCAGGATGTATATTGGTTTTGAGGACAACTCAATGGACAGTGTAGGGAGAAAAGGTCCTGGCTCCTTGAATGCCGTTTCTGGAGACACTGCGATCAATGTGGGAGATATGTCAAGATGTGTGTTTGTTTTGAGGACGGCTCTCTGGAGAGTCTTAGCAAAGAGGTCACACAGATAATCAGAGCAATTCTCAGAGACACTGAGAACAAGCTCCGCAATTCCCTCCTGGCTCTTTCCCTGTAGGAGATACCGCAAGACGTTTCTGTATATTGGGCACAGCGCTCTGCACGGTGTTAGCAGAGACTTTCCCGGGACAGTGAAACCCTATGTCAGAGACACTGAGAAGAAGCCCCAATGTTCCCTCCAGGCACTTTCAGTGTGGGTGCCTTCTCCACGTGGTTCCTGGTTTCACTGCAGCTCTGAAGAGAATGTTAGCAAAGAGGTAACCGGGACAGTGAAAACAGTACTCAAAGACAGGGAGAGCAAGCTCTCTCTTGGCACTTTGGATGTGGGACATACAGCGAGATGTTTGCTGCTTTTGCGTTTGGCTGTTGGGAGATTTACAGCACGAAGATATCTAGTTGATTTGAAGCAGTTCCGAGAAAGTCTAAACATAATCCCCACTTCTCCCTCCTGGCACTTTCCATGTGGGAGATATAGCAGGATGTATATTGGTTTTGAGGACAACTCAATGGACAGTGTAGGGAGAAAAGGTCCTGGCTCCTTGAATGCCGTTTCTGGAGACACTGCGATCAATGTGGGAGATATGTCAAGATGTGTGTTTGTTTTGAGGACGGCTCTCTGGAGAGTCTTAGCAAAGAGGTCACACAGATAATCAGAGCAATTCTCAGAGACACTGAGAACAAGCTCCGCAATTCCCTCCTGGCACTTTCCCTGTAGGAGATACCGCAAGACGTTTCTGTATATTGGGCACAGCGCTCTGCACGGTGTTAGCAGAGACTTTCCCGGGACAGTGAAACCCTATGTCAGAGACACTGAGAAGAAGCCCCAATGTTCCCTCCAGGCACTTTCAGTGTGGGTGCTTTCTCCACGTGGTTCCTGGTTTCACTGCAGCTCTGAAGAGAATGTTAGCAAAGAGGTAACCGGGACAGTGAAAACAGTACTCAAAGACAGGGAGAGCAAGCTCTCTCTTGGCACTTTGGATGTGGGACATACAGCGAGATGTTTGCTGCTTTTGCGTTTGGCTGTTGGGAGATTTACAGCACAAAGATATCTAGTTGATTTGAAGCAGTTCCGAGAAAGTCTAAACATAATCCCCACTTCTCCCTCCTGGCACTTTCCATGTGGGAGATATAGCAGGATGTATATTGGTTTTGAGGACAACTCAATGGACAGTGTAGGGAGAAAAGGTCCTGGCTCCTTGAATGCCGTTTCTGGAGACACTGCGATCAATGTGGGAGATATGTCAAGATGTGTGTTTGTTTTGAGGACGGCTCTCTGGAGAGTCTTAGCAAAGAGGTCACACAGATAATCAGAGCAATTCTCAGAGACACTGAGAACAAGCTCCGCAATTCCCTCCTGGCACTTTCCCTGTAGGAGATACCGCAAGACGTTTCTGTATATTGGGCACAGCGCTCTGCACGGTGTTAGCAGAGACTTTCCCGGGACAGTGAAACCCTATGTCAGAGACACTGAGAAGAAGCCCCAATGTTCCCTCCAGGCACTTTCAGTGTGGGTGCCTTCTCCACGTGGTTCCTGGTTTCACTGCAGCTCTGAAGAGAATGTTAGCAAAGAGGTAACCGGGACAGTGAAAACAGTACTCAAAGACAGGGAGAGCAAGCTCTCTCTTGGCACTTTGGATGTGGGACATACAGCGAGATGTTTGCTGCTTTTGCGTTTGGCTGTTGGGAGATTTACAGCACGAAGATATCTAGTTGATTTGAAGCAGTTCCGAGAGAGTCTAAACATAATCCCCACTTCTCCCTCCTGGCACTTTCCATGTGGGAGATATAGCAGGATGTATATTGGTTTTGAGGACAACTCAATGGACAGTGTAGGGAGAAAAGGTCCTGGCTCCTTGAATGCCGTTTCTGGAGACACTGCGATCAATGTGGGAGATATGTCAAGATGTGTGTTTGTTTTGAGGACGGCTCTCTGGAGAGTCTTAGCAAAGAGGTCACACAGATAATCAGAGCAATTCTCAGAGACACTGAGAACAAGCTCCGCAATTCCCTCCTGGCTCTTTCCCTGTAGGAGATACCGCAAGACGTTTCTGTATATTGGGCACAGCGCTCTGCACGGTGTTAGCAGAGACTTTCCCGGGACAGTGAAACCCTATGTCAGAGACACTGAGAAGAAGCCCCAATGTTCCCTCCAGGCACTTTCAGTGTGGGTGCCTTCTCCACGTGGTTCCTGGTTTCACTGCAGCTCTGAAGAGAATGTTAGCAAAGAGGTAACCGGGACAGTGAAAACAGTACTCAAAGACAGGGAGAGCAAGCTCTCTCTTGGCACTTTGGATGTGGGACATACAGCGAGATGTTTGCTGCTTTTGCGTTTGGCTGTTGGGAGATTTACAGCACGAAGATATCTAGTTGATTTGAAGCAGTTCCGAGAAAGTCTAAACATAATCCCCACTTCTCCCTCCTGGCACTTTCCATGTGGGAGATATAGCAGGATGTATATTGGTTTTGAGGACAACTCAATGGACAGTGTAGGGAGAAAAGGTCCTGGCTCCTTGAATGCCGTTTCTGGAGACACTGCGATCAATGTGGGAGATATGTCAAGATGTGTGTTTGTTTTGAGGACGGCTCTCTGGAGAGTCTTAGCAAAGAGGTCACACAGATAATCAGAGCAATTCTCAGAGACACTGAGAACAAGCTCCGCAATTCCCTCCTGGCACTTTCCCTGTAGGAGATACCGCAAGACGTTTCTGTATATTGGGCACAGCGCTCTGCACGGTGTTAGCAGAGACTTTCCCGGGACAGTGAAACCCTATGTCAGAGACACTGAGAAGAAGCCCCAATGTTCCCTCCAGGCACTTTCAGTGTGGGTGCTTTCTCCACGTGGTTCCTGGTTTCACTGCAGCTCTGAAGAGAATGTTAGCAAAGAGGTAACCGGGACAGTGAAAACAGTACTCAAAGACAGGGAGAGCAAGCTCTCTCTTGGCACTTTGGATGTGGGACATACAGCGAGATGTTTGCTGCTTTTGCGTTTGGCTGTTGGGAGATTTACAGCACAAAGATATCTAGTTGATTTGAAGCAGTTCCGAGAAAGTCTAAACATAATCCCCACTTCTCCCTCCTGGCACTTTCCATGTGGGAGATATAGCAGGATGTATATTGGTTTTGAGGACAACTCAATGGACAGTGTAGGGAGAAAACCTCCTGGCTCCTTGAATGCCGTTTCTGGAGACACTGCGATCAATGTGGGAGATATGTCAAGATGTGTGTTTGTTTTGAGGACGGCTCTCTGGAGAGTCTTAGCAAAGAGGTCACACAGATAATCAGAGCAATTCTCAGAGACACTGAGAACAAGCTCCGCAATTCCCTCCTGGCACTTTCCCTGTAGGAGATACCGCAAGACGTTTCTGTATATTGGGCACAGCGCTCTGCACGGTGTTAGCAGAGACTTTCCCGGGACAGTGAAACCCTATGTCAGAGACACTGAGAAGAAGCCCCAATGTTCCCTCCAGGCACTTTCAGTGTGGGTGCCTTCTCCACGTGGTTCCTGGTTTCACTGCAGCTCTGAAGAGAATGTTAGCAAAGAGGTAACCGGGACAGTGAAAACAGTACTCAAAGACAGGGAGAGCAAGCTCTCTCTTGGCACTTTGGATGTGGGACATACAGCGAGATGTTTGCTGCTTTTGCGTTTGGCTGTTGGGAGATTTACAGCACAAAGATATCTAGTTGATTTGAAGCAGTTCCGAGAAAGTCTAAACATAATCCCCACTTCTCCCTCCTGGCACTTTCCATGTGGGAGATATAGCAGGATGTATATTGGTTTTGAGGACAACTCAATGGACAGTGTAGGGAGAAAAGGTCCTGGCTCCTTGAATGCCGTTTCTGGAGACACTGCGATCAATGTGGGAGATATGTCAAGATGTGTGTTTGTTTTGAGGACGGCTCTCTGGACAGTCTTAGCAAAGAGGTCACACAGATAATCAGAGCAATTCTCAGAGACACTGAGAACAAGCTCCGCAATTCCCTCCTGGCACTTTCCCTGTAGGAGATACCGCAAGACGTTTCTGTATATTGGGCACAGCGCTCTGCACGGTGTTAGCAGAGACTTTCCCGGGACAGTGAAACCCTATGTCAGAGACACTGAGAAGAAGCCCCAATGTTCCCTCCAGGCACTTTCAGTGTGGCTGCCTTCTCCACGTGGTTCCTGGTTTCACTGCAGCTCTGAAGAGAATGTTAGCAAAGAGGTAACCGGGACAGTGAAAACAGTACTCAAAGACAGGGAGAGCAAGCTCTCTCTTGGCACTTTGGATGTGGGACATACAGCGAGATGTTTGCTGCTTTTGCGTTTGGCTGTTGGGAGATTTACAGCACAAAGATATCTAGTTGATTTGAAGCAGTTCCGAGAAAGTCTAAACATAATCCCCACTTCTCCCTCCTGGCACTTTCCATGTGGGAGATATAGCAGGATGTATATTGGTTTTGAGGACAACTCAATGGACAGTGTAGGGAGAAAAGGTCCTGGCTCCTTGAATGCCGTTTCTGGAGACACTGCGATCAATGTGGGAGATATGTCAAGATGTGTGTTTGTTTTGAGGACGGCTCTCTGGACAGTCTTAGCAAAGAGGTCACACAGATAATCAGAGCAATTCTCAGAGACACTGAGAACAAGCTCCGCAATTCCCTCCTGGCACTTTCCCTGTAGGAGATACCGCAAGACGTTTCTGTATATTGGGCACAGCGCTCTGCACGGTGTTAGCAGAGACTTTCCCGGGACAGTGAAACCCTATGTCAGAGACACTGAGAAGAAGCCCCAATGTTCCCTCCAGGCACTTTCAGTGTGGCTGCCTTCTCCACGTGGTTCCTGGTTTCACTGCAGCTCTGAAGAGAATGTTAGCAAAGAGGTAACCGGGACAGTGAAAACAGTACTCAAAGACAGGGAGAGCAAGCTCTCTCTTGGCACTTTGGATGTGGGACATACAGCGAGATGTTTGCTGCTTTTGCGTTTGGCTGTTGGGAGATTTACAGCACAAAGATATCTAGTTGATTTGAAGCAGTTCCGAGAAAGTCTAAACATAATCCCCACTTCTCCCTCCTGGCACTTTCCATGTGGGAGATATAGCAGGATGTATATTGGTTTTGAGGACAACTCAATGGACAGTGTAGGGAGAAAAGGTCCTGGCTCCTTGAATGCCGTTTCTGGAGACACTGCGATCAATGTGGGAGATATGTCAAGATGTGTGTTTGTTTTGAGGACGGCTCTCTGGAGAGTCTTAGCAAAGAGGTCACACAGATAATCAGAGCAATTCTCAGAGACACTGAGAACAAGCTCCGCAATTCCCTCCTGGCACTTTCCCTGTAGGAGATACCGCAAGACGTTTCTGTATATTGGGCACAGCGCTCTGCACGGTGTTAGCAGAGACTTTCCCGGGACAGTGAAACCCTATGTCAGAGACACTGAGAAGAAGCCCCAGTGTTCCCTCCAGGCACTTTCAGTGTGGGTGCTTTCTCCACGTGGTTCCTGGTTTCACTGCAGCTCTGAAGAGAATGTTAGCAAAGAGGTAACCGGGACAGTGAAAACAGTACTCAAAGACAGGGAGAGCAAGCTCTCTCTTGGCACTTTGGATGTGGGACATACAGCGAGATGTTTGCTGCTTTTGCGTTTGGCTGTTGGGAGATTTACAGCACAAAGATATCTAGTTGATTTGAAGCAGTTCCGAGAAAGTCTAAACATAATCCCCACTTCTCCCTCCTGGCACTTTCCATGTGGGAGATATAGCAGGATGTATATTGGTTTTGAGGACAACTCAATGGACAGTGTAGGGAGAAAAGGTCCTGGCTCCTTGAATGCCGTTTCTGGAGACACTGCGATCAATGTGGGAGATATGTCAAGATGTGTGTTTGTTTTGAGGACGGCTCTCTGGAGAGTCTTAGCAAAGAGGTCACACAGATAATCAGAGCAATTCTCAGAGACACTGAGAACAAGCTCCGCAATTCCCTCCTGGCACTTTCCCTGTAGGAGATACCGCAAGACGTTTCTGTATATTGGGCACAGCGCTCTGCACGGTGTTAGCAGAGACTTTCCCGGGACAGTGAAACCCTATGTCAGAGACACTGAGAAGAAGCCCCAATGTTCCCTCCAGGCACTTTCAGTGTGGGTGCCTTCTCCACGTGGTTCCTGGTTTCACTGCAGCTCTGAAGAGAATGTTAGCAAAGAGGTAACCGGGACAGTGAAAACAGTACTCAAAGACAGGGAGAGCAAGCTCTCTCTTGGCACTTTGGATGTGGGACATACAGCGAGATGTTTGCTGCTTTTGCGTTTGGCTGTTGGGAGATTTACAGCACAAAGATATCTAGTTGATTTGAAGCAGTTCCGAGAAAGTCTAAACATAATCCCCACTTCTCCCTCCTGGCACTTTCCATGTGGGAGATATAGCAGGATGTATATTGGTTTTGAGGACAACTCAATGGACAGTGTAGGGAGAAAAGGTCCTGGCTCCTTGAATGCCGTTTCTGGAGACACTGCGATCAATGTGGGAGATATGTCAAGATGTGTGTTTGTTTTGAGGACGGCTCTCTGGAGAGTCTTAGCAAAGAGGTCACACAGATAATCAGAGCAATTCTCAGAGACACTGAGAACAAGCTCCGCAATTCCCTCCTGGCACTTTCCCTGTAGGAGATACCGCAAGACGTTTCTGTATATTGGGCACAGCGCTCTGCACGGTGTTAGCAGAGACTTTCCCGGGACAGTGAAACCCTATGTCAGAGACACTGAGAAGAAGCCCCAATGTTCCCTCCAGGCACTTTCAGTGTGGCTGCCTTCTCCACGTGGTTCCTGGTTTCACTGCAGCTCTGAAGAGAATGTTAGCAAAGAGGTAACCGGGACAGTGAAAACAGTACTCAAAGACAGGGAGAGCAAGCTCTCTCTTGGCACTTTGGATGTGGGACATACAGCGAGATGTTTGCTGCTTTTGCGTTTGGCTGTTGGGAGATTTACAGCACAAAGATATCTAGTTGATTTGAAGCAGTTCCGAGAAAGTCTAAACATAATCCCCACTTCTCCCTCCTGGCACTTTCCATGTGGGAGATATAGCAGGATGTATATTGGTTTTGAGGACAACTCAATGGACAGTGTAGGGAGAAAAGGTCCTGGCTCCTTGAATGCCGTTTCTGGAGACACTGCGATCAATGTGGGAGATATGTCAAGATGTGTGTTTGTTTTGAGGACGGCTCTCTGGAGAGTCTTAGCAAAGAGGTCACACAGATAATCAGAGCAATTCTCAGAGACACTGAGAACAAGCTCCGCAATTCCCTCCTGGCACTTTCCCTGTAGGAGATACCGCAAGACGTTTCTGTATATTGGGCACAGCGCTCTGCACGGTGTTAGCAGAGACTTTCCCGGGACAGTGAAACCCTATGTCAGAGACACTGAGAAGAAGCCCCAGTGTTCCCTCCAGGCACTTTCAGTGTGGGTGCTTTCTCCACGTGGTTCCTGGTTTCACTGCAGCTCTGAAGAGAATGTTAGCAAAGAGGTAACCGGGACAGTGAAAACAGTACTCAAAGACAGGGAGAGCAAGCTCTCTCTTGGCACTTTGGATGTGGGACATACAGCGAGATGTTTGCTGCTTTTGCGTTTGGCTGTTGGGAGATTTACAGCACAAAGATATCTAGTTGATTTGAAGCAGTTCCGAGAAAGTCTAAACATAATCCCCACTTCTCCCTCCTGGCACTTTCCATGTGGGAGATATAGCAGGATGTATATTGGTTTTGAGGACAACTCAATGGACAGTGTAGGGAGAAAAGGTCCTGGCTCCTTGAATGCCGTTTCTGGAGACACTGCGATCAATGTGGGAGATATGTCAAGATGTGTGTTGGTTTTGAGGACGGCTCTCTGGAGAGTCTTAGCAAAGAGGTCACACAGATAATCAGAGCAATTCTCAGAGACACTGAGAACAAGCTCCGCAATTCCCTCCTGGCACTTTCCCTGTAGGAGATACCGCAAGACGTTTCTGTATATTGGGCACAGCGCTCTGCACGGTGTTAGCAGAGACTTTCCCGGGACAGTGAAACCCTATGTCAGAGACACTGAGAAGAAGCCCCAGTGTTCCCTCCAGGCACTTTCAGTGTGGGTGCTTTCTCCACGTGGTTCCTGGTTTCACTGCAGCTCTGAAGAGAATGTTAGCAAAGAGGTAACCGGGACAGTGAAAACAGTACTCAAAGACAGGGAGAGCAAGCTCTCTCTTGGCACTTTGGATGTGGGACATACAGCGAGATGTTTGCTGCTTTTGCGTTTGGCTGTTGGGAGATTTACAGCACAAAGATATCTAGTTGATTTGAAGCAGTTCCGAGAAAGTCTAAACATAATCCCCACTTCTCCCTCCTGGCACTTTCCATGTGGGAGATATAGCAGGATGTATATTGGTTTTGAGGACAACTCAATGGACAGTGTAGGGAGAAAAGGTCCTGGCTCCTTGAATGCCGTTTCTGGAGACACTGCGATCAATGTGGGAGATATGTCAAGATGTGTGTTGGTTTTGAGGACGGCTCTCTGGAGAGTCTTAGCAAACAGGTCACACAGATAATCAGAGCAATTCTCAGAGACACTGAGAACAAGCTCCGCAATTCCCTCCTGGCTCTTTCCCTGTAGGAGATACCGCAAGACGTTTCTGTATATTGGGCACAGCGCTCTGCACGGTGTTAGCAGAGACTTTCCCGGGACAGTGAAACCCTATGTCAGAGACACTGAGAAGAAGCCCCAATGTTCCCTCCAGGCACTTTCAGTGTGGGTGCTTTCTCCACGTGGTTCCTGGTTTCACTGCGGCTCTGAAGAGAATGTTAGCAAAGAGGTAACCGGGACAGTGAAAACAGTACTCAAAGACAGGGAGAGCAAGCTCTCTCTTGGCACTTTGGATGTGGGACATACAGCGAGATGTTTGCTGCTTTTGCGTTTGGCTGTTGGGAGATTTACAGCACAAAGATATCTAGTTGATTTGAAGCAGTTCCGAGAAAGTCTAAACATAATCCCCACTTCTCCCTCCTGGCACTTTCCATGTGGGAGATATAGCAGGATGTATATTGGTTTTGAGGACAACTCAACGGACAGTGTAGGGAGAAAAGGTCCTGGCTCCTTGAATGCCGTTTCTGGAGACACTGCGATCAATGTGGGAGATATGTCAAGATGTGTGTTTGTTTTGAGGACGGCTCTCTGGAGAGTCTTAGCAAAGAGGTCACACAGATAATCAGAGCAATTCTCAGAGACACTGAGAACAAGCTCCGCAATTCCCTCCTGGCACTTTCCCTGTAGGAGATACCGCAAGACGTTTCTGTATATTGGGCACAGCGCTCTGCACGGTGTTAGCAGAGACTTTCCCGGGACAGTGAAACCCTATGTCAGAGACACTGAGAAGAAGCCCCAATGTTCCCTCCAGGCACTTTCAGTGTGGGTGCCTTCTCCACGTGGTTCCTGGTTTCACTGCAGCACTGAAGAGAATGTTAGCAAAGAGGTAACCGGGACAGTGAAAACAGTACTCAAAGACAGGGAGAGCAAGCTCTCTCTTGGCACTTTGGATGTGGGACATACAGCGAGATGTTTGCTGCTTTTGCGTTTGGCTGTTGGGAGATTTACAGCACAAAGATATCTAGTTGATTTGAAGCAGTTCCGAGAAAGTCTAAACATAATCCCCACTTCTCCCTCCTGGCACTTTCCATGTGGGAGATATAGCAGGATGTATATTGGTTTTGAGGACAACTCAATGGACAGTGTAGGGAGAAAAGGTCCTGGCTCCTTGAATGCCGTTTCTGGAGACACTGCGATCAATGTGGGAGATATGTCAAGATGTGTGTTGGTTTTGAGGACGGCTCTCTGGAGAGTCTTAGCAAAGAGGTCACACAGATAATCAGAGCAATTCTCAGAGACACTGAGAACAAGCTCCGCAATTCCCTCCTGGCACTTTCCCTGTAGGAGATACCGCAAGACGTTTCTGTATATTGGGCACAGCGCTCTGCACGGTGTTAGCAGAGACTTTCCCGGGACAGTGAAACCCTATGTCAGAGACACTGAGAAGAAGCCCCAATGTTCCCTCCAGGCACTTTCAGTGTGGGTGCCTTCTCCACGTGGTTCCTGGTTTCACTGCAGCTCTGAAGAGAATGTTAGCAAAGAGGTAACCGGGACAGTGAAAACAGTACTCAAAGACAGGGAGAGCAAGCTCTCTCTTGGCACTTTGGATGTGGGACATACAGCGAGATGTTTGCTGCTTTTGCGTTTGGCTGTTGGGAGATTTACAGCACAAAGATATCTAGTTGATTTGAAGCAGTTCCGAGAAAGTCTAAACATAATCCCCACTTCTCCCTCCTGGCACTTTCCATGTGGGAGATATAGCAGGATGTATATTGGTTTTGAGGACAACTCAATGGACAGTGTAGGGAGAAAAGGTCCTGGCTCCTTGAATGCCGTTTCTGGAGACACTGCGATCAATGTGGGAGATATGTCAAGATGTGTGTTTGTTTTGAGGACGGCTCTCTGGACAGTCTTAGCAAAGAGGTCACACAGATAATCAGAGCAATTCTCAGAGACACTGAGAACAAGCTCCGCAATTCCCTCCTGGCACTTTCCCTGTAGGAGATACCGCAAGACGTTTCTGTATATTGGGCACAGCGCTCTGCACGGTGTTAGCAGAGACTTTCCCGGGACAGTGAAACCCTATGTCAGAGACACTGAGAAGAAGCCCCAATGTTCCCTCCAGGCACTTTCAGTGTGGCTGCCTTCTCCACGTGGTTCCTGGTTTCACTGCAGCTCTGAAGAGAATGTTAGCAAAGAGGTAACCGGGACAGTGAAAACAGTACTCAAAGACAGGGAGAGCAAGCTCTCTCTTGGCACTTTGGATGTGGGACATACAGCGAGATGTTTGCTGCTTTTGCGTTTGGCTGTTGGGAGATTTACAGCACAAAGATATCTAGTTGATTTGAAGCAGTTCCGAGAAAGTCTAAACATAATCCCCACTTCTCCCTCCTGGCACTTTCCATGTGGGAGATATAGCAGGATGTATATTGGTTTTGAGGACAACTCAATGGACAGTGTAGGGAGAAAAGGTCCTGGCTCCTTGAATGCCGTTTCTGGAGACACTGCGATCAATGTGGGAGATATGTCAAGATGTGTGTTTGTTTTGAGGACGGCTCTCTGGAGAGTCTTAGCAAAGAGGTCACACAGATAATCAGAGCAATTCTCAGAGACACTGAGAACAAGCTCCGCAATTCCCTCCTGGCACTTTCCCTGTAGGAGATACCGCAAGACGTTTCTGTATATTGGGCACAGCGCTCTGCACGGTGTTAGCAGAGACTTTCCCGGGACAGTGAAACCCTATGTCAGAGACACTGAGAAGAAGCCCCAGTGTTCCCTCCAGGCACTTTCAGTGTGGGTGCTTTCTCCACGTGGTTCCTGGTTTCACTGCAGCTCTGAAGAGAATGTTAGCAAAGAGGTAACCGGGACAGTGAAAACAGTACTCAAAGACAGGGAGAGCAAGCTCTCTCTTGGCACTTTGGATGTGGGACATACAGCGAGATGTTTGCTGCTTTTGCGTTTGGCTGTTGGGAGATTTACAGCACAAAGATATCTAGTTGATTTGAAGCAGTTCCGAGAAAGTCTAAACATAATCCCCACTTCTCCCTCCTGGCACTTTCCATGTGGGAGATATAGCAGGATGTATATTGGTTTTGAGGACAACTCAATGGACAGTGTAGGGAGAAAAGGTCCTGGCTCCTTGAATGCCGTTTCTGGAGACACTGCGATCAATGTGGGAGATATGTCAAGATGTGTGTTGGTTTTGAGGACGGCTCTCTGGAGAGTCTTAGCAAAGAGGTCACACAGATAATCAGAGCAATTCTCAGAGACACTGAGAACAAGCTCCGCAATTCCCTCCTGGCACTTTCCCTGTAGGAGATACCGCAAGACGTTTCTGTATATTGGGCACAGCGCTCTGCACGGTGTTAGCAGAGACTTTCCCGGGACAGTGAAACCCTATGTCAGAGACACTGAGAAGAAGCCCCAGTGTTCCCTCCAGGCACTTTCAGTGTGGGTGCTTTCTCCACGTGGTTCCTGGTTTCACTGCAGCTCTGAAGAGAATGTTAGCAAAGAGGTAACCGGGACAGTGAAAACAGTACTCAAAGACAGGGAGAGCAAGCTCTCTCTTGGCACTTTGGATGTGGGACATACAGCGAGATGTTTGCTGCTTTTGCGTTTGGCTGTTGGGAGATTTACAGCACAAAGATATCTAGTTGATTTGAAGCAGTTCCGAGAAAGTCTAAACATAATCCCCACTTCTCCCTCCTGGCACTTTCCATGTGGGAGATATAGCAGGATGTATATTGGTTTTGAGGACAACTCAATGGACAGTGTAGGGAGAAAAGGTCCTGGCTCCTTGAATGCCGTTTCTGGAGACACTGCGATCAATGTGGGAGATATGTCAAGATGTGTGTTTGTTTTGAGGACGGCTCTCTGGAGAGTCTTAGCAAAGAGGTCACACAGATAATCAGAGCAATTCTCAGAGACACTGAGAACAAGCTCCGCAATTCCCTCCTGGCACTTTCCCTGTAGGAGATACCGCAAGACGTTTCTGTATATTGGGCACAGCGCTCTGCACGGTGTCAGCAGAGACTTTCCCGGGACAGTGAAACCCTATGTCAGAGACACTGAGAAGAAGCCCCAATGTTCCCTCCAGGCACTTTCAATGTGGGTGCCTTCTCCACGTGGTTCCTGGTTTCACTGCAGCTCTGAAGAGAATGTTAGCAAAGAGGTAACCGGGACAGTGAAAACAGTACTCAAAGACAGGGAGAGCAAGCTCTCTCTTGGCACTTTGGATGTGGGACATACAGCGAGATGTTTGCTGCTTTTGCGTTTGGCTGTTGGGAGATTTACAGCACAAAGATATCTAGTTGATTTGAAGCAGTTCCGAGAAAGTCTAAACATAATCCCCACTTCTCCCTCCTGGCACTTTCCATGTGGGAGATATAGCAGGATGTATATTGGTTTTGAGGACAACTCAACGGACAGTGTAGGGAGAAAAGGTCCTGGCTCCTTGAATGCCGTTTCTGGAGACACTGCGATCAATGTGGGAGATATGTCAAGATGTGTGTTGGTTTTGAGGACGGCTCTCTGGAGAGTCTTAGCAAAGAGGTCACACAGATAATCAGAGCAATTCTCAGAGACACTGAGAACAAGCTCCGCAATTCCCTCCTGGCACTTTCCCTGTAGGAGATACCGCAAGACGTTTCTGTATATTGGGCACAGCGCTCTGCACGGTGTTAGCAGAGACTTTCCCGGGACAGTGAAACCCTATGTCAGAGACACTGAGAAGAAGCCCCAATGTTCCCTCCAGGCACTTTCAGTGTGGGTGCCTTCTCCACGTGGTTCCTGGTTTCACTGCAGCACTGAAGAGAATGTTAGCAAAGAGGTAACCGGGACAGTGAAAACAGTACTCAAAGACAGGGAGAGCAAGCTCTCTCTTGGCACTTTGGATGTGGGACATACAGCGAGATGTTTGCTGCTTTTGCGTTTGGCTGTTGGGAGATTTACAGCACAAAGATATCTAGTTGATTTGAAGCAGTTCCGAGAAAGTCTAAACATAATCCCCACTTCTCCCTCCTGGCACTTTCCATGTGGGAGATATAGCAGGATGTATATTGGTTTTGAGGACAACTCAATGGACAGTGTAGGGAGAAAAGGTCCTGGCTCCTTGAATGCCGTTTCTGGAGACACTGCGATCAATGTGGGAGATATGTCAAGATGTGTGTTTGTTTTGAGGACGGCTCTCTGGAGAGTCTTAGCAAAGAGGTCACACAGATAATCAGAGCAATTCTCAGAGACACTGAGAACAAGCTCCGCAATTCCCTCCTGGCACTTTCCCTGTAGGAGATACCGCAAGACGTTTCTGTATATTGGGCACAGCGCTCTGCACGGTGTTAGCAGAGACTTTCCCGGGACAGTGAAACCCTATGTCAGAGACACTGAGAAGAAGCCCCAATGTTCCCTCCAGGCACTTTCAGTGTGGGTGCTTTCTCCACGTGGTTCCTGGTTTCACTGCAGCTCTGAAGAGAATGTTAGCAAAGAGGTAACCGGGACAGTGAAAACAGTACTCAAAGACAGGGAGAGCAAGCTCTCTCTTGGCACTTTGGATGTGGGACATACAGCGAGATGTTTGCTGCTTTTGCGTTTGGCTGTTGGGAGATTTACAGCACAAAGATATCTAGTTGATTTGAAGCAGTTCCGAGAAAGTCTAAACATAATCCCCACTTCTCCCTCCTGGCACTTTCCATGTGGGAGATATAGCAGGATGTATATTGGTTTTGAGGACAACTCAACGGACAGTGTAGGGAGAAAACCTCCTGGCTCCTTGAATGCCGTTTCTGGAGACACTGCGATCAATGTGGGAGATATGTCAAGATGTGTGTTTGTTTTGAGGACGGCTCTCTGGAGAGTCTTAGCAAAGAGGTCACACAGATAATCAGAGCAATTCTCAGAGACACTGAGAACAAGCTCCGCAATTCCCTCCTGGCACTTTCCCTGTAGGAGATACCGCAAGACGTTTCTGTATATTGGGCACAGCGCTCTGCACGGTGTTAGCAGAGACTTTCCCGGGACAGTGAAACCCTATGTCAGAGACACTGAGAAGAAGCCCCAATGTTCCCTCCAGGCACTTTCAGTGTGGGTGCCTTCTCCACGTGGTTCCTGGTTTCACTGCAGCTCTGAAGAGAATGTTAGCAAAGAGGTAACCGGGACAGTGAAAACAGTACTCAAAGACAGGGAGAGCAAGCTCTCTCTTGGCACTTTGGATGTGGGACATACAGCGAGATGTTTGCTGCTTTTGCGTTTGGCTGTTGGGAGATTTACAGCACAAAGATATCTAGTTGATTTGAAGCAGTTCCGAGAAAGTCTAAACATAATCCCCACTTCTCCCTCCTGGCACTTTCCATGTGGGAGATATAGCAGGATGTATATTGGTTTTGAGGACAACTCAATGGACAGTGTAGGGAGAAAAGGTCCTGGCTCCTTGAATGCCGTTTCTGGAGACACTGCGATCAATGTGGGAGATATGTCAAGATGTGTGTTGGTTTTGAGGACGGCTCTCTGGAGAGTCTTAGCAAAGAGGTCACACAGATAATCAGAGCAATTCTCAGAGACACTGAGAACAAGCTCCGCAATTCCCTCCTGGCACTTTCCCTGTAGGAGATACCGCAAGACGTTTCTGTATATTGGGCACAGCGCTCTGCACGGTGTTAGCAGAGACTTTCCCGGGACAGTGAAACCCTATGTCAGAGACACTGAGAAGAAGCCCCAATGTTCCCTCCAGGCACTTTCAGTGTGGGTGCCTTCTCCACGTGGTTCCTGGTTTCACTGCAGCTCTGAAGAGAATGTTAGCAAAGAGGTAACCGGGACAGTGAAAACAGTACTCAAAGACAGGGAGAGCAAGCTCTCTCTTGGCACTTTGGATGTGGGACATACAGCGAGATGTTTGCTGCTTTTGCGTTTGGCTGTTGGGAGATTTACAGCACAAAGATATCTAGTTGATTTGAAGCAGTTCCGAGAGAGTCTAAACATAATCCCCACTTCTCCCTCCTGGCACTTTCCATGTGGGAGATATAGCAGGATGTATATTGGTTTTGAGGACAACTCAATGGACAGTGTAGGGAGAAAAGGTCCTGGCTCCTTGAATGCCGTTTCTGGAGACACTGCGATCAATGTGGGAGATATGTCAAGATGTGTGTTTGTTTTGAGGACGGCTCTCTGGAGAGTCTTAGCAAAGAGGTCACACAGATAATCAGAGCAATTCTCAGAGACACTGAGAACAAGCTCCGCAATTCCCTCCTGGCACTTTCCCTGTAGGAGATACCGCAAGACGTTTCTGTATATTGGGCACAGCGCTCTGCACGGTGTTAGCAGAGACTTTCCCGGCACAGTGAAACCCTATGTCAGAGACACTGAGAAGAAGCCCCAATGTTCCCTCCAGGCACTTTCAGTGTGGGTGCCTTCTCCACGTGGTTCCTGGTTTCACTGCAGCACTGAAGAGAATGTTAGCAAAGAGGTAACCGGGACAGTGAAAACAGTACTCAAAGACAGGGAGAGCAAGCTCTCTCTTGGCACTTTGGATGTGGGACATACAGCGAGATGTTTGCTGCTTTTGCGTTTGGCTGTTGGGAGATTTACAGCACAAAGATATCTAGTTGATTTGAAGCAGTTCCGAGAGAGTCTAAACATAATCCCCACTTCTCCCTCCTGGCACTTTCCATGTGGGAGATATAGCAGGATGTATATTGGTTTTGAGGACAACTCAATGGACAGTGTAGGGAGAAAAGGTCCTGGCTCCTTGAATGCCGTTTCTGGAGACACTGCGATCAATGTGGGAGATATGTCAAGATGTGTGTTTGTTTTGAGGACGGCTCTCTGGAGAGTCTTAGCAAAGAGGTCACACAGATAATCAGAGCAATTCTCAGAGACACTGAGAACAAGCTCCGCAATTCCCTCCTGGCACTTTCCCTGTAGGAGATACCGCAAGACGTTTCTGTATATTGGGCACAGCGCTCTGCACGGTGTTAGCAGAGACTTTCCCGGGACAGTGAAACCCTATGTCAGAGACACTGAGAAGAAGCCCCAGTGTTCCCTCCAGGCACTTTCAGTGTGGGTGCCTTCTCCACGTGGTTCCTGGTTTCACTGCAGCTCTGAAGAGAATGTTAGCAAAGAGGTAACCGGGACAGTGAAAACAGTACTCAAAGACAGGGAGAGCAAGCTCTCTCTTGGCACTTTGGATGTGGGACATACAGCGAGATGTTTGCTGCTTTTGCGTTTGGCTGTTGGGAGATTTACAGCACAAAGATATCTAGTTGATTTGAAGCAGTTCCGAGAAAGTCTAAACATAATCCCCACTTCTCCCTCCTGGCACTTTCCATGTGGGAGATATAGCAGGATGTATATTGGTTTTGAGGACAACTCAATGGACAGTGTAGGGAGAAAAGGTCCTGGCTCCTTGAATGCCGTTTCTGGAGACACTGCGATCAATGTGGGAGATATGTCAAGATGTGTGTTTGCTTTGAGGACGGCTCTCTGGAGAGTCTTAGCAAAGAGGTCACACAGATAATCAGAGCAATTCTCAGAGACACTGAGAACAAGCTCCGCAATTCCCTCCTGGCACTTTCCCTGTAGGAGATACCGCAAGACGTTTCTGTATATTGGGCACAGCGCTCTGCACGGTGTCAGCAGAGACTTTCCCGGGACAGTGAAACCCTATGTCAGAGACACTGAGAAGAAGCCCCAATGTTCCCTCCAGGCACTTTCAGTGTGGGTGCTTTCTCCACGTGGTTCCTGGTTTCACTGCAGCTCTGAAGAGAATGTTAGCAAAGAGGTAACCGGGACAGTGAAAACAGTACTCAAAGACAGGGAGAGCAAGCTCTCTCTTGGCACTTTGGATGTGGGACATACAGCGAGATGTTTGCTGCTTTTGCGTTTGGCTGTTGGGAGATTTACAGCACAAAGATATCTAGTTGATTTGAAGCAGTTCCGAGAAAGTCTAAACATAATCCCCACTTCTCCCTCCTGGCACTTTCCATGTGGGAGATATAGCAGGATGTATATTGGTTTTGAGGACAACTCAATGGACAGTGTAGGGAGAAAAGGTCCTGGCTCCTTGAATGCCGTTTCTGGAGACACTGCGATCAATGTGGGAGATATGTCAAGATGTGTGTTTGCTTTGAGGACGGCTCTCTGGAGAGTCTTAGCAAAGAGGTCACACAGATAATCAGAGCAATTCTCAGAGACACTGAGAACAAGCTCCGCAATTCCCTCCTGGCACTTTCCCTGTAGGAGATACCACAAGACGTTTCTGTATATTGGGCACAGCGCTCTGCACGGTGTCAGCAGAGACTTTCCCGGGACAGTGAAACCCTATGTCAGAGACACTGAGAAGAAGCCCCAATGTTCCCTCCAGGCACTTTCAGTGTGGGTGCTTTCTCCACGTGGTTCCTGGTTTCACTGCAGCTCTGAAGAGAATGTTAGCAAAGAGGTAACCGGGACAGTGAAAACAGTACTCAAAGACAGGGAGAGCAAGCTCTCTCTTGGCACTTTGGATGTGGGACATACAGCGAGATGTTTGCTGCTTTTGCGTTTGGCTGTTGGGAGATTTACAGCACAAAGATATCTAGTTGATTTGAAGCAGTTCCGAGAAAGTCTAAACATAATCCCCACTTCTCCCTCCTGGCACTTTCCATGTGGGAGATATAGCAGGATGTATATTGGTTTTGAGGACAACTCAACGGACAGTGTAGGGAGAAAACCTCCTGGCTCCTTGAATGCCGTTTCTGGAGACACTGCGATCAATGTGGGAGATATGTCAAGATGTGTGTTGGTTTTGAGGACGGCTCTCTGGAGAGTCTTAGCAAAGAGGTCACACAGATAATCAGAGCAATTCTCAGAGACACTGAGAACAAGCTCCGCAATTCCCTCCTGGCACTTTCCCTGTAGGAGATACCGCAAGACGTTTCTGTATATTGGGCACAGCGCTCTGCACGGTGTTAGCAGAGACTTTCCCGGCACAGTGAAACCCTATGTCAGAGACACTGAGAAGAAGCCCCAATGTTCCCTCCAGGCACTTTCAGTGTGGGTGCCTTCTCCACGTGGTTCCTGGTTTCACTGCAGCTCTGAAGAGAATGTTAGCAAAGAGGTAACCGGGACAGTGAAAACAGTACTCAAAGACAGGGAGAGCAAGCTCTCTCTTGGCACTTTGGATGTGGGACATACAGCGAGATGTTTGCTGCTTTTGCGTTTGGCTGTTGGGAGATTTACAGCACAAAGATATCTAGTTGATTTGAAGCAGTTCCGAGAGAGTCTAAACATAATCCCCACTTCTCCCTCCTGGCACTTTCCATGTGGGAGATATAGCAGGATGTATATTGGTTTTGAGGACAACTCAATGGACAGTGTAGGGAGAAAAGGTCCTGGCTCCTTGAATGCCGTTTCTGGAGACACTGCGATCAATGTGGGAGATATGTCAAGATGTGTGTTTGTTTTGAGGACGGCTCTCTGGAGAGTCTTAGCAAAGAGGTCACACAGATAATCAGAGCAATTCTCAGAGACACTGAGAACAAGCTCCGCAATTCCCTCCTGGCACTTTCCCTGTAGGAGATACCGCAAGACGTTTCTGTATATTGGGCACAGCGCTCTGCACGGTGTTAGCAGAGACTTTCCCGGGACAGTGAAACCCTATGTCAGAGACACTGAGAAGAAGCCCCAATGTTCCCTCCAGGCACTTTCAGTGTGGGTGCCTTCTCCACGTGGTTCCTGGTTTCACTGCAGCACTGAAGAGAATGTTAGCAAAGAGGTAACCGGGACAGTGAAAACAGTACTCAAAGACAGGGAGAGCAAGCTCTCTCTTGGCACTTTGGATGTGGGACATACAGCGAGATGTTTGCTGCTTTTGCGTTTGGCTGTTGGGAGATTTACAGCACAAAGATATCTAGTTGATTTGAAGCAGTTCCGAGAAAGTCTAAACATAATCCCCACTTCTCCCTCCTGGCACTTTCCATGTGGGAGATATAGCAGGATGTATATTGGTTTTGAGGACAACTCAATGGACAGTGTAGGGAGAAAAGGTCCTGGCTCCTTGAATGCCGTTTCTGGAGACACTGCGATCAATGTGGGAGATATGTCAAGATGTGTGTTTGTTTTGAGGACGGCTCTCTGGAGCGTCTTAGCAAAGAGGTCACACAGATAATCAGAGCAATTCTCAGAGACACTGAGAACAAGCTCCGCAATTCCCTCCTGGCACTTTCCCTGTAGGAGATACCGCAAGACGTTTCTGTATATTGGGCACAGCGCTCTGCACGGTGTTAGCAGAGACTTTCCCGGGACAGTGAAACCCTATGTCAGAGACACTGAGAAGAAGCCCCAATGTTCCCTCCAGGCACTTTCAGTGTGGGTGCCTTCTCCACGTGGTTCCTGGTTTCACTGCAGCTCTGAAGAGAATGTTAGCAAAGAGGTAACCGGGACAGTGAAAACAGTACTCAAAGACAGGGAGAGCAAGCTCTCTCTTGGCACTTTGGATGTGGGACATACAGCGAGATGTTTGCTGCTTTTGCGTTTGGCTGTTGGGAGATTTACAGCACAAAGATATCTAGTTGATTTGAAGCAGTTCCGAGAAAGTCTAAACATAATCCCCACTTCTCCCTCCTGGCACTTTCCATGTGGGAGATATAGCAGGATGTATATTGGTTTTGAGGACAACTCAATGGACAGTGTAGGGAGAAAAGGTCCTGGCTCCTTGAATGCCGTTTCTGGAGACACTGCGATCAATGTGGCAGATATGTCAAGATGTGTGTTTGTTTTGAGGACGGCTCTCTGGAGAGTCTTAGCAAAGAGGTCACACAGATAATCAGAGCAATTCTCAGAGACACTGAGAACAAGCTCCGCAATTCCCTCCTGGCACTTTCCCTGTAGGAGATACCGCAAGACGTTTCTGTATATTGGGCACAGCGCTCTGCACGGTGTTAGCAGAGACTTTCCCGGGACAGTGAAACCCTATGTCAGAGACACTGAGAAGAAGCCCCAATGTTCCCTCCAGGCACTTTCAGTGTGGGTGCCTTCTCCACGTGGTTCCTGGTTTCACTGCAGCTCTGAAGAGAATGTTAGCAAAGAGGTAACCGGGACAGTGAAAACAGTACTCAAAGACAGGGAGAGCAAGCTCTCTCTTGGCACTTTGGATGTGGGACATACAGCGAGATGTTTGCTGCTTTTGCGTTTGGCTGTTGGGAGATTTACAGCACAAAGATATCTAGTTGATTTGAAGCAGTTCCGAGAAAGTCTAAACATAATCCCCACTTCTCCCTCCTGGCACTTTCCATGTGGGAGATATAGCAGGATGTATATTGGTTTTGAGGACAACTCAATGGACAGTGTAGGGAGAAAAGGTCCTGGCTCCTTGAATGCCGTTTCTGGAGACACTGCGATCAATGTGGGAGATATGTCAAGATGTGTGTTGGTTTTGAGGACGGCTCTCTGGAGAGTCTTAGCAAAGAGGTCACACAGATAATCAGAGCAGTTCTCAGAGACACTGAGAACAAGCTCCGCAATTCCCTCCTGGCACTTTCCCTGTAGGAGATACCGCAAGACGTTTCTGTATATTGGGCACAGCGCTCTGCACGGTGTTAGCAGAGACTTTCCCGGGACAGTGAAACCCTATGTCAGAGACACTGAGAAGAAGCCCCAATGTTCCCTCCAGGCACTTTCAGTGTGGGTGCTTTCTCCACGTGGTTCCTGGTTTCACTGCAGCTCTGAAGAGAATGTTAGCAAAGAGGTAACCGGGACGGTGAAAACAGTACTCAAAGACAGGGAGCACAAGCTCTCTCTTGGCACTTTGGATGTGGGACGTACAGCGAGATGTTTGCTGCTTTTGCGTTTGGCTGTTGGGAGATTTACAGCACAAAGATATCTAGTTGATTTGAAGCAGTTCCGAGAAAGTCTAAACATAATCCCCACTTCTCCCTCCTGGCACTTTCCATGTGGGAGATATAGCAGGATGTATATTGGTTTTGAGGACAACTCAACGGACAGTGTAGGGAGAAAAGGTCCTGGCTCCTTGAATGCCGTTTCTGGAGACACTGCGATCAATGTGGGAGATATGTCAAGATGTGTGTTTGTTTTGAGGACGGCTCTCTGGAGAGTCTTAGCAAAGAGGTCACACAGATAATCAGAGCAATTCTCAGAGACACTGAGAACAAGCTCCGCAATTCCCTCCTGGCACTTTCCCTGTAGGAGATACCGCAAGACGTTTCTGTATATTGGGCACAGCGCTCTGCACGGTGTTAGCAGAGACTTTCCCGGGACAGTGAAACCCTATGTCAGAGACACTGAGAAGAAGCCCCAATGTTCCCTCCAGGCACTTTCAGTGTGGGTGCTTTCTCCACGTGGTTGCTGGTTTCACTGTGGCTCTGAAGAGAATGTTAGCAAAGAGGTAACCGGGACAGTGAAAACAGTACTCAAAGACAGGGAGAGCAAGCTCTCTCTTGGCACTTTGGATGTGGGACATACAGCGAGATGTTTGCTGCTTTTGCGTTTGGCTGTTGGGAGATTTACAGCACAAAGATATCTAGTTGATTTGAAGCAGTTCCGAGAAAGTCTAAACATAATCCCCACTTCTCCCTCCTGGCACTTTCCATGTGGGAGATATAGCAGGATGTATATTGGTTTTGAGGACAACTCAATGGACAGTGTAGGGAGAAAAGGTCCTGGCTCCTTGAATGCCGTTTCTGGAGACACTGCGATCAATGTGGCAGATATGTCAAGATGTGTGTTTGTTTTGAGGACGGCTCTCTGGAGAGTCTTAGCAAAGAGGTCACAGGGATAATCAGAGCAATTCTCAGAGACACTGAGAACAAGCTCCGCAATTCCCTCCTGGCACTTTCCCTGTAGGAGATACCGCAAGACGTTTCTGTATATTGGGCACAGCGCTCTGCACGGTGTTAGCAGAGACTTTCCCGGCACAGTGAAACCCTATGTCAGAGGCACTGAGAAGAAGCCCCAATGTTCCCTCCAGGCACTTTCAGTGTGGGTGCCTTCTCCACGTGGTTCCTGGTTTCACTGCAGCTCTGAAGAGAATGTTAGCAAAGAGGTAACCGGGACAGTGAAAACAGTACTCAAAGACAGGGAGAGCAAGCTCTCTCTTGGCACTTTGGATGTGGGACATACAGCGAGATGTTTGCTGCTTTTGCGTTTGGCTGTTGGGAGATTTACAGCACAAAGATATCTAGTTGATTTGAAGCAGTTCCGAGAAAGTCTAAACATAATCCCCACTTCTCCCTCCTGGCACTTTCCATGTGGGAGATATAGCAGGATGTATATTGGTTTTGAGGACAACTCAACGGACAGTGTAGGGAGAAAAGGTCCTGGCTCCTTGAATGCCGTTTCTGGAGACACTGCGATCAATGTGGGAGATATGTCAAGATGTGTGTTTGTTTTGAGGACGGCTCTCTGGAGAGTCTTAGCAAAGAGGTCACACAGATAATCAGAGCAATTCTCAGAGACACTGAGAACAAGCTCCGCAATTCCCTCCTGGCACTTTCCCTGTAGGAGATACCGCAAGACGTTTCTGTATATTGGGCACAGCGCTCTGCACGGTGTTAGCAGAGACTTTCCCGGCACAGTGAAACCCTATGTCAGAGACACTGAGAAGAAGCCCCAATGTTCCCTCCAGGCACTTTCAGTGTGGCTGCTTTCTCCACGTGGTTCCTGGTTTCACTGCAGCTCTGAAGAGAATGTTAGCAAAGAGGTAACCGGGACAGTGAAAACAGTACTCAAAGACAGGGAGAGCAAGCTCTCTCTTGGCACTTTGGATGTGGGACATACAGCGAGATGTTTGCTGCTTTTGCGTTTGGCTGTTGGGAGATTTACAGCACAAAGATATCTAGTTGATTTGAAGCAGTTCCGAGAAAGTCTAAACATAATCCCCACTTCTCCCTCCTGGCACTTTCCATGTGGGAGATATAGCAGGATGTATATTGGTTTTGAGGACAACTCAATGGACAGTGTAGGGAGAAAAGGTCCTGGCTCCTTGAATGCCGTTTCTGGAGACACTGCGATCAATGTGGGAGATATGTCAAGATGTGTGTTGGTTTTGAGGACGGCTCTCTGGAGAGTCTTAGCAAAGAGGTCACACAGATAATCAGAGCAGTTCTCAGAGACACTGAGAACAAGCTCCGCAATTCCCTCCTGGCACTTTCCCTGTAGGAGATACCGCAAGACGTTTCTGTATATTGGGCACAGCGCTCTGCACGGTGTTAGCAGAGACTTTCCCGGGACAGTGAAACCCTATGTCAGAGACACTGAGAAGAAGCCCCAATGTTCCCTCCAGGCACTTTCAGTGTGGGTGCTTTCTCCACGTGGTTCCTGGTTTCACTGCAGCTCTGAAGAGAATGTTAGCAAAGAGGTAACCGGGACAGTGAAAACAGTACTCAAAGACAGGGAGAGCAAGCTCTCTCTTGGCACTTTGGATGTGGGACATACAGCGAGATGTTTGCTGCTTTTGCGTTTGGCTGTTGGGAGATTTACAGCACAAAGATATCTAGTTGATTTGAAGCAGTTCCGAGAAAGTCTAAACATAATCCCCACTTCTCCCTCCTGGCACTTTCCATGTGGGAGATATAGCAGGATGTATATTGGTTTTGAGGACAACTCAACGGACAGTGTAGGGAGAAAAGGTCCTGGCTCCTTGAATGCCGTTTCTGGAGACACTGCGATCAATGTGGGAGATATGTCAAGATGTGTGTTTGTTTTGAGGACGGCTCTCTGGAGAGTCTTAGCAAAGAGGTCACACAGATAATCAGAGCAATTCTCAGAGACACTGAGAACAAGCTCCGCAATTCCCTCCTGGCACTTTCCCTGTAGGAGATACCGCAAGACGTTTCTGTATATTGGGCACAGCGCTCTGCACGGTGTTAGCAGAGACTTTCCCGGCACAGTGAAACCCTATGTCAGAGACACTGAGAAGAAGCCCCAATGTTCCCTCCAGGCACTTTCAGTGTGGCTGCTTTCTCCACGTGGTTCCTGGTTTCACTGCAGCTCTGAAGAGAATGTTAGCAAAGAGGTAACCGGGACAGTGAAAACAGTACTCAAAGACAGGGAGAGCAAGCTCTCTCTTGGCACTTTGGATGTGGGACATACAGCGAGATATTTGCTGCTTTTGCGTTTGGCTGTTGGGAGATTTACAGCACAAAGATATCTAGTTGATTTGAAGCAGTTCCGAGAAAGTCTAAACATAATCCCCACTTCTCCCTCCTGGCACTTTCCATGTGGGAGATATAGCAGGATGTATATTGGTTTTGAGGACAACTCAATGGACAGTGTAGGGAGAAAAGGTCCTGGCTCCTTGAATGCCGTTTCTGGAGACACTGCGATCAATGTGGGAGATATGTCAAGATGTGTGTTGGTTTTGAGGACGGCTCTCTGGAGAGTCTTAGCAAAGAGGTCACACAGATAATCAGAGCAGTTCTCAGAGACACTGAGAACAAGCTCCGCAATTCCCTCCTGGCACTTTCCCTGTAGGAGATACCGCAAGACGTTTCTGTATATTGGGCACAGCGCTCTGCACGGTGTTAGCAGAGACTTTCCCGGGACAGTGAAACCCTATGTCAGAGACACTGAGAAGAAGCCCCAATGTTCCCTCCAGGCACTTTCAGTGTGGGTGCTTTCTCCACGTGGTTCCTGGTTTCACTGCAGCTCTGAAGAGAATGTTAGCAAAGAGGTAACCGGGACGGTGAAAACAGTACTCAAAGACAGGGAGCGCAAGCTCTCTCTTGGCACTTTGGATGTGGGACGTACAGCGAGATGTTTGCTGCTTTTGCGTTTGGCTGTTGGGAGATTTACAGCACAAAGATATCTAGTTGATTTGAAGCAGTTCCGAGAAAGTCTAAACATAATCCCCACTTCTCCCTCCTGGCACTTTCCATGTGGGAGATATAGCAGGATGTATATTGGTTTTGAGGACAACTCAATGGACAGTGTAGGGAGAAAACCTCCTGGCTCCTTGAATGCCGTTTCTGGAGACACTGCGATCAATGTGGGAGATATGTCAAGATGTGTGTTGGTTTTGAGGACGGCTCTCTGGAGAGTCTTAGCAAAGAGGTCACACAGATAATCAGAGCAATTCTCAGAGACACTGAGAACAAGCTCGACAATTCCCTCCTGGCACTTTCCCTGTAGGAGATACCGCAAGACGTTTCTGTATATTGGGCACAGCGCTCTGCACGGTGTTAGCAGAGACTTTCCCGGGACAGTGAAACCCTATGTCAGAGACACTGAGAAGAAGCCCCAATGTTCCCTCCAGGCACTTTCAGTGTGGGTGCTTTCTCCACGTGGTTCCTGGTTTCACTGCAGCTCTGAAGAGAATGTTAGCAAAGAGGTAACCGGGACAGTGAAAACAGTACTCAAAGACAGGGAGAGCAAGCTCTCTCTTGGCACTTTGGATGTGGGACATACAGCGAGATGTTTGCTGCTTTTGCGTTTGGCTGTTGGGAGATTTACAGCACAAAGATATCTAGTTGATTTGAAGCAGTTCCGAGAAAGTCTAAACATAATCCCCACTTCTCCCTCCTGGCACTTTCCATGTGGGAGATATAGCAGGTTGTATATTGGTTTTGAGGACAACTCAATGGACAGTGTAGGGAGAAAACCTCCTGGCTCCTTGAATGCCGTTTCTGGAGACACTGCGATCAATGTGGGAGATATGTCAAGATGTGTGTTGGTTTTGAGGACGGCTCTCTGGAGAGTCTTAGCAAAGAGGTCACACAGATAATCAGAGCAATTCTCAGAGACACTGAGAACAAGCTCCGCAATTCCCTCCTGGCACTTTCCCTGTAGGACATACCGCAAGACGTTTCTGTATATTGGGCACAGCGCTCTGCACGGTGTTAGCAGAGACTTTCCCGGGACAGTGAAACCCTATGTCAGAGACACTGAGAAGAAGCCCCAATGTTCCCTCCAGGCACTTTCAGTGTGGCTGCTTTCTCCACGTGGTTCCTGGTTTCACTGCGGCTCTGAAGAGAATGTTAGCAAAGAGGTAACCGGGACAGTGAAAACAGTACTCAAAGACAGGGAGAGCAAGCTCTCTCTTGGCACTTTGGATGTGGGACATACAGCGAGATGTTTGCTGCTTTTGCGTTTGGCTGTTGGGAGATTTACAGCACAAAGATATCTAGTTGATTTGAAGCAGTTCCGAGAAAGTCTAAACATAATCCCCACTTCTCCCTCCTGGCACTTTCCATGTGGGAGATATAGCAGGATGTATATTGGTTTTGAGGACAACTCAACGGACAGTGTAGGGAGAAAAGGTCCTGGCTCCTTGAATGCCGTTTCTGGAGACACTGCGATCAATGTGGGAGATATGTCAAGATGTGTGTTTGTTTTGAGGACGGCTCTCTGGAGAGTCTTAGCAAAGAGGTCACACAGATAATCAGAGCAATTCTCAGAGACACTGAGAACAAGCTCCGCAATTCCCTCCTGGCACTTTCCCTGTAGGAGATACCGCAAGACGTTTCTGTATATTGGGCACAGCGCTCTGCACGGTGTTAGCAGAGACTTTCCCGGGACAGTGAAACCCTATGTCAGAGACACTGAGAAGAAGCCCCAATGTTCCCTCCAGGCACTTTCAGTGTGGGTGCTTTCTCCACGTGGTTCCTGGTTTCACTGCAGCTCTGAAGAGAATGTTAGCAAAGAGGTAACCGGGACAGTGAAAACAGTACTCAAAGACAGGGAGAGCAAGCTCTCTCTTGGCACTTTGGATGTGGGACATACAGCGAGATGTTTGCTGCTTTTGCGTTTGGCTGTTGGGAGATTTACAGCACAAAGATATCTAGTTGATTTGAAGCAGTTCCGAGAAAGTCTAAACATAATCCCCACTTCTCCCTCCTGGCACTTTCCATGTGGGAGATATAGCAGGATGTATATTGGTTTTGAGGACAACTCAATGGACAGTGTAGGGAGAAAAGGTCCTGGCTCCTTGAATGTCGTTTCTGGAGACACTGCGATCAATGTGGCAGATATGTCAAGATGTGTGTTTGTTTTGAGGACGGCTCTCTGGAGAGTCTTAGCAAAGAGGTCACACAGATAATCAGAGCAATTCTCAGAGACACTGAGAACAAGCTCCGCAATTCCCTCCTGGCACTTTCCCTGTAGGAGATACCGCAAGACGTTTCTGTATATTGGGCACAGCGCTCTGCACGGTGTTAGCAGAGACTTTCCCGGCACAGTGAAACCCTATGTCAGAGGCACTGAGAAGAAGCCCCAATGTTCCCTCCAGGCACTTTCAGTGTGGGTGCTTTCTCCACGTGGTTCCTGGTTTCACTACAGCTCTGAAGAGAATGTTAGCAAAGAGGTAACCGGGACAGTGAAAACAGTACTCAAAGACAGGGAGAGCAAGCTCTCTCTTGGCACTTTGGATGTGGGACATACAGCGAGATGTTTGCTGCTTTTGCGTTTGGCTGTTGGGAGATTTACAGCACAAAGATATCTAGTTGATTTGAAGCAGTTCCGAGAAAGTCTAAACATAATCCCCACTTCTCCCTCCTGGCACTTTCCATGTGGGAGATATAGCAGGATGTATATTGGTTTTGAGGACAACTCAACGGACAGTGTAGGGAGAAAAGGTCCTGGCTCCTTGAATGCCGTTTCTGGAGACACTGCGATCAATGTGGGAGATATGTCAAGATGTGTGTTTGTTTTGAGGACGGCTCTCTGGAGAGTCTTAGCAAAGAGGTCACACAGATAATCAGAGCAATTCTCAGAGACACTGAGAACAAGCTCCGCAATTCCCTCCTGGCACTTTCCCTGTAGGAGATACCGCAAGACGTTTCTGTATATTGGGCACAGCGCTCTGCACGGTGTTAGCAGAGACTTTCCCGGGACAGTGAAACCCTATGTCAGAGACACTGAGAAGAAGCCCCAATGTTCCCTCCAGGCACTTTCAGTGTGGGTGCCTTCTCCACGTGGTTCCTGGTTTCACTGCAGCTCTGAAGAGAATGTTAGCAAAGAGGTAACCGGGACAGTGAAAACAGTACTCAAAGACAGGGAGAGCAAGCTCTCTCTTGGCACTTTGGATGTGGGACATACAGCGAGATGTTTGCTGCTTTTGCGTTTGGCTGTTGGGAGATTTACAGCACAAAGATATCTAGTTGATTTGAAGCAGTTCCGAGAAAGTCTAAACATAATCCCCACTTCTCCCTCCTGGCACTTTCCATGTGGGAGATATAGCAGGATGTATATTGGTTTTGAGGACAACTCAATGGACAGTGTAGGGAGAAAAGGTCCTGGCTCCTTGAATGCCGTTTCTGGAGACACTGCGATCAATGTGGGAGATATGTCAAGATGTGTGTTGGTTTTGAGGACGGCTCTCTGGAGAGTCTTAGCAAAGAGGTCACACAGATAATCAGAGCAGTTCTCAGAGACACTGAGAACAAGCTCCGCAATTCCCTCCTGGCACTTTCCCTGTAGGAGATACCGCAAGACGTTTCTGTATATTGGGCACAGCGCTCTGCACGGTGTTAGCAGAGACTTTCCCGGGACAGTGAAACCCTATGTCAGAGACACTGAGAAGAAGCCCCAATGTTCCCTCCAGGCACTTTCAGTGTGGGTGCTTTCTCCACGTGGTTCCTGGTTTCACTGCAGCTCTGAAGAGAATGTTAGCAAAGAGGTAACCGGGACGGTGAAAACAGTACTCAAAGACAGGGAGCACAAGCTCTCTCTTGGCACTTTGGATGTGGGACGTACAGCGAGATGTTTGCTGCTTTTGCGTTTGGCTGTTGGGAGATTTACAGCACAAAGATATCTAGTTGATTTGAAGCAGTTCCGAGAAAGTCTAAACATAATCCCCACTTCTCCCTCCTGGCACTTTCCATGTGGGAGATATAGCAGGATGTATATTGGTTTTGAGGACAACTCAACGGACAGTGTAGGGAGAAAAGGTCCTGGCTCCTTGAATGCCGTTTCTGGAGACACTGCGATCAATGTGGGAGATATGTCAAGATGTGTGTTTGTTTTGAGGACGGCTCTCTGGAGAGTCTTAGCAAAGAGGTCACACAGATAATCAGAGCAATTCTCAGAGACACTGAGAACAAGCTCCGCAATTCCCTCCTGGCACTTTCCCTGTAGGAGATACCGCAAGACGTTTCTGTATATTGGGCACAGCGCTCTGCACGGTGTTAGCAGAGACTTTCCCGGGACAGTGAAACCCTATGTCAGAGACACTGAGAAGAAGCCCCAATGTTCCCTCCAGGCACTTTCAGTGTGGGTGCTTTCTCCACGTGGTTGCTGGTTTCACTGTGGCTCTGAAGAGAATGTTAGCAAAGAGGTAACCGGGACAGTGAAAACAGTACTCAAAGACAGGGAGAGCAAGCTCTCTCTTGGCACTTTGGATGTGGGACATACAGCGAGATGTTTGCTGCTTTTGCGTTTGGCTGTTGGGAGATTTACAGCACAAAGATATCTAGTTGATTTGAAGCAGTTCCGAGAAAGTCTAAACATAATCCCCACTTCTCCCTCCTGGCACTTTCCATGTGGGAGATATAGCAGGATGTATATTGGTTTTGAGGACAACTCAATGGACAGTGTAGGGAGAAAAGGTCCTGGCTCCTTGAATGCCGTTTCTGGAGACACTGCGATCAATGTGGCAGATATGTCAAGATGTGTGTTTGTTTTGAGGACGGCTCTCTGGAGAGTCTTAGCAAAGAGGTCACAGGGATAATCAGAGCAATTCTCAGAGACACTGAGAACAAGCTCCGCAATTCCCTCCTGGCACTTTCCCTGTAGGAGATACCGCAAGACGTTTCTGTATATTGGGCACAGCGCTCTGCACGGTGTTAGCAGAGACTTTCCCGGCACAGTGAAACCCTATGTCAGAGGCACTGAGAAGAAGCCCCAATGTTCCCTCCAGGCACTTTCAGTGTGGGTGCCTTCTCCACGTGGTTCCTGGTTTCACTGCAGCTCTGAAGAGAATGTTAGCAAAGAGGTAACCGGGACAGTGAAAACAGTACTCAAAGACAGGGAGAGCAAGCTCTCTCTTGGCACTTTGGATGTGGGACATACAGCGAGATGTTTGCTGCTTTTGCGTTTGGCTGTTGGGAGATTTACAGCACAAAGATATCTAGTTGATTTGAAGCAGTTCCGAGAAAGTCTAAACATAATCCCCACTTCTCCCTCCTGGCACTTTCCATGTGGGAGATATAGCAGGATGTATATTGGTTTTGAGGACAACTCAACGGACAGTGTAGGGAGAAAAGGTCCTGGCTCCTTGAATGCCGTTTCTGGAGACACTGCGATCAATGTGGGAGATATGTCAAGATGTGTGTTTGTTTTGAGGACGGCTCTCTGGAGAGTCTTAGCAAAGAGGTCACACAGATAATCAGAGCAATTCTCAGAGACACTGAGAACAAGCTCCGCAATTCCCTCCTGGCACTTTCCCTGTAGGAGATACCGCAAGACGTTTCTGTATATTGGGCACAGCGCTCTGCACGGTGTTAGCAGAGACTTTCCCGGGACAGTGAAACCCTATGTCAGAGACACTGAGAAGAAGCCCCAATGTTCCCTCCAGGCACTTTCAGTGTGGGTGCTTTCTCCACGTGGTTCCTGGTTTCACTGCAGCTCTGAAGAGAATGTTAGCAAAGAGGTAACCGGGACGGTGAAAACAGTACTCAAAGACAGGGAGCACAAGCTCTCTCTTGGCACTTTGGATGTGGGACGTACAGCGAGATGTTTGCTGCTTTTGCGTTTGGCTGTTGGGAGATTTACAGCACAAAGATATCTAGTTGATTTGAAGCAGTTCCGAGAAAGTCTAAACATAATCCCCACTTCTCCCTCCTGGCACTTTCCATGTGGGAGATATAGCAGGATGTATATTGGTTTTGAGGACAACTCAACGGACAGTGTAGGGAGAAAAGGTCCTGGCTCCTTGAATGCCGTTTCTGGAGACACTGCGATCAATGTGGGAGATATGTCAAGATGTGTGTTTGTTTTGAGGACGGCTCTCTGGAGAGTCTTAGCAAAGAGGTCACACAGATAATCAGAGCAATTCTCAGAGACACTGAGAACAAGCTCCGCAATTCCCTCCTGGCACTTTCCCTGTAGGAGATACCGCAAGACGTTTCTGTATATTGGGCACAGCGCTCTGCACGGTGTTAGCAGAGACTTTCCCGGGACAGTGAAACCCTATGTCAGAGACACTGAGAAGAAGCCCCAATGTTCCCTCCAGGCACTTTCAGTGTGGGTGCTTTCTCCACGTGGTTGCTGGTTTCACTGTGGCTCTGAAGAGAATGTTAGCAAAGAGGTAACCGGGACAGTGAAAACAGTACTCAAAGACAGGGAGAGCAAGCTCTCTCTTGGCACTTTGGATGTGGGACATACAGCGAGATGTTTGCTGCTTTTGCGTTTGGCTGTTGGGAGATTTACAGCACAAAGATATCTAGTTGATTTGAAGCAGTTCCGAGAAAGTCTAAACATAATCCCCACTTCTCCCTCCTGGCACTTTCCATGTGGGAGATATAGCAGGATGTATATTGGTTTTGAGGACAACTCAATGGACAGTGTAGGGAGAAAAGGTCCTGGCTCCTTGAATGCCGTTTCTGGAGACACTGCGATCAATGTGGCAGATATGTCAAGATGTGTGTTTGTTTTGAGGACGGCTCTCTGGAGAGTCTTAGCAAAGAGGTCACAGGGATAATCAGAGCAATTCTCAGAGACACTGAGAACAAGCTCCGCAATTCCCTCCTGGCACTTTCCCTGTAGGAGATACCGCAAGACGTTTCTGTATATTGGGCACAGCGCTCTGCACGGTGTTAGCAGAGACTTTCCCGGCACAGTGAAACCCTATGTCAGAGGCACTGAGAAGAAGCCCCAATGTTCCCTCCAGGCACTTTCAGTGTGGGTGCCTTCTCCACGTGGTTCCTGGTTTCACTGCAGCTCTGAAGAGAATGTTAGCAAAGAGGTAACCGGGACAGTGAAAACAGTACTCAAAGACAGGGAGAGCAAGCTCTCTCTTGGCACTTTGGATGTGGGACATACAGCGAGATGTTTGCTGCTTTTGCGTTTGGCTGTTGGGAGATTTACAGCACAAAGATATCTAGTTGATTTGAAGCAGTTCCGAGAAAGTCTAAACATAATCCCCACTTCTCCCTCCTGGCACTTTCCATGTGGGAGATATAGCAGGATGTATATTGGTTTTGAGGACAACTCAATGGACAGTGTAGGGAGAAAAGGTCCTGGCTCCTTGAATGCCGTTTCTGGAGACACTGCGATCAATGTGGGAGATATGTCAAGATGTGTGTTGGTTTTGAGGACGGCTCTCTGGAGAGTCTTAGCAAAGAGGTCACACAGATAATCAGAGCAGTTCTCAGAGACACTGAGAACAAGCTCCGCAATTCCCTCCTGGCACTTTCCCTGTAGGAGATACCGCAAGACGTTTCTGTATATTGGGCACAGCGCTCTGCACGGTGTTAGCAGAGACTTTCCCGGGACAGTGAAACCCTATGTCAGAGACACTGAGAAGAAGCCCCAATGTTCCCTCCAGGCACTTTCAGTGTGGGTGCTTTCTCCACGTGGTTCCTGGTTTCACTGCAGCTCTGAAGAGAATGTTAGCAAAGAGGTAACCGGGACAGTGAAAACAGTACTCAAAGACAGGGAGCGCAAGCTCTCTCTTGGCACTTTGGATGTGGGACGTACAGCGAGATGTTTGCTGCTTTTGCGTTTGGCTGTTGGGAGATTTACAGCACAAAGATATCTAGTTGATTTGAAGCAGTTCCGAGAAAGTCTAAACATAATCCCCACTTCTCCCTCCTGGCACTTTCCATGTGGGAGATATAGCAGGATGTATATTGGTTTTGAGGACAACTCAACGGACAGTGTAGGGAGAAAAGGTCCTGGCTCCTTGAATGCCGTTTCTGGAGACACTGCGATCAATGTGGGAGATATGTCAAGATGTGTGTTTGTTTTGAGGACGGCTCTCTGGAGAGTCTTAGCAAAGAGGTCACACAGATAATCAGAGCAATTCTCAGAGACACTGAGAACAAGCTCCGCAATTCCCTCCTGGCACTTTCCCTGTAGGAGATACCGCAAGACGTTTCTGTATATTGGGCACAGCGCTCTGCACGGTGTTAGCAGAGACTTTCCCGGGACAGTGAAACCCTATGTCAGAGACACTGAGAAGAAGCCCCAATGTTCCCTCCAGGCACTTTCAGTGTGGGTGCTTTCTCCACGTGGTTGCTGGTTTCACTGTGGCTCTGAAGAGAATGTTAGCAAAGAGGTAACCGGGACAGTGAAAACAGTACTCAAAGACAGGGAGAGCAAGCTCTCTCTTGGCACTTTGGATGTGGGACATACAGCGAGATGTTTGCTGCTTTTGCGTTTGGCTGTTGGGAGATTTACAGCACAAAGATATCTAGTTGATTTGAAGCAGTTCCGAGAAAGTCTAAACATAATCCCCACTTCTCCCTCCTGGCACTTTCCATGTGGGAGATATAGCAGGATGTATATTGGTTTTGAGGACAACTCAATGGACAGTGTAGGGAGAAAAGGTCCTGGCTCCTTGAATGCCGTTTCTGGAGACACTGCGATCAATGTGGGAGATATGTCAAGATGTGTGTTTGTTTTGAGGACGGCTCTCTGGAGAGTCTTAGCAAAGAGGTCACAGGGATAATCAGAGCAATTCTCAGAGACACTGAGAACAAGCTCCGCAATTCCCTCCTGGCACTTTCCCTGTAGGAGATACCGCAAGACGTTTCTGTATATTGGGCACAGCGCTCTGCACGGTGTTAGCAGAGACTTTCCCGGGACAGTGAAACCCTATGTCAGAGGCACTGAGAAGAAGCCCCAATGTTCCCTCCAGGCACTTTCAGTGTGGGTGCCTTCTCCACGTGGTTCCTGGTTTCACTGCAGCTCTGAAGAGAATGTTAGCAAAGAGGTAACCGGGACGGTGAAAACAGTACTCAAAGACAGGGAGAGCAAGCTCTCTCTTGGCACTTTGGATGTGGGACGTACAGCGAGATGTTTGCTGCTTTTGCGTTTGGCTGTTGGGAGATTTACAGCACAAAGATATCTAGTTGATTTGAAGCAGTTCCGAGAAAGTCTAAACATAATCCCCACTTCTCCCTCCTGGCACTTTCCATGTGGGAGATATAGCAGGATGTATATTGGTTTTGAGGACAACTCAATGGACAGTGTAGGGAGAAAAGGTCCTGGCTCCTTGAATGCCGTTTCTGGAGACACTGCGATCAATGTGGGAGATATGTCAAGATGTGTGTTTGTTTTGAGGACGGCTCTCTGGAGAGTCTTAGCAAAGAGGTCACACAGATAATCAGAGCAATTCTCAGAGACACTGAGAACAAGCTCCGCAATTCCCTCCTGGCACTTTCCCTGTAGGAGATACCGCAAGACGTTTCTGTATATTGGGCACAGCGCTCTGCACGGTGTTAGCAGAGACTTTCCCGGGACAGTGAAACCCTATGTCAGAGACACTGAGAAGAAGCCCCAATGTTCCCTCCAGGCACTTTCAGTGTGGGTGCTTTCTCCACGTGGTTCCTGGTTTCACTGCAGCTCTGAAGAGAATGTTAGCAAAGAGGTAACCGGGACAGTGAAAACAGTACTCAAAGACAGGGAGAGCAAGCTCTCTCTTGGCACTTTGGATGTGGGACATACAGCGAGATGTTTGCTGCTTTTGCGTTTGGCTGTTGGGAGATTTACAGCACAAAGATATCTAGTTGATTTGAAGCAGTTCCGAGAAAGTCTAAACATAATCCCCACTTCTCCCTCCTGGCACTTTCCATGTGGGAGATATAGCAGGATGTATATTGGTTTTGAGGACAACTCAATGGACAGTGTAGGGAGAAAACCTCCTGGCTCCTTGAATGCCGTTTCTGGAGACACTGCGATCAATGTGGGAGATATGTCAAGATGTGTGTTTGTTTTGAGGACGGCTCTCTGGAGAGTCTTAGCAAAGAGGTCACACAGATAATCAGAGCAATTCTCAGAGACACTGAGAACAAGCTCCGCAATTCCCTCCTGGCACTTTCCCTGTAGGAGATACCGCAAGACGTTTCTGTATATTGGGCACAGCGCTCTGCACGGTGTTAGCAGAGACTTTCCCGGGACAGTGAAACCCTATGTCAGAGACACTGAGAAGAAGCCCCAATGTTCCCTCCAGGCACTTTCAGTGTGGCTGCTTTCTCCACGTGGTTCCTGGTTTCACTGCAGCTCTGAAGAGAATGTTAGCAAAGAGGTAACCGGGACAGTGAAAACAGTACTCAAAGACAGGGAGAGCAAGCTCTCTCTTGGCACTTTGGATGTGGGACATACAGCGAGATGTTTGCTGCTTTTGCGTTTGGCTGTTGGGAGATTTACAGCACAAAGATATCTAGTTGATTTGAAGCAGTTCCGAGAAAGTCTAAACATAATCCCCACTTCTCCCTCCTGGCACTTTCCATGTGGGAGATATAGCAGGATGTATATTGGTTTTGAGGACAACTCAATGGACAGTGTAGGGAGAAAACCTCCTGGCTCCTTGAATGCCGTTTCTGGAGACACTGCGATCAATGTGGGAGATATGTCAAGATGTGTGTTGGTTTTGAGGACGGCTCTCTGGAGAGTCTTAGCAAAGAGGTCACAGGGATAATCAGAGCAATTCTCAGAGACACTGAGAACAAGCTCCGCAATTCCCTCCTGGCACTTTCCCTGTAGGAGATACCGCAAGACGTTTCTGTATATTGGGCACAGCGCTCTGCACGGTGTTAGCAGAGACTTTCCCGGCACAGTGAAACCCTATGTCAGAGGCACTGAGAAGAAGCCCCAATGTTCCCTCCAGGCACTTTCAGTGTGGGTGCCTTCTCCACGTGGTTCCTGGTTTCACTGCAGCTCTGAAGAGAATGTTAGCAAAGAGGTAACCGGGACGGTGAAAACAGTACTCAAAGACAGGGAGAGCAAGCTCTCTCTTGGCACTTTGGATGTGGGACGTACAGCGAGATGTTTGCTGCTTTTGCGTTTGGCTGTTGGGAGATTTACAGCACAAAGATATCTAGTTGATTTGAAGCAGTTCCGAGAAAGTCTAAACATAATCCCCACTTCTCCCTCCTGGCACTTTCCATGTGGGAGATATAGCAGGATGTATATTGGTTTTGAGGACAACTCAATGGACAGTGTAGGGAGAAAAGGTCCTGGCTCCTTGAATGCCGTTTCTGGAGACACTGCGATCAATGTGGGAGATATGTCAAGATGTGTGTTTGTTTTGAGGACGGCTCTCTGGAGAGTCTTAGCAAAGAGGTCACACAGATAATCAGAGCAATTCTCAGAGACACTGAGAACAAGCTCCGCAATTCCCTCCTGGCACTTTCCCTGTAGGAGATACCGCAAGACGTTTCTGTATATTGGGCACAGCGCTCTGCACGGTGTTAGCAGAGACTTTCCCGGGACAGTGAAACCCTATGTCAGAGACACTGAGAAGAAGCCCCAATGTTCCCTCCAGGCACTTTCAGTGTGGGTGCTTTCTCCACGTGGTTCCTGGTTTCACTGCAGCTCTGAAGAGAATGTTAGCAAAGAGGTAACCGGGACAGTGAAAACAGTACTCAAAGACAGGGAGAGCAAGCTCTCTCTTGGCACTTTGGATGTGGGACATACAGCGAGATGTTTGCTGCTTTTGCGTTTGGCTGTTGGGAGATTTACAGCACAAAGATATCTAGTTGATTTGAAGCAGTTCCGAGAAAGTCTAAACATAATCCCCACTTCTCCCTCCTGGCACTTTCCATGTGGGAGATATAGCAGGATGTATATTGGTTTTGAGGACAACTCAATGGACAGTGTAGGGAGAAAACCTCCTGGCTCCTTGAATGCCGTTTCTGGAGACACTGCGATCAATGTGGGAGATATGTCAAGATGTGTGTTTGTTTTGAGGACGGCTCTCTGGAGAGTCTTAGCAAAGAGGTCACACAGATAATCAGAGCAATTCTCAGAGACACTGAGAACAAGCTCCGCAATTCCCTCCTGGCACTTTCCCTGTAGGAGATACCGCAAGACGTTTCTGTATATTGGGCACAGCGCTCTGCACGGTGTTAGCAGAGACTTTCCCGGGACAGTGAAACCCTATGTCAGAGACACTGAGAAGAAGCCCCAATGTTCCCTCCAGGCACTTTCAGTGTGGCTGCTTTCTCCACGTGGTTCCTGGTTTCACTGCAGCTCTGAAGAGAATGTTAGCAAAGAGGTAACCGGGACAGTGAAAACAGTACTCAAAGACAGGGAGAGCAAGCTCTCTCTTGGCACTTTGGATGTGGGACATACAGCGAGATGTTTGCTGCTTTTGCGTTTGGCTGTTGGGAGATTTACAGCACAAAGATATCTAGTTGATTTGAAGCAGTTCCGAGAAAGTCTAAACATAATCCCCACTTCTCCCTCCTGGCACTTTCCATGTGGGAGATATAGCAGGATGTATATTGGTTTTGAGGACAACTCAATGGACAGTGTAGGGAGAAAACCTCCTGGCTCCTTGAATGCCGTTTCTGGAGACACTGCGATCAATGTGGGAGATATGTCAAGATGTGTGTTGGTTTTGAGGACGGCTCTCTGGAGAGTCTTAGCAAAGAGGTCACAGGGATAATCAGAGCAATTCTCAGAGACACTGAGAACAAGCTCCGCAATTCCCTCCTGGCACTTTCCCTGTAGGAGATACCGCAAGACGTTTCTGTATATTGGGCACAGCGCTCTGCACGGTGTTAGCAGAGACTTTCCCGGCACAGTGAAACCCTATGTCAGAGGCACTGAGAAGAAGCCCCAATGTTCCCTCCAGGCACTTTCAGTGTGGGTGCCTTCTCCACGTGGTTCCTGGTTTCACTGCAGCTCTGAAGAGAATGTTAGCAAAGAGGTAACCGGGACAGTGAAAACAGTACTCAAAGACAGGGAGAGCAAGCTCTCTCTTGGCACTTTGGATGTGGGACATACAGCGAGATGTTTGCTGCTTTTGCGTTTGGCTGTTGGGAGATTTACAGCACAAAGATATCTAGTTGATTTGAAGCAGTTCCGAGAAAGTCTAAACATAATCCCCACTTCTCCCTCCTGGCACTTTCCATGTGGGAGATATAGCAGGATGTATATTGGTTTTGAGGACAACTCAACGGACAGTGTAGGGAGAAAAGGTCCTGGCTCCTTGAATGCCGTTTCTGGAGACACTGCGATCAATGTGGGAGATATGTCAAGATGTGTGTTTGTTTTGAGGACGGCTCTCTGGAGAGTCTTAGCAAAGAGGTCACAGGGATAATCAGAGCAATTCTCAGAGACACTGAGAACAAGCTCCGCAATTCCCTCCTGGCACTTTCCCTGTAGGAGATACCGCAAGACGTTTCTGTATATTGGGCACAGCGCTCTGCACGGTGTTAGCAGAGACTTTCCCGGCACAGTGAAACCCTATGTCAGAGGCACTGAGAAGAAGCCCCAATGTTCCCTCCAGGCACTTTCAGTGTGGGTGCCTTCTCCACGTGGTTCCTGGTTTCACTGCAGCTCTGAAGAGAATGTTAGCAAAGAGGTAACCGGGACAGTGAAAACAGTACTCAAAGACAGGGAGAGCAAGCTCTCTCTTGGCACTTTGGATGTGGGACATACAGCGAGATGTTTGCTGCTTTTGCGTTTGGCTGTTGGGAGATTTACAGCACAAAGATATCTAGTTGATTTGAAGCAGTTCCGAGAAAGTCTAAACATAATCCCCACTTCTCCCTCCTGGCACTTTCCATGTGGGAGATATAGCAGGATGTATATTGGTTTTGAGGACAACTCAACGGACAGTGTAGGGAGAAAAGGTCCTGGCTCCTTGAATGCCGTTTCTGGAGACACTGCGATCAATGTGGGAGATATGTCAAGATGTGTGTTTGTTTTGAGGACGGCTCTCTGGAGAGTCTTAGCAAAGAGGTCACACAGATAATCAGAGCAATTCTCAGAGACACTGAGAACAAGCTCCGCAATTCCCTCCTGGCACTTTCCCTGTAGGAGATACCGCAAGACGTTTCTGTATATTGGGCACAGCGCTCTGCACGGTGTTAGCAGAGACTTTCCCGGGACAGTGAAACCCTATGTCAGAGACACTGAGAAGAAGCCCCAATGTTCCCTCCAGGCACTTTCAGTGTGGGTGCTTTCTCCACGTGGTTCCTGGTTTCACTGCAGCTCTGAAGAGAATGTTAGCAAAGAGGTAACCGGGACGGTGAAAACAGTACTCAAAGACAGGGAGCACAAGCTCTCTCTTGGCACTTTGGATGTGGGACGTACAGCGAGATGTTTGCTGCTTTTGCGTTTGGCTGTTGGGAGATTTACAGCACAAAGATATCTAGTTGATTTGAAGCAGTTCCGAGAAAGTCTAAACATAATCCCCACTTCTCCCTCCTGGCACTTTCCATGTGGGAGATATAGCAGGATGTATATTGGTTTTGAGGACAACTCAACGGACAGTGTAGGGAGAAAAGGTCCTGGCTCCTTGAATGCCGTTTCTGGAGACACTGCGATCAATGTGGGAGATATGTCAAGATGTGTGTTTGTTTTGAGGACGGCTCTCTGGAGAGTCTTAGCAAAGAGGTCACACAGATAATCAGAGCAATTCTCAGAGACACTGAGAACAAGCTCCGCAATTCCCTCCTGGCACTTTCCCTGTAGGAGATACCGCAAGACGTTTCTGTATATTGGGCACAGCGCTCTGCACGGTGTTAGCAGAGACTTTCCCGGGACAGTGAAACCCTATGTCAGAGACACTGAGAAGAAGCCCCAATGTTCCCTCCAGGCACTTTCAGTGTGGGTGCTTTCTCCACGTGGTTGCTGGTTTCACTGTGGCTCTGAAGAGAATGTTAGCAAAGAGGTAACCGGGACAGTGAAAACAGTACTCAAAGACAGGGAGAGCAAGCTCTCTCTTGGCACTTTGGATGTGGGACATACAGCGAGATGTTTGCTGCTTTTGCGTTTGGCTGTTGGGAGATTTACAGCACAAAGATATCTAGTTGATTTGAAGCAGTTCCGAGAAAGTCTAAACATAATCCCCACTTCTCCCTCCTGGCACTTTCCATGTGGGAGATATAGCAGGATGTATATTGGTTTTGAGGACAACTCAATGGACAGTGTAGGGAGAAAAGGTCCTGGCTCCTTGAATGCCGTTTCTGGAGACACTGCGATCAATGTGGCAGATATGTCAAGATGTGTGTTTGTTTTGAGGACGGCTCTCTGGAGAGTCTTAGCAAAGAGGTCACAGGGATAATCAGAGCAATTCTCAGAGACACTGAGAACAAGCTCCGCAATTCCCTCCTGGCACTTTCCCTGTAGGAGATACCGCAAGACGTTTCTGTATATTGGGCACAGCGCTCTGCACGGTGTTAGCAGAGACTTTCCCGGCACAGTGAAACCCTATGTCAGAGGCACTGAGAAGAAGCCCCAATGTTCCCTCCAGGCACTTTCAGTGTGGGTGCCTTCTCCACGTGGTTCCTGGTTTCACTGCAGCTCTGAAGAGAATGTTAGCAAAGAGGTAACCGGGACAGTGAAAACAGTACTCAAAGACAGGGAGAGCAAGCTCTCTCTTGGCACTTTGGATGTGGGACATACAGCGAGATGTTTGCTGCTTTTGCGTTTGGCTGTTGGGAGATTTACAGCACAAAGATATCTAGTTGATTTGAAGCAGTTCCGAGAAAGTCTAAACATAATCCCCACTTCTCCCTCCTGGCACTTTCCATGTGGGAGATATAGCAGGATGTATATTGGTTTTGAGGACAACTCAATGGACAGTGTAGGGAGAAAACCTCCTGGCTCCTTGAATGCCGTTTCTGGAGACACTGCGATCAATGTGGGAGATATGTCAAGATGTGTGTTGGTTTTGAGGACGGCTCTCTGGAGAGTCTTAGCAAAGAGGTCACACAGATAATCAGAGCAGTTCTCAGAGACACTGAGAACAAGCTCCGCAATTCCCTCCTGGCACTTTCCCTGTAGGAGATACCGCAAGACGTTTCTGTATATTGGGCACAGCGCTCTGCACGGTGTTAGCAGAGACTTTCCCGGGACAGTGAAACCCTATGTCAGAGACACTGAGAAGAAGCCCCAATGTTCCCTCCAGGCACTTTCAGTGTGGGTGCTTTCTCCACGTGGTTCCTGGTTTCACTGCAGCTCTGAAGAGAATGTTAGCAAAGAGGTAACCGGGACAGTGAAAACAGTACTCAAAGACAGGGAGCGCAAGCTCTCTCTTGGCACTTTGGATGTGGGACGTACAGCGAGATGTTTGCTGCTTTTGCGTTTGGCTGTTGGGAGATTTACAGCACAAAGATATCTAGTTGATTTGAAGCAGTTCCGAGAAAGTCTAAACATAATCCCCACTTCTCCCTCCTGGCACTTTCCATGTGGGAGATATAGCAGGATGTATATTGGTTTTGAGGACAACTCAACGGACAGTGTAGGGAGAAAAGGTCCTGGCTCCTTGAATGCCGTTTCTGGAGACACTGCGATCAATGTGGGAGATATGTCAAGATGTGTGTTTGTTTTGAGGACGGCTCTCTGGAGAGTCTTAGCAAAGAGGTCACACAGATAATCAGAGCAATTCTCAGAGACACTGAGAACAAGCTCCGCAATTCCCTCCTGGCACTTTCCCTGTAGGAGATACCGCAAGACGTTTCTGTATATTGGGCACAGCGCTCTGCACGGTGTTAGCAGAGACTTTCCCGGGACAGTGAAACCCTATGTCAGAGACACTGAGAAGAAGCCCCAATGTTCCCTCCAGGCACTTTCAGTGTGGGTGCTTTCTCCACGTGGTTGCTGGTTTCACTGTGGCTCTGAAGAGAATGTTAGCAAAGAGGTAACCGGGACAGTGAAAACAGTACTCAAAGACAGGGAGAGCAAGCTCTCTCTTGGCACTTTGGATGTGGGACATACAGCGAGATGTTTGCTGCTTTTGCGTTTGGCTGTTGGGAGATTTACAGCACAAAGATATCTAGTTGATTTGAAGCAGTTCCGAGAAAGTCTAAACATAATCCCCACTTCTCCCTCCTGGCACTTTCCATGTGGGAGATATAGCAGGATGTATATTGGTTTTGAGGACAACTCAATGGACAGTGTAGGGAGAAAAGGTCCTGGCTCCTTGAATGCCGTTTCTGGAGACACTGCGATCAATGTGGGAGATATGTCAAGATGTGTGTTTGTTTTGAGGACGGCTCTCTGGAGAGTCTTAGCAAAGAGGTCACAGGGATAATCAGAGCAATTCTCAGAGACACTGAGAACAAGCTCCGCAATTCCCTCCTGGCACTTTCCCTGTAGGAGATACCGCAAGACGTTTCTGTATATTGGGCACAGCGCTCTGCACGGTGTTAGCAGAGACTTTCCCGGGACAGTGAAACCCTATGTCAGAGGCACTGAGAAGAAGCCCCAATGTTCCCTCCAGGCACTTTCAGTGTGGGTGCCTTCTCCACGTGGTTCCTGGTTTCACTGCAGCTCTGAAGAGAATGTTAGCAAAGAGGTAACCGGGACGGTGAAAACAGTACTCAAAGACAGGGAGAGCAAGCTCTCTCTTGGCACTTTGGATGTGGGACGTACAGCGAGATGTTTGCTGCTTTTGCGTTTGGCTGTTGGGAGATTTACAGCACAAAGATATCTAGTTGATTTGAAGCAGTTCCGAGAAAGTCTAAACATAATCCCCACTTCTCCCTCCTGGCACTTTCCATGTGGGAGATATAGCAGGATGTATATTGGTTTTGAGGACAACTCAATGGACAGTGTAGGGAGAAAAGGTCCTGGCTCCTTGAATGCCGTTTCTGGAGACACTGCGATCAATGTGGGAGATATGTCAAGATGTGTGTTTGTTTTGAGGACGGCTCTCTGGAGAGTCTTAGCAAAGAGGTCACACAGATAATCAGAGCAATTCTCAGAGACACTGAGAACAAGCTCCGCAATTCCCTCCTGGCACTTTCCCTGTAGGAGATACCGCAAGACGTTTCTGTATATTGGGCACAGCGCTCTGCACGGTGTTAGCAGAGACTTTCCCGGGACAGTGAAACCCTATGTCAGAGACACTGAGAAGAAGCCCCAATGTTCCCTCCAGGCACTTTCAGTGTGGGTGCTTTCTCCACGTGGTTCCTGGTTTCACTGCAGCTCTGAAGAGAATGTTAGCAAAGAGGTAACCGGGACAGTGAAAACAGTACTCAAAGACAGGGAGAGCAAGCTCTCTCTTGGCACTTTGGATGTGGGACATACAGCGAGATGTTTGCTGCTTTTGCGTTTGGCTGTTGGGAGATTTACAGCACAAAGATATCTAGTTGATTTGAAGCAGTTCCGAGAAAGTCTAAACATAATCCCCACTTCTCCCTCCTGGCACTTTCCATGTGGGAGATATAGCAGGATGTATATTGGTTTTGAGGACAACTCAATGGACAGTGTAGGGAGAAAACCTCCTGGCTCCTTGAATGCCGTTTCTGGAGACACTGCGATCAATGTGGGAGATATGTCAAGATGTGTGTTTGTTTTGAGGACGGCTCTCTGGAGAGTCTTAGCAAAGAGGTCACACAGATAATCAGAGCAATTCTCAGAGACACTGAGAACAAGCTCCGCAATTCCCTCCTGGCACTTTCCCTGTAGGAGATACCGCAAGACGTTTCTGTATATTGGGCACAGCGCTCTGCACGGTGTTAGCAGAGACTTTCCCGGGACAGTGAAACCCTATGTCAGAGACACTGAGAAGAAGCCCCAATGTTCCCTCCAGGCACTTTCAGTGTGGCTGCTTTCTCCACGTGGTTCCTGGTTTCACTGCAGCTCTGAAGAGAATGTTAGCAAAGAGGTAACCGGGACAGTGAAAACAGTACTCAAAGACAGGGAGAGCAAGCTCTCTCTTGGCACTTTGGATGTGGGACATACAGCGAGATGTTTGCTGCTTTTGCGTTTGGCTGTTGGGAGATTTACAGCACAAAGATATCTAGTTGATTTGAAGCAGTTCCGAGAAAGTCTAAACATAATCCCCACTTCTCCCTCCTGGCACTTTCCATGTGGGAGATATAGCAGGATGTATATTGGTTTTGAGGACAACTCAATGGACAGTGTAGGGAGAAAACCTCCTGGCTCCTTGAATGCCGTTTCTGGAGACACTGCGATCAATGTGGGAGATATGTCAAGATGTGTGTTGGTTTTGAGGACGGCTCTCTGGAGAGTCTTAGCAAAGAGGTCACAGGGATAATCAGAGCAATTCTCAGAGACACTGAGAACAAGCTCCGCAATTCCCTCCTGGCACTTTCCCTGTAGGAGATACCGCAAGACGTTTCTGTATATTGGGCACAGCGCTCTGCACGGTGTTAGCAGAGACTTTCCCGGCACAGTGAAACCCTATGTCAGAGGCACTGAGAAGAAGCCCCAATGTTCCCTCCAGGCACTTTCAGTGTGGGTGCCTTCTCCACGTGGTTCCTGGTTTCACTGCAGCTCTGAAGAGAATGTTAGCAAAGAGGTAACCGGGACGGTGAAAACAGTACTCAAAGACAGGGAGAGCAAGCTCTCTCTTGGCACTTTGGATGTGGGACGTACAGCGAGATGTTTGCTGCTTTTGCGTTTGGCTGTTGGGAGATTTACAGCACAAAGATATCTAGTTGATTTGAAGCAGTTCCGAGAAAGTCTAAACATAATCCCCACTTCTCCCTCCTGGCACTTTCCATGTGGGAGATATAGCAGGATGTATATTGGTTTTGAGGACAACTCAATGGACAGTGTAGGGAGAAAAGGTCCTGGCTCCTTGAATGCCGTTTCTGGAGACACTGCGATCAATGTGGGAGATATGTCAAGATGTGTGTTTGTTTTGAGGACGGCTCTCTGGAGAGTCTTAGCAAAGAGGTCACACAGATAATCAGAGCAATTCTCAGAGACACTGAGAACAAGCTCCGCAATTCCCTCCTGGCACTTTCCCTGTAGGAGATACCGCAAGACGTTTCTGTATATTGGGCACAGCGCTCTGCACGGTGTTAGCAGAGACTTTCCCGGGACAGTGAAACCCTATGTCAGAGACACTGAGAAGAAGCCCCAATGTTCCCTCCAGGCACTTTCAGTGTGGGTGCTTTCTCCACGTGGTTCCTGGTTTCACTGCAGCTCTGAAGAGAATGTTAGCAAAGAGGTAACCGGGACAGTGAAAACAGTACTCAAAGACAGGGAGAGCAAGCTCTCTCTTGGCACTTTGGATGTGGGACATACAGCGAGATGTTTGCTGCTTTTGCGTTTGGCTGTTGGGAGATTTACAGCACAAAGATATCTAGTTGATTTGAAGCAGTTCCGAGAAAGTCTAAACATAATCCCCACTTCTCCCTCCTGGCACTTTCCATGTGGGAGATATAGCAGGATGTATATTGGTTTTGAGGACAACTCAATGGACAGTGTAGGGAGAAAACCTCCTGGCTCCTTGAATGCCGTTTCTGGAGACACTGCGATCAATGTGGGAGATATGTCAAGATGTGTGTTTGTTTTGAGGACGGCTCTCTGGAGAGTCTTAGCAAAGAGGTCACACAGATAATCAGAGCAATTCTCAGAGACACTGAGAACAAGCTCCGCAATTCCCTCCTGGCACTTTCCCTGTAGGAGATACCGCAAGACGTTTCTGTATATTGGGCACAGCGCTCTGCACGGTGTTAGCAGAGACTTTCCCGGGACAGTGAAACCCTATGTCAGAGACACTGAGAAGAAGCCCCAATGTTCCCTCCAGGCACTTTCAGTGTGGCTGCTTTCTCCACGTGGTTCCTGGTTTCACTGCAGCTCTGAAGAGAATGTTAGCAAAGAGGTAACCGGGACAGTGAAAACAGTACTCAAAGACAGGGAGAGCAAGCTCTCTCTTGGCACTTTGGATGTGGGACATACAGCGAGATGTTTGCTGCTTTTGCGTTTGGCTGTTGGGAGATTTACAGCACAAAGATATCTAGTTGATTTGAAGCAGTTCCGAGAAAGTCTAAACATAATCCCCACTTCTCCCTCCTGGCACTTTCCATGTGGGAGATATAGCAGGATGTATATTGGTTTTGAGGACAACTCAATGGACAGTGTAGGGAGAAAACCTCCTGGCTCCTTGAATGCCGTTTCTGGAGACACTGCGATCAATGTGGGAGATATGTCAAGATGTGTGTTGGTTTTGAGGACGGCTCTCTGGAGAGTCTTAGCAAAGAGGTCACAGGGATAATCAGAGCAATTCTCAGAGACACTGAGAACAAGCTCCGCAATTCCCTCCTGGCACTTTCCCTGTAGGAGATACCGCAAGACGTTTCTGTATATTGGGCACAGCGCTCTGCACGGTGTTAGCAGAGACTTTCCCGGCACAGTGAAACCCTATGTCAGAGGCACTGAGAAGAAGCCCCAATGTTCCCTCCAGGCACTTTCAGTGTGGGTGCCTTCTCCACGTGGTTCCTGGTTTCACTGCAGCTCTGAAGAGAATGTTAGCAAAGAGGTAACCGGGACAGTGAAAACAGTACTCAAAGACAGGGAGAGCAAGCTCTCTCTTGGCACTTTGGATGTGGGACATACAGCGAGATGTTTGCTGCTTTTGCGTTTGGCTGTTGGGAGATTTACAGCACAAAGATATCTAGTTGATTTGAAGCAGTTCCGAGAAAGTCTAAACATAATCCCCACTTCTCCCTCCTGGCACTTTCCATGTGGGAGATATAGCAGGATGTATATTGGTTTTGAGGACAACTCAACGGACAGTGTAGGGAGAAAAGGTCCTGGCTCCTTGAATGCCGTTTCTGGAGACACTGCGATCAATGTGGGAGATATGTCAAGATGTGTGTTTGTTTTGAGGACGGCTCTCTGGAGAGTCTTAGCAAAGAGGTCACACAGATAATCAGAGCAATTCTCAGAGACACTGAGAACAAGCTCCGCAATTCCCTCCTGGCACTTTCCCTGTAGGAGATACCGCAAGACGTTTCTGTATATTGGGCACAGCGCTCTGCACGGTGTTAGCAGAGACTTTCCCGGGACAGTGAAACCCTATGTCAGAGACACTGAGAAGAAGCCCCAATGTTCCCTCCAGGCACTTTCAGTGTGGCTGCTTTCTCCACGTGGTTCCTGGTTTCACTGCAGCTCTGAAGAGAATGTTAGCAAAGAGGTAACCGGGACAGTGAAAACAGTACTCAAAGACAGGGAGAGCAAGCTCTCTCTTGGCACTTTGGATGTGGGACATACAGCGAGATGTTTGCTGCTTTTGCGTTTGGCTGTTGGGAGATTTACAGCACAAAGATATCTAGTTGATTTGAAGCAGTTCCGAGAAAGTCTAAACATAATCCCCACTTCTCCCTCCTGGCACTTTCCATGTGGGAGATATAGCAGGATGTATATTGGTTTTGAGGACAACTCAATGGACAGTGTAGGGAGAAAAGGTCCTGGCTCCTTGAATGCCGTTTCTGGAGACACTGCGATCAATGTGGGAGATATGTCAAGATGTGTGTTGGTTTTGAGGACGGCTCTCTGGAGAGTCTTAGCAAAGAGGTCACACAGATAATCAGAGCAGTTCTCAGAGACACTGAGAACAAGCTCCGCAATTCCCTCCTGGCACTTTCCCTGTAGGAGATACCGCAAGACGTTTCTGTATATTGGGCACAGCGCTCTGCACGGTGTTAGCAGAGACTTTCCCGGGACAGTGAAACCCTATGTCAGAGACACTGAGAAGAAGCCCCAATGTTCCCTCCAGGCACTTTCAGTGTGGGTGCTTTCTCCACGTGGTTCCTGGTTTCACTGCAGCTCTGAAGAGAATGTTAGCAAAGAGGTAACCGGGACGGTGAAAACAGTACTCAAAGACAGGGAGCGCAAGCTCTCTCTTGGCACTTTGGATGTGGGACGTACAGCGAGATGTTTGCTGCTTTTGCGTTTGGCTGTTGGGAGATTTACAGCACAAAGATATCTAGTTGATTTGAAGCAGTTCCGAGAAAGTCTAAACATAATCCCCACTTCTCCCTCCTGGCACTTTCCATGTGGGAGATATAGCAGGATGTATATTGGTTTTGAGGACAACTCAACGGACAGTGTAGGGAGAAAAGGTCCTGGCTCCTTGAATGCCGTTTCTGGAGACACTGCGATCAATGTGGGAGATATGTCAAGATGTGTGTTTGTTTTGAGGACGGCTCTCTGGAGAGTCTTAGCAAAGAGGTCACACAGATAATCAGAGCAATTCTCAGAGACACTGAGAACAAGCTCCGCAATTCCCTCCTGGCACTTTCCCTGTAGGAGATACCGCAAGACGTTTCTGTATATTGGGCACAGCGCTCTGCACGGTGTTAGCAGAGACTTTCCCGGGACAGTGAAACCCTATGTCAGAGACACTGAGAAGAAGCCCCAATGTTCCCTCCAGGCACTTTCAGTGTGGGTGCTTTCTCCACGTGGTTGCTGGTTTCACTGTGGCTCTGAAGAGAATGTTAGCAAAGAGGTAACCGGGACAGTGAAAACAGTACTCAAAGACAGGGAGAGCAAGCTCTCTCTTGGCACTTTGGATGTGGGACATACAGCGAGATGTTTGCTGCTTTTGCGTTTGGCTGTTGGGAGATTTACAGCACAAAGATATCTAGTTGATTTGAAGCAGTTCCGAGAAAGTCTAAACATAATCCCCACTTCTCCCTCCTGGCACTTTCCATGTGGGAGATATAGCAGGATGTATATTGGTTTTGAGGACAACTCAATGGACAGTGTAGGGAGAAAAGGTCCTGGCTCCTTGAATGCCGTTTCTGGAGACACTGCGATCAATGTGGGAGATATGTCAAGATGTGTGTTTGTTTTGAGGACGGCTCTCTGGAGAGTCTTAGCAAAGAGGTCACAGGGATAATCAGAGCAATTCTCAGAGACACTGAGAACAAGCTCCGCAATTCCCTCCTGGCACTTTCCCTGTAGGAGATACCGCAAGACGTTTCTGTATATTGGGCACAGCGCTCTGCACGGTGTTAGCAGAGACTTTCCCGGGACAGTGAAACCCTATGTCAGAGACACTGAGAAGAAGCCCCAATGTTCCCTCCAGGCACTTTCAGTGTGGGTGCCTTCTCCACGTGGTTCCTGGTTTCACTGCAGCTCTGAAGAGAATGTTAGCAAAGAGGTAACCGGGACGGTGAAAACAGTACTCAAAGACAGGGAGAGCAAGCTCTCTCTTGGCACTTTGGATGTGGGACATACAGCGAGATGTTTGCTGCTTTTGCGTTTGGCTGTTGGGAGATTTACAGCACAAAGATATCTAGTTGATTTGAAGCAGTTCCGAGAAAGTCTAAACATAATCCCCACTTCTCCCTCCTGGCACTTTCCATGTGGGAGATATAGCAGGATGTATATTGGTTTTGAGGACAACTCAATGGACAGTGTAGGGAGAAAACCTCCTGGCTCCTTGAATGCCGTTTCTGGAGACACTGCGATCAATGTGGGAGATATGTCAAGATGTGTGTTTGTTTTGAGGACGGCTCTCTGGAGAGTCTTAGCAAAGAGGTCACACAGATAATCAGAGCAATTCTCAGAGACACTGAGAACAAGCTCCGCAATTCCCTCCTGGCACTTTCCCTGTAGGAGATACCGCAAGACGTTTCTGTATATTGGGCACAGCGCTCTGCACGGTGTTAGCAGAGACTTTCCCGGGACAGTGAAACCCTATGTCAGAGACACTGAGAAGAAGCCCCAATGTTCCCTCCAGGCACTTTCAGTGTGGGTGCTTTCTCCACGTGGTTCCTGGTTTCACTGCAGCTCTGAAGAGAATGTTAGCAAAGAGGTAACCGGGACAGTGAAAACAGTACTCAAAGACAGGGAGAGCAAGCTCTCTCTTGGCACTTTGGATGTGGGACATACAGCGAGATGTTTGCTGCTTTTGCGTTTGGCTGTTGGGAGATTTACAGCACAAAGATATCTAGTTGATTTGAAGCAGTTCCGAGAAAGTCTAAACATAATCCCCACTTCTCCCTCCTGGCACTTTCCATGTGGGAGATATAGCAGGATGTATATTGGTTTTGAGGACAACTCAACGGACAGTGTAGGGAGAAAAGGTCCTGGCTCCTTGAATGCCGTTTCTGGAGACACTGCGATCAATGTGGGAGATATGTCAAGATGTGTGTTTGTTTTGAGGACGGCTCTCTGGAGAGTCTTAGCAAAGAGGTCACACAGATAATCAGAGCAATTCTCAGAGACACTGAGAACAAGCTCCGCAATTCCCTCCTGGCACTTTCCCTGTAGGAGATACCGCAAGACGTTTCTGTATATTGGGCACAGCGCTCTGCACGGTGTTAGCAGAGACTTTCCCGGGACAGTGAAACCCTATGTCAGAGACACTGAGAAGAAGCCCCAATGTTCCCTCCAGGCACTTTCAGTGTGGGTGCCTTCTCCACGTGGTTCCTGGTTTCACTGCAGCTCTGAAGAGAATGTTAGCAAAGAGGTAACCGGGACAGTGAAAACAGTACTCAAAGACAGGGAGAGCAAGCTCTCTCTTGGCACTTTGGATGTGGGACATACAGCGAGATGTTTGCTGCTTTTGCGTTTGGCTGTTGGGAGATTTACAGCACAAAGATATCTAGTTGATTTGAAGCAGTTCCGAGAAAGTCTAAACATAATCCCCACTTCTCCCTCCTGGCACTTTCCATGTGGGAGATATAGCAGGATGTATATTGGTTTTGAGGACAACTCAATGGACAGTGTAGGGAGAAAACCTCCTGGCTCCTTGAATGCCGTTTCTGGAGACACTGCGATCAATGTGGGAGATATGTCAAGATGTGTGTTGGTTTTGAGGACGGCTCTCTGGAGAGTCTTAGCAAAGAGGTCACACAGATAATCAGAGCAATTCTCAGAGACACTGAGAACAAGCTCCGCAATTCCCTCCTGGCACTTTCCCTGTAGGAGATACCGCAAGACGTTTCTGTATATTGGGCACAGCGCTCTGCACGGTGTTAGCAGAGACTTTCCCGGGACAGTGAAACCCTATGTCAGAGACACTGAGAAGAAGCCCCAATGTTCCCTCCAGGCACTTTCAGTGTGGCTGCTTTCTCCACGTGGTTCCTGGTTTCACTACAGCTCTGAAGAGAATGTTAGCAAAGAGGTAACCGGGACAGTGAAAACAGTACTCAAAGACAGGGAGAGCAAGCTCTCTCTTGGCACTTTGGATGTGGGACATACAGCGAGATGTTTGCTGCTTTTGCGTTTGGCTGTTGGGAGATTTACAGCACAAAGATATCTAGTTGATTTGAAGCAGTTCCGAGAAAGTCTAAACATAATCCCCACTTCTCCCTCCTGGCACTTTCCATGTGGGAGATATAGCAGGATGTATATTGGTTTTGAGGACAACTCAACGGACAGTGTAGGGAGAAAAGGTCCTGGCTCCTTGAATGCCGTTTCTGGAGACACTGCGATCAATGTGGGAGATATGTCAAGATGTGTGTTGGTTTTGAGGACGGCTCTCTGGAGAGTCTTAGCAAAGAGGTCACACAGATAATCAGAGCAATTCTCAGAGACACTGAGAACAAGCTCCGCAATTCCCTCCTGGCACTTTCCCTGTAGGACATACCGCAAGACGTTTCTGTATATTGGGCACAGCGCTCTGCACGGTGTTAGCAGAGACTTTCCCGGGACAGTGAAACCCTATGTCAGAGACACTGAGAAGAAGCCCCAATGTTCCCTCCAGGCACTTTCAGTGTGGCTGCTTTCTCCACGTGGTTCCTGGTTTCACTACAGCTCTGAAGAGAATGTTAGCAAAGAGGTAACCGGGACAGTGAAAACAGTACTCAAAGACAGGGAGAGCAAGCTCTCTCTTGGCACTTTGGATGTGGGACATACAGCGAGATGTTTGCTGCTTTTGCGTTTGGCTGTTGGGAGATTTACAGCACAAAGATATCTAGTTGATTTGAAGCAGTTCCGAGAAAGTCTAAACATAATCCCCACTTCTCCCTCCTGGCACTTTCCATGTGGGAGATATAGCAGGATGTATATTGGTTTTGAGGACAACTCAATGGACAGTGTAGGGAGAAAACCTCCTGGCTCCTTGAATGCCGTTTCTGGAGACACTGCGATCAATGTGGGAGATATGTCAAGATGTGTGTTGGTTTTGAGGACGGCTCTCTGGAGAGTCTTAGCAAAGAGGTCACACAGATAATCAGAGCAATTCTCAGAGACACTGAGAACAAGCTCCGCAATTCCCTCCTGGCACTTTCCCTGTAGGAGATACCGCAAGACGTTTCTGTATATTGGGCACAGCGCTCTGCACGGTGTTAGCAGAGACTTTCCCGGGACAGTGAAACCCTATGTCAGAGACACTGAGAAGAAGCCCCAATGTTCCCTCCAGGCACTTTCAGTGTGGCTGCTTTCTCCACGTGGTTCCTGGTTTCACTACAGCTCTGAAGAGAATGTTAGCAAAGAGGTAACCGGGACAGTGAAAACAGTACTCAAAGACAGGGAGAGCAAGCTCTCTCTTGGCACTTTGGATGTGGGACATACAGCGAGATGTTTGCTGCTTTTGCGTTTGGCTGTTGGGAGATTTACAGCACAAAGATATCTAGTTGATTTGAAGCAGTTCCGAGAAAGTCTAAACATAATCCCCACTTCTCCCTCCTGGCACTTTCCATGTGGGAGATATAGCAGGATGTATATTGGTTTTGAGGACAACTCAATGGACAGTGTAGGGAGAAAACCTCCTGGCTCCTTGAATGCCGTTTCTGGAGACACTGCGATCAATGTGGGAGATATGTCAAGATGTGTGTTGGTTTTGAGGACGGCTCTCTGGAGAGTCTTAGCAAAGAGGTCACACAGATAATCAGAGCAATTCTCAGAGACACTGAGAACAAGCTCCGCAATTCCCTCCTGGCACTTTCCCTGTAGGAGATACCGCAAGACGTTTCTGTATATTGGGCACAGCGCTCTGCACGGTGTTAGCAGAGACTTTCCCGGGACAGTGAAACCCTATGTCAGAGACACTGAGAAGAAGCCCCAATGTTCCCTCCAGGCACTTTCAGTGTGGGTGCTTTCTCCACGTGGTTCCTGGTTTCACTGCAGCTCTGAAGAGAATGTTAGCAAAGAGGTAACCGGGACAGTGAAAACAGTACTCAAAGACAGGGAGAGCAAGCTCTCTCTTGGCACTTTGGATGTGGGACATACAGCGAGATGTTTGCTGCTTTTGCGTTTGGCTGTTGGGAGATTTACAGCACAAAGATATCTAGTTGATTTGAAGCAGTTCCGAGAAAGTCTAAACATAATCCCCACTTCTCCCTCCTGGCACTTTCCATGTGGGAGATATAGCAGGATGTATATTGGTTTTGAGGACAACTCAACGGACAGTGTAGGGAGAAAAGGTCCTGGCTCCTTGAATGCCGTTTCTGGAGACACTGCGATCAATGTGGGAGATATGTCAAGATGTGTGTTTGTTTTGAGGACGGCTCTCTGGAGAGTCTTAGCAAAGAGGTCACACAGATAATCAGAGCAATTCTCAGAGACACTGAGAACAAGCTCCGCAATTCCCTCCTGGCACTTTCCCTGTAGGAGATACCGCAAGACGTTTCTGTATATTGGGCACAGCGCTCTGCACGGTGTTAGCAGAGACTTTCCCGGGACAGTGAAACCCTATGTCAGAGACACTGAGAAGAAGCCCCAATGTTCCCTCCAGGCACTTTCAGTGTGGGTGCCTTCTCCACGTGGTTCCTGGTTTCACTGCAGCTCTGAAGAGAATGTTAGCAAAGAGGTAACCGGGACAGTGAAAACAGTACTCAAAGACAGGGAGAGCAAGCTCTCTCTTGGCACTTTGGATGTGGGACATACAGCGAGATGTTTGCTGCTTTTGCGTTTGGCTGTTGGGAGATTTACAGCACAAAGATATCTAGTTGATTTGAAGCAGTTCCGAGAAAGTCTAAACATAATCCCCACTTCTCCCTCCTGGCACTTTCCATGTGGGAGATATAGCAGGATGTATATTGGTTTTGAGGACAACTCAATGGACAGTGTAGGGAGAAAACCTCCTGGCTCCTTGAATGCCGTTTCTGGAGACACTGCGATCAATGTGGGAGATATGTCAAGATGTGTGTTGGTTTTGAGGACGGCTCTCTGGAGAGTCTTAGCAAAGAGGTCACACAGATAATCAGAGCAATTCTCAGAGACACTGAGAACAAGCTCCGCAATTCCCTCCTGGCACTTTCCCTGTAGGAGATACCGCAAGACGTTTCTGTATATTGGGCACAGCGCTCTGCACGGTGTTAGCAGAGACTTTCCCGGGACAGTGAAACCCTATGTCAGAGACACTGAGAAGAAGCCCCAATGTTCCCTCCAGGCACTTTCAGTGTGGCTGCTTTCTCCACGTGGTTCCTGGTTTCACTACAGCTCTGAAGAGAATGTTAGCAAAGAGGTAACCGGGACAGTGAAAACAGTACTCAAAGACAGGGAGAGCAAGCTCTCTCTTGGCACTTTGGATGTGGGACATACAGCGAGATGTTTGCTGCTTTTGCGTTTGGCTGTTGGGAGATTTACAGCACAAAGATATCTAGTTGATTTGAAGCAGTTCCGAGAAAGTCTAAACATAATCCCCACTTCTCCCTCCTGGCACTTTCCATGTGGGAGATATAGCAGGATGTATATTGGTTTTGAGGACAACTCAACGGACAGTGTAGGGAGAAAAGGTCCTGGCTCCTTGAATGCCGTTTCTGGAGACACTGCGATCAATGTGGGAGATATGTCAAGATGTGTGTTGGTTTTGAGGACGGCTCTCTGGAGAGTCTTAGCAAAGAGGTCACACAGATAATCAGAGCAATTCTCAGAGACACTGAGAACAAGCTCCGCAATTCCCTCCTGGCACTTTCCCTGTAGGAGATACCGCAAGACGTTTCTGTATATTGGGCACAGCGCTCTGCACGGTGTTAGCAGAGACTTTCCCGGGACAGTGAAACCCTATGTCAGAGACACTGAGAAGAAGCCCCAATGTTCCCTCCAGGCACTTTCAGTGTGGCTGCTTTCTCCACGTGGTTCCTGGTTTCACTACAGCTCTGAAGAGAATGTTAGCAAAGAGGTAACCGGGACAGTGAAAACAGTACTCAAAGACAGGGAGAGCAAGCTCTCTCTTGGCACTTTGGATGTGGGACATACAGCGAGATGTTTGCTGCTTTTGCGTTTGGCTGTTGGGAGATTTACAGCACAAAGATATCTAGTTGATTTGAAGCAGTTCCGAGAAAGTCTAAACATAATCCCCACTTCTCCCTCCTGGCACTTTCCATGTGGGAGATATAGCAGGATGTATATTGGTTTTGAGGACAACTCAATGGACAGTGTAGGGAGAAAACCTCCTGGCTCCTTGAATGCCGTTTCTGGAGACACTGCGATCAATGTGGGAGATATGTCAAGATGTGTGTTGGTTTTGAGGACGGCTCTCTGGAGAGTCTTAGCAAAGAGGTCACACAGATAATCAGAGCAATTCTCAGAGACACTGAGAACAAGCTCCGCAATTCCCTCCTGGCACTTTCCCTGTAGGAGATACCGCAAGACGTTTCTGTATATTGGGCACAGCGCTCTGCACGGTGTTAGCAGAGACTTTCCCGGCACAGTGAAACCCTATGTCAGAGACACTGAGAAGAAGCCCCAATGTTCCCTCCAGGCACTTTCAGTGTGGCTGCTTTCTCCACGTGGTTCCTGGTTTCACTACAGCTCTGAAGAGAATGTTAGCAAAGAGGTAACCGGGACAGTGAAAACAGTACTCAAAGACAGGGAGAGCAAGCTCTCTCTTGGCACTTTGGATGTGGGACATACAGCGAGATGTTTGCTGCTTTTGCGTTTGGCTGTTGGGAGATTTACAGCACAAAGATATCTAGTTGATTTGAAGCAGTTCCGAGAAAGTCTAAACATAATCCCCACTTCTCCCTCCTGGCACTTTCCATGTGGGAGATATAGCAGGATGTATATTGGTTTTGAGGACAACTCAATGGACAGTGTAGGGAGAAAACCTCCTGGCTCCTTGAATGCCGTTTCTGGAGACACTGCGATCAATGTGGGAGATATGTCAAGATGTGTGTTGGTTTTGAGGACGGCTCTCTGGAGAGTCTTAGCAAAGAGGTCACACAGATAATCAGAGCAATTCTCAGAGACACTGAGAACAAGCTCCGCAATTCCCTCCTGGCACTTTCCCTGTAGGAGATACCGCAAGACGTTTCTGTATATTGGGCACAGCGCTCTGCACGGTGTTAGCAGAGACTTTCCCGGGACAGTGAAACCCTATGTCAGAGACACTGAGAAGAAGCCCCAATGTTCCCTCCAGGCACTTTCAGTGTGGGTGCTTTCTCCACGTGGTTCCTGGTTTCACTACAGCTCTGAAGAGAATGTTAGCAAAGAGGTAACCGGGACAGTGAAAACAGTACTCAAAGACAGGGAGAGCAAGCTCTCTCTTGGCACTTTGGATGTGGGACATACAGCGAGATGTTTGCTGCTTTTGCGTTTGGCTGTTGGGAGATTTACAGCACAAAGATATCTAGTTGATTTGAAGCAGTTCCGAGAAAGTCTAAACATAATCCCCACTTCTCCCTCCTGGCACTTTCCATGTGGGAGATATAGCAGGATGTATATTGGTTTTGAGGACAACTCAATGGACAGTGTAGGGAGAAAACCTCCTGGCTCCTTGAATGCCGTTTCTGGAGACACTGCGATCAATGTGGGAGATATGTCAAGATGTGTGTTGGTTTTGAGGACGGCTCTCTGGAGAGTCTTAGCAAAGAGGTCACACAGATAATCAGAGCAGTTCTCAGAGACACTGAGAACAAGCTCCGCAATTCCCTCCTGGCACTTTCCCTGTAGGAGATACCGCAAGACGTTTCTGTATATTGGGCACAGCGCTCTGCACGGTGTTAGCAGAGACTTTCCCGGGACAGTGAAACCCTATGTCAGAGACACTGAGAAGAAGCCCCAATGTTCCCTCCAGGCACTTTCAGTGTGGCTGCTTTCTCCACGTGGTTCCTGGTTTCACTACAGCTCTGAAGAGAATGTTAGCAAAGAGGTAACCGGGACAGTGAAAACAGTACTCAAAGACAGGGAGAGCAAGCTCTCTCTTGGCACTTTGGATGTGGGACATACAGCGAGATGTTTGCTGCTTTTGCGTTTGGCTGTTGGGAGATTTACAGCACAAAGATATCTAGTTGATTTGAAGCAGTTCCGAGAAAGTCTAAACATAATCCCCACTTCTCCCTCCTGGCACTTTCCATGTGGGAGATATAGCAGGATGTATATTGGTTTTGAGGACAACTCAACGGACAGTGTAGGGAGAAAACCTCCTGGCTCCTTGAATGCCGTTTCTGGAGACACTGCGATCAATGTGGGAGATATGTCAAGATGTGTGTTTGTTTTGAGGACGGCTCTCTGGAGAGTCTTAGCAAAGAGGTCACACAGATAATCAGAGCAATTCTCAGAGACACTGAGAACAAGCTCTGCAATTCCCTCCTGGCACTTTCCCTGTAGGACATACCGCAAGACGTTTCTGTATATTGGGCACAGCGCTCTGCACGGTGTTAGTAGAGACTTTCCCGGGACAGTGAAACCCTATGTCAGAGGCACTGAGAAGAAGCCCCAATGTTCCCTCCAGGCACTTTCAGTGTGGGTGCCTTCTCCACGTGGTTCCTGGTTTCACTGCAGCTCTGAAGAGAATGTTAGCAAAGAGGTAACCGGGACAGTGAAAACAGTACTCAAAGACAGGGAGAGCAAGCTCTCTCTTGGCACTTTGGATGTGGGACATACAGCGAGATGTTTGCTGCTTTTGCGTTTGGCTGTTGGGAGATTTACAGCACAAAGATATCTAGTTGATTTGAAGCAGTTCCGAGAAAGTCTAAACATAATCCCCACTTCTCCCTCCTGGCACTTTCCATGTGGGAGATATAGCAGGATGTATATTGGTTTTGAGGACAACTCAATGGACAGTGTAGGGAGAAAACCTCCTGGCTCCTTGAATGCCGTTTCTGGAGACACTGCGATCAATGTGGGAGATATGTCAAGATGTGTGTTGGTTTTGAGGACGGCTCTCTGGAGAGTCTTAGCAAAGAGGTCACACAGATAATCAGAGCAATTCTCAGAGACACTGAGAACAAGCTCCGCAATTCCCTCCTGGCACTTTCCCTGTAGGACATACCGCAAGACGTTTCTGTATATTGGGCACAGCGCTCTGCACGGTGTTAGCAGAGACTTTCCCGGGACAGTGAAACCCTATGTCAGAGACACTGAGAAGAAGTCCCAATGTTCCCTCCAGGCACTTTCAGTGTGGGTGCTTTCTCCACGTGGTTCCTGGTTTCACTGCGGCTCTGAAGAGAATGTTAGCAAAGAGGTAACCGGGACAGTGAAAACAGTACTCAAAGACAGGGAGAGCAAGCTCTCTCTTGGCACTTTGGATGTGGGACATACAGCGAGATGTTTGCTGCTTTTGCGTTTGGCTGTTGGGAGATTTACAGCACAAAGATATCTAGTTGATTTGAAGCAGTTCCGAGAAAGTCTAAACATAATCCCCACTTCTCCCTCCTGGCACTTTCCATGTGGGAGATATAGCAGGATGTATATTGGTTTTGAGGACAACTCAATGGACAGTGTAGGGAGAAAAGGTCCTGGCTCCTTGAATGCCGTTTCTGGAGACACTGCGATCAATGTGGCAGATATGTCAAGATGTGTGTTGGTTTTGAGGACGGCTCTCTGGAGAGTCTTAGCAAAGAGGTCACACAGATAATCAGAGCAATTCTCAGAGACACTGAGAACAAGCTCCGCAATTCCCTCCTGGCACTTTCCCTGTAGGAGATACCGCAAGACGTTTCTGTATATTGGGCACAGCGCTCTGCACGGTGTTAGCAGAGACTTTCCCGGCACAGTGAAACCCTATGTCAGAGACACTGAGAAGAAGCCCCAATGTTCCCTCCAGGCACTTTCAGTGTGGGTGCCTTCTCCACGTGGTTCCTGGTTTCACTGCAGCTCTGAAGAGAATGTTAGCAAAGAGGTAACCGGGACGGTGAAAACAGTACTCAAAGACAGGGAGAGCAAGCTCTCTCTTGGCACTTTGGATGTGGGACGTACAGCGAGATGTTTGCTGCTTTTGCGTTTGGCTGTTGGGAGATTTACAGCACAAAGATATCTAGTTGATTTGAAGCAGTTCCGAGAAAGTCTAAACATAATCCCCACTTCTCCCTCCTGGCACTTTCCATGTGGGAGATATAGCAGGATGTATATTGGTTTTGAGGACAACTCAATGGACAGTGTAGGGAGAAAAGGTCCTGGCTCCTTGAATGCCGTTTCTGGAGACACTGCGATCAATGTGGGAGATATGTCAAGATGTGTGTTTGTTTTGAGGACGGCTCTCTGGAGAGTCTTAGCAAAGAGGTCACACAGATAATCAGAGCAATTCTCAGAGACACTGAGAACAAGCTCCGCAATTCCCTCCTGGCACTTTCCCTGTAGGACATACCGCAAGACGTTTCTGTATATTGGGCACAGCGCTCTGCACGGTGTTAGCAGAGACTTTCCCGGGACAGTGAAACCCTATGTCAGAGACACTGAGAAGAAGCCCCAATGTTCCCTCCAGGCACTTTCAGTGTGGGTGCTTTCTCCACGTGGTTGCTGGTTTCACTGCGGCTCTGAAGAGAATGTTAGCAAAGAGGTAACCGGGACAGTGAAAACAGTACTCAAAGACAGGGAGAGCAAGCTCTCTCTTGGCACTTTGGATGTGGGACATACAGCGAGATGTTTGCTGCTTTTGCGTTTGGCTGTTGGGAGATTTACAGCACAAAGATATCTAGTTGATTTGAAGCAGTTCCGAGAAAGTCTAAACATAATCCCCACTTCTCCCTCCTGGCACTTTCCATGTGGGAGATATAGCAGGATGTATATTGGTTTTGAGGACAACTCAACGGACAGTGTAGGGAGAAAACGTCCTGGCTCCTTGAATGCCGTTTCTGGAGACACTGCGATCAATGTGGGAGATATGTCAAGATGTGTGTTTATTTTGAGGACGGCTCTCTGGAGAGTCTTAGCAAAGAGGTCACACAGATAATCAGAGCAATTCTCAGAGACACTGAGAACAAGCTCCGCAATTCCCTCCTGGCACTTTCCCTGTAGGAGATACCGCAAGACGTTTCTGTATATTGGGCACAGCGCTCTGCACGGTGTTAGCAGAGACTTTCCCGGGACAGTGAAACCCTATGTCAGAGACACTGAGAAGAAGCCCCAATGTTCCCTCCAGGCACTTTCAGTGTGGGTGCTTTCTCCACGTGGTTCCTGGTTTCACTGCGGCTCTGAAGAGAATGTTAGCAAAGAGGTAACCGGGACGGTGAAAACAGTACTCAAAGACAGGGAGAGCAAGCTCTCTCTTGGCACTTTGGATGTGGGACATACAGCGAGATGTTTGCTGCTTTTGCGTTTGGCTGTTGGGAGATTTACAGCACAAAGATATCTAGTTGATTTGAAGCAGTTCCGAGAAAGTCTAAACATAATCCCCACTTCTCCCTCCTGGCACTTTCCATGTGGGAGATATAGCAGGATGTATATTGGTTTTGAGGACAACTCAATGGACAGTGTAGGGAGAAAACCTCCTGGCTCCTTGAATGCCGTTTCTGGAGACACTGCGATCAATGTGGGAGATATGTCAAGATGTGTGTTGGTTTTGAGGACGGCTCTCTGGAGAGTCTTAGCAAAGAGGTCACACAGATAATCAGAGCAGTTCTCAGAGACACTGAGAACAAGCTCCGCAATTCCCTCCTGGCACTTTCCCTGTAGGAGATACCGCAAGACGTTTCTGTATATTGGGCACAGCGCTCTGCACGGTGTTAGCAGAGACTTTCCCGGGACAGTGAAACCCTATGTCAGAGACACTGAGAAGAAGCCCCAATGTTCCCTCCAGGCACTTTCAGTGTGGGTGCCTTCTCCACGTGGTTCCTGGTTTCACTGCAGCTCTGAAGAGAATGTTAGCAAAGAGGTAACCGGGACGGTGAAAACAGTACTCAAAGACAGGGAGCGCAAGCTCTCTCTTGGCACTTTGGATGTGGGACATACAGCGAGATGTTTGCTGCTTTTGCGTTTGGCTGTTGGGAGATTTACAGCACAAAGATATCTAGTTGATTTGAAGCAGTTCCGAGAAAGTCTAAACATAATCCCCACTTCTCCCTCCTGGCACTTTCCATGTGGGAGATATAGCAGGATGTATATTGGTTTTGAGGACAACTCAACGGACAGTGTAGGGAGAAAAGGTCCTGGCTCCTTGAATGCCGTTTCTGGAGACACTGCGATCAATGTGGGAGATATGTCAAGATGTGTGTTTGTTTTGAGGACGGCTCTCTGGAGAGTCTTAGCAAAGAGGTCACACAGATAATCAGAGCAATTCTCAGAGACACTGAGAACAAGCTCCGCAATTCCCTCCTGGCACTTTCCCTGTAGGACATACCGCAAGACGTTTCTGTATATTGGGCACAGCGCTCTGCACGGTGTTAGCAGAGACTTTCCCGGGACAGTGAAACCCTATGTCAGAGACACTGAGAAGAAGCCCCAATGTTCCCTCCAGGCACTTTCAGTGTGGGTGCCTTCTCCACGTGGTTGCTGGTTTCACTGCGGCTCTGAAGAGAATGTTAGCAAAGAGGTAACCGGGACAGTGAAAACAGTACTCAAAGACAGGGAGAGCAAGCTCTCTCTTGGCACTTTGGATGTGGGACATACAGCGAGATGTTTGCTGCTTTTGCGTTTGGCTGTTGGGAGATTTACAGCACAAAGATATCTAGTTGATTTGAAGCAGTTCCGAGAAAGTCTAAACATAATCCCCACTTCTCCCTCCTGGCACTTTCCATGTGGGAGATATAGCAGGATGTATATTGGTTTTGAGGACAACTCAATGGACAGTGTAGGGAGAAAAGGTCCTGGCTCCTTGAATGCCGTTTCTGGAGACACTGCGATCAATGTGGGAGATATGTCAAGATGTGTGTTTGTTTTGAGGACGGCTCTCTGGAGAGTCTTAGCAAAGAGGTCACACAGATAATCAGAGCAATTCTCAGAGACACTGAGAACAAGCTCCGCAATTCCCTCCTGGCACTTTCCCTGTAGGAGATACCGCAAGACGTTTCTGTATATTGGGCACAGCGCTCTGCACGGTGTTAGCAGAGACTTTCCCGGGACAGTGAAACCCTATGTCAGAGACACTGAGAAGAAGCCCCAATGTTCCCTCCAGGCACTTTCAGTGTGGGTGCTTTCTCCACGTGGTTGCTGGTTTCACTGCGGCTCTGAAGAGAATGTTAGCAAAGAGGTAACCGGGACAGTGAAAACAGTACTCAAAGACAGGGAGAGCAAGCTCTCTCTTGGCACTTTGGATGTGGGACATACAGCGAGATGTTTGCTGCTTTTGCGTTTGGCTGTTGGGAGATTTACAGCACAAAGATATCTAGTTGATTTGAAGCAGTTCCGAGAAAGTCTAAACATAATCCCCACTTCTCCCTCCTGGCACTTTCCATGTGGGAGATATAGCAGGATGTATATTGGTTTTGAGGACAACTCAATGGACAGTGTAGGGAGAAAAGGTCCTGGCTCCTTGAATGCCGTTTCTGGAGACACTGCGATCAATGTGGCAGATATGTCAAGATGTGTGTTTGTTTTGAGGACGGCTCTCTGGAGAGTCTTAGCAAAGAGGTCACACAGATAATCAGAGCAATTCTCAGAGACACTGAGAACAAGCTCCGCAATTCCCTCCTGGCACTTTCCCTGTAGGAGATACCGCAAGACGTTTCTGTATATTGGGCACAGCGCTCTGCACGGTGTTAGCAGAGACTTTCCCGGGACAGTGAAACCCTATGTCAGAGACACTGAGAAGAAGCCCCAATGTTCCCTCCAGGCACTTTCAGTGTGGGTGCTTTCTCCACGTGGTTCCTGGTTTCACTGCAGCTCTGAAGAGAATGTTAGCAAAGAGGTAACCGGGACAGTGAAAACAGTACTCAAAGACAGGGAGAGCAAGCTCTCTCTTGGCACTTTGGATGTGGGACATACAGCGAGATGTTTGCTGCTTTTGCGTTTGGCTGTTGGGAGATTTACAGCACAAAGATATCTAGTTGATTTGAAGCAGTTCCGAGAAAGTCTAAACATAATCCCCACTTCTCCCTCCTGGCACTTTCCATGTGGGAGATATAGCAGGATGTATATTGGTTTTGAGGACAACTCAATGGACAGTGTAGGGAGAAAACCTCCTGGCTCCTTGAATGCCGTTTCTGGAGACACTGCGATCAATGTGGGAGATATGTCAAGATGTGTGTTTGTTTTGAGGACGGCTCTCTGGAGAGTCTTAGCAAAGAGGTCACACAGATAATCAGAGCAATTCTCAGAGACACTGAGAACAAGCTCCGCAATTCCCTCCTGGCACTTTCCCTGTAGGACATACCGCAAGACGTTTCTGTATATTGGGCACAGCGCTCTGCACGGTGTTAGCAGAGACTTTCCCGGGACAGTGAAACCCTATGTCAGAGACACTGAGAAGAAGCCCCAATGTTCCCTCCAGGCACTTTCAGTGTGGGTGCTTTCTCCACGTGGTTGCTGGTTTCACTGCGGCTCTGAAGAGAATGTTAGCAAAGAGGTAACCGGGACAGTGAAAACAGTACTCAAAGACAGGGAGAGCAAGCTCTCTCTTGGCACTTTGGATGTGGGACATACAGCGAGATGTTTGCTGCTTTTGCGTTTGGCTGTTGGGAGATTTACAGCACAAAGATATCTAGTTGATTTGAAGCAGTTCCGAGAAAGTCTAAACATAATCCCCACTTCTCCCTCCTGGCACTTTCCATGTGGGAGATATAGCAGGATGTATATTGGTTTTGAGGACAACTCAACGGACAGTGTAGGGAGAAAAGGTCCTGGCTCCTTGAATGCCGTTTCTGGAGACACTGCGATCAATGTGGGAGATATGTCAAGATGTGTGTTTGTTTTGAGGACGGCTCTCTGGAGAGTCTTAGCAAAGAGGTCACACAGATAATCAGAGCAATTCTCAGAGACACTGAGAACAAGCTCCGCAATTCCCTCCTGGCACTTTCCCTGTAGGAGATACCGCAAGACGTTTCTGTATATTGGGCACAGCGCTCTGCACGGTGTTAGCAGAGACTTTCCCGGGACAGTGAAACCCTATGTCAGAGACACTGAGAAGAAGCCCCAATGTTCCCTCCAGGCACTTTCAGTGTGGGTGCTTTCTCCACGTGGTTCCTGGTTTCACTGCGGCTCTGAAGAGAATGTTAGCAAAGAGGTAACCGGGACGGTGAAAACAGTACTCAAAGACAGGGAGAGCAAGCTCTCTCTTGGCACTTTGGATGTGGGACATACAGCGAGATGTTTGCTGCTTTTGCGTTTGGCTGTTGGGAGATTTACAGCACAAAGATATCTAGTTGATTTGAAGCAGTTCCGAGAAAGTCTAAACATAATCCCCACTTCTCCCTCCTGGCACTTTCCATGTGGGAGATATAGCAGGATGTATATTGGTTTTGAGGACAACTCAATGGACAGTGTAGGGAGAAAACCTCCTGGCTCCTTGAATGCCGTTTCTGGAGACACTGCGATCAATGTGGGAGATATGTCAAGATGTGTGTTGGTTTTGAGGACGGCTCTCTGGAGAGTCTTAGCAAAGAGGTCACACAGATAATCAGAGCAGTTCTCAGAGACACTGAGAACAAGCTCCGCAATTCCCTCCTGGCACTTTCCCTGTAGGAGATACCGCAAGACGTTTCTGTATATTGGGCACAGCGCTCTGCACGGTGTTAGCAGAGACTTTCCCGGGACAGTGAAACCCTATGTCAGAGACACTGAGAAGAAGCCCCAATGTTCCCTCCAGGCACTTTCAGTGTGGGTGCCTTCTCCACGTGGTTCCTGGTTTCACTGCAGCTCTGAAGAGAATGTTAGCAAAGAGGTAACCGGGACGGTGAAAACAGTACTCAAAGACAGGGAGCGCAAGCTCTCTCTTGGCACTTTGGATGTGGGACGTACAGCGAGATGTTTGCTGCTTTTGCGTTTGGCTGTTGGGAGATTTACAGCACAAAGATATCTAGTTGATTTGAAGCAGTTCCGAGAAAGTCTAAACATAATCCCCACTTCTCCCTCCTGGCACTTTCCATGTGGGAGATATAGCAGGATGTATATTGGTTTTGAGGACAACTCAACGGACAGTGTAGGGAGAAAAGGTCCTGGCTCCTTGAATGCCGTTTCTGGAGACACTGCGATCAATGTGGGAGATATGTCAAGATGTGTGTTTGTTTTGAGGACGGCTCTCTGGAGAGTCTTAGCAAAGAGGTCACACAGATAATCAGAGCAATTCTCAGAGACACTGAGAACAAGCTCCGCAATTCCCTCCTGGCACTTTCCCTGTAGGAGATACCGCAAGACGTTTCTGTATATTGGGCACAGCGCTCTGCACGGTGTTAGCAGAGACTTTCCCGGGACAGTGAAACCCTATGTCAGAGACACTGAGAAGAAGCCCCAATGTTCCCTCCAGGCACTTTCAGTGTGGGTGCCTTCTCCACGTGGTTGCTGGTTTCACTGCGGCTCTGAAGAGAATGTTAGCAAAGAGGTAACCGGGACAGTGAAAACAGTACTCAAAGACAGGGAGAGCAAGCTCTCTCTTGGCACTTTGGATGTGGGACATACAGCGAGATGTTTGCTGCTTTTGCATTTGGCTGTTGGGAGATTTACAGCACAAAGATATCTAGTTGATTTGAAGCAGTTCCGAGAAAGTCTAAACATAATCCCCACTTCTCCCTCCTGGCACTTTCCATGTGGGAGATATAGCAGGATGTATATTGGTTTTGAGGACAACTCAATGGACAGTGTAGGGAGAAAAGGTCCTGGCTCCTTGAATGCCGTTTCTGGAGACACTGCGATCAATGTGGGAGATATGTCAAGATGTGTGTTTGTTTTGAGGACGGCTCTCTGGAGAGTCTTAGCAAAGAGGTCACACAGATAATCAGAGCAATTCTCAGAGACACTGAGAACAAGCTCCGCAATTCCCTCCTGGCACTTTCCCTGTAGGAGATACCGCAAGACGTTTCTGTATATTGGGCACAGCGCTCTGCACGGTGTTAGCAGAGACTTTCCCGGGACAGTGAAACCCTATGTCAGAGACACTGAGAAGAAGTCCCAATGTTCCCTCCAGGCACTTTCAGTGTGGGTGCTTTCTCCACGTGGTTCCTGGTTTCACTGCGGCTCTGAAGAGAATGTTAGCAAAGAGGTAACCGGGACAGTGAAAACAGTACTCAAAGACAGGGAGAGCAAGCTCTCTCTTGGCACTTTGGATGTGGGACATACAGCGAGATGTTTGCTGCTTTTGCGTTTGGCTGTTGGGAGATTTACAGCACAAAGATATCTAGTTGATTTGAAGCAGTTCCGAGAAAGTCTAAACATAATCCCCACTTCTCCCTCCTGGCACTTTCCATGTGGGAGATATAGCAGGATGTATATTGGTTTTGAGGACAACTCAATGGACAGTGTAGGGAGAAAAGGTCCTGGCTCCTTGAATGCCGTTTCTGGAGACACTGCGATCAATGTGGCAGATATGTCAAGATGTGTGTTGGTTTTGAGGACGGCTCTCTGGAGAGTCTTAGCAAAGAGGTCACACAGATAATCAGAGCAATTCTCAGAGACACTGAGAACAAGCTCCGCAATTCCCTCCTGGCACTTTCCCTGTAGGAGATACCGCAAGACGTTTCTGTATATTGGGCACAGCGCTCTGCACGGTGTTAGCAGAGACTTTCCCGGCACAGTGAAACCCTATGTCAGAGGCACTGAGAAGAAGCCCCAATGTTCCCTCCAGGCACTTTCAGTGTGGGTGCCTTCTCCACGTGGTTCCTGGTTTCACTGCAGCTCTGAAGAGAATGTTAGCAAAGAGGTAACCGGGACGGTGAAAACAGTACTCAAAGACAGGGAGAGCAAGCTCTCTCTTGGCACTTTGGATGTGGGACGTACAGCGAGATGTTTGCTGCTTTTGCGTTTGGCTGTTGGGAGATTTACAGCACAAAGATATCTAGTTGATTTGAAGCAGTTCCGAGAAAGTCTAAACATAATCCCCACTTCTCCCTCCTGGCACTTTCCATGTGGGAGATATAGCAGGATGTATATTGGTTTTGAGGACAACTCAACGGACAGTGTAGGGAGAAAAGGTCCTGGCTCCTTGAATGCCGTTTCTGGAGACACTGCGATCAATGTGGGAGATATGTCAAGATGTGTGTTTGTTTTGAGGACGGCTCTCTGGAGAGTCTTAGCAAAGAGGTCACACAGATAATCAGAGCAATTCTCAGAGACACTGAGAACAAGCTCCGCAATTCCCTCCTGGCACTTTCCCTGTAGGACATACCGCAAGACGTTTCTGTATATTGGGCACAGCGCTCTGCACGGTGTTAGCAGAGACTTTCCCGGGACAGTGAAACCCTATGTCAGAGACACTGAGAAGAAGCCCCAATGTTCCCTCCAGGCACTTTCAGTGTGGGTGCTTTCTCCACGTGGTTGCTGGTTTCACTGCGGCTCTGAAGAGAATGTTAGCAAAGAGGTAACCGGGACAGTGAAAACAGTACTCAAAGACAGGGAGAGCAAGCTCTCTCTTGGCACTTTGGATGTGGGACATACAGCGAGATGTTTGCTGCTTTTGCGTTTGGCTGTTGGGAGATTTACAGCACAAAGATATCTAGTTGATTTGAAGCAGTTCCGAGAAAGTCTAAACATAATCCCCACTTCTCCCTCCTGGCACTTTCCATGTGGGAGATATAGCAGGATGTATATTGGTTTTGAGGACAACTCAATGGACAGTGTAGGGAGAAAAGGTCCTGGCTCCTTGAATGCCGTTTCTGGAGACACTGCGATCAATGTGGGAGATATGTCAAGATGTGTGTTTGTTTTGAGGACGGCTCTCTGGAGAGTCTTAGCAAAGAGGTCACACAGATAATCAGAGCAATTCTCAGAGACACTGAGAACAAGCTCCGCAATTCCCTCCTGGCACTTTCCCTGTAGGAGATACCGCAAGACGTTTCTGTATATTGGGCACAGCGCTCTGCACGGTGTTAGCAGAGACTTTCCCGGGACAGTGAAACCCTATGTCAGAGGCACTGAGAAGAAGCCCCAATGTTCCCTCCAGGCACTTTCAGTGTGGGTGCCTTCTCCACGTGGTTCCTGGTTTCACTGCAGCTCTGAAGAGAATGTTAGCAAAGAGGTAACCGGGACGGTGAAAACAGTACTCAAAGACAGGGAGAGCAAGCTCTCTCTTGGCACTTTGGATGTGGGACGTACAGCGAGATGTTTGCTGCTTTTGCGTTTGGCTGTTGGGAGATTTACAGCACAAAGATATCTAGTTGATTTGAAGCAGTTCCGAGAAAGTCTAAACATAATCCCCACTTCTCCCTCCTGGCACTTTCCATGTGGGAGATATAGCAGGATGTATATTGGTTTTGAGGACAACTCAATGGACAGTGTAGGGAGAAAAGGTCCTGGCTCCTTGAATGCCGTTTCTGGAGACACTGCGATCAATGTGGGAGATATGTCAAGATGTGTGTTTGTTTTGAGGACGGCTCTCTGGAGAGTCTTAGCAAAGAGGTCACACAGATAATCAGAGCAATTCTCAGAGACACTGAGAACAAGCTCCGCAATTCCCTCCTGGCACTTTCCCTGTAGGAGATACCGCAAGACGTTTCTGTATATTGGGCACAGCGCTCTGCACGGTGTTAGCAGAGACTTTCCCGGGACAGTGAAACCCTATGTCAGAGACACTGAGAAGAAGTCCCAATGTTCCCTCCAGGCACTTTCAGTGTGGGTGCTTTCTCCACGTGGTTCCTGGTTTCACTGCGGCTCTGAAGAGAATGTTAGCAAAGAGGTAACCGGGACAGTGAAAACAGTACTCAAAGACAGGGAGAGCAAGCTCTCTCTTGGCACTTTGGATGTGGGACATACAGCGAGATGTTTGCTGCTTTTGCGTTTGGCTGTTGGGAGATTTACAGCACAAAGATATCTAGTTGATTTGAAGCAGTTCCGAGAAAGTCTAAACATAATCCCCACTTCTCCCTCCTGGCACTTTCCATGTGGGAGATATAGCAGGATGTATATTGGTTTTGAGGACAACTCAATGGACAGTGTAGGGAGAAAAGGTCCTGGCTCCTTGAATGCCGTTTCTGGAGACACTGCGATCAATGTGGCAGATATGTCAAGATGTGTGTTGGTTTTGAGGACGGCTCTCTGGAGAGTCTTAGCAAAGAGGTCACACAGATAATCAGAGCAATTCTCAGAGACACTGAGAACAAGCTCCGCAATTCCCTCCTGGCACTTTCCCTGTAGGAGATACCGCAAGACGTTTCTGTATATTGGGCACAGCGCTCTGCACGGTGTTAGCAGAGACTTTCCCGGCACAGTGAAACCCTATGTCAGAGGCACTGAGAAGAAGCCCCAATGTTCCCTCCAGGCACTTTCAGTGTGGGTGCCTTCTCCACGTGGTTCCTGGTTTCACTGCAGCTCTGAAGAGAATGTTAGCAAAGAGGTAACCGGGACGGTGAAAACAGTACTCAAAGACAGGGAGAGCAAGCTCTCTCTTGGCACTTTGGATGTGGGACGTACAGCGAGATGTTTGCTGCTTTTGCGTTTGGCTGTTGGGAGATTTACAGCACAAAGATATCTAGTTGATTTGAAGCAGTTCCGAGAAAGTCTAAACATAATCCCCACTTCTCCCTCCTGGCACTTTCCATGTGGGAGATATAGCAGGATGTATATTGGTTTTGAGGACAACTCAATGGACAGTGTAGGGAGAAAAGGTCCTGGCTCCTTGAATGCCGTTTCTGGAGACACTGCGATCAATGTGGGAGATATGTCAAGATGTGTGTTTGTTTTGAGGACGGCTCTCTGGAGAGTCTTAGCAAAGAGGTCACACAGATAATCAGAGCAATTCTCAGAGACACTGAGAACAAGCTCGACAATTCCCTCCTGGCACTTTCCCTGTAGGAGATACCGCAAGACGTTTCTGTATATTGGGCACAGCGCTCTGCACGGTGTTAGCAGAGACTTTCCCGGGACAGTGAAACCCTATGTCAGAGACACTGAGAAGAAGCCCCAATGTTCCCTCCAGGCACTTTCAGTGTGGGTGCTTTCTCCACGTGGTTGCTGGTTTCACTGCGGCTCTGAAGAGAATGTTAGCAAAGAGGTAACCGGGACAGTGAAAACAGTACTCAAAGACAGGGAGAGCAAGCTCTCTCTTGGCACTTTGGATGTGGGACATACAGCGAGATGTTTGCTGCTTTTGCGTTTGGCTGTTGGGAGATTTACAGCACAAAGATATCTAGTTGATTTGAAGCAGTTCCGAGAAAGTCTAAACATAATCCCCACTTCTCCCTCCTGGCACTTTCCATGTGGGAGATATAGCAGGATGTATATTGGTTTTGAGGACAACTCAATGGACAGTGTAGGGAGAAAAGGTCCTGGCTCCTTGAATGCCGTTTCTGGAGACACTGCGATCAATGTGGGAGATATGTCAAGATGTGTGTTTGTTTTGAGGACGGCTCTCTGGAGAGTCTTAGCAAAGAGGTCACACAGATAATCAGAGCAATTCTCAGAGACACTGAGAACAAGCTCCGCAATTCCCTCCTGGCACTTTCCCTGTAGGAGATACCGCAAGACGTTTCTGTATATTGGGCACAGCGCTCTGCACGGTGTTAGCAGAGACTTTCCCGGGACAGTGAAACCCTATGTCAGAGACACTGAGAAGAAGCCCCAATGTTCCCTCCAGGCACTTTCAGTGTGGGTGCCTTCTCCACGTGGTTCCTGGTTTCACTGCAGCTCTGAAGAGAATGTTAGCAAAGAGGTAACCGGGACGGTGAAAACAGTACTCAAAGACAGGGAGAGCAAGCTCTCTCTTGGCACTTTGGATGTGGGACGTACAGCGAGATGTTTGCTGCTTTTGCGTTTGGCTGTTGGGAGATTTACAGCACAAAGATATCTAGTTGATTTGAAGCAGTTCCGAGAAAGTCTAAACATAATCCCCACTTCTCCCTCCTGGCACTTTCCATGTGGGAGATATAGCAGGATGTATATTGGTTTTGAGGACAACTCAATGGACAGTGTAGGGAGAAAAGGTCCTGGCTCCTTGAATGCCGTTTCTGGAGACACTGCGATCAATGTGGGAGATATGTCAAGATGTGTGTTTGTTTTGAGGACGGCTCTCTGGAGAGTCTTAGCAAAGAGGTCACACAGATAATCAGAGCAATTCTCAGAGACACTGAGAACAAGCTCCGCAATTCCCTCCTGGCACTTTCCCTGTAGGAGATACCGCAAGACGTTTCTGTATATTGGGCACAGCGCTCTGCACGGTGTTAGCAGAGACTTTCCCGGGACAGTGAAACCCTATGTCAGAGACACTGAGAAGAAGCCCCAATGTTCCCTCCAGGCACTTTCAGTGTGGGTGCTTTCTCCACGTGGTTGCTGGTTTCACTGCGGCTCTGAAGAGAATGTTAGCAAAGAGGTAACCGGGACAGTGAAAACAGTACTCAAAGACAGGGAGAGCAAGCTCTCTCTTGGCACTTTGGATGTGGGACATACAGCGAGATGTTTGCTGCTTTTGCGTTTGGCTGTTGGGAGATTTACAGCACAAAGATATCTAGTTGATTTGAAGCAGTTCCGAGAAAGTCTAAACATAATCCCCACTTCTCCCTCCTGGCACTTTCCATGTGGGAGATATAGCAGGATGTATATTGGTTTTGAGGACAACTCAATGGACAGTGTAGGGAGAAAAGGTCCTGGCTCCTTGAATGCCGTTTCTGGAGACACTGCGATCAATGTGGCAGATATGTCAAGATGTGTGTTGGTTTTGAGGACGGCTCTCTGGAGAGTCTTAGCAAAGAGGTCACACAGATAATCAGAGCAATTCTCAGAGACACTGAGAACAAGCTCCGCAATTCCCTCCTGGCACTTTCCCTGTAGGAGATACCGCAAGACGTTTCTGTATATTGGGCACAGCGCTCTGCACGGTGTTAGCAGAGACTTTCCCGGCACAGTGAAACCCTATGTCAGAGGCACTGAGAAGAAGCCCCAATGTTCCCTCCAGGCACTTTCAGTGTGGGTGCCTTCTCCACGTGGTTCCTGGTTTCACTGCAGCTCTGAAGAGAATGTTAGCAAAGAGGTAACCGGGACGGTGAAAACAGTACTCAAAGACAGGGAGAGCAAGCTCTCTCTTGGCACTTTGGATGTGGGACGTACAGCGAGATGTTTGCTGCTTTTGCGTTTGGCTGTTGGGAGATTTACAGCACAAAGATATCTAGTTGATTTGAAGCAGTTCCGAGAAAGTCTAAACATAATCCCCACTTCTCCCTCCTGGCACTTTCCATGTGGGAGATATAGCAGGATGTATATTGGTTTTGAGGACAACTCAATGGACAGTGTAGGGAGAAAACCTCCTGGCTCCTTGAATGCCGTTTCTGGAGACACTGCGATCAATGTGGGAGATATGTCAAGATGTGTGTTTGTTTTGAGGACGGCTCTCTGGAGAGTCTTAGCAAAGAGGTCACACAGATAATCAGAGCAATTCTCAGAGACACTGAGAACAAGCTCGACAATTCCCTCCTGGCACTTTCCCTGTAGGAGATACCGCAAGACGTTTCTGTATATTGGGCACAGCGCTCTGCACGGTGTTAGCAGAGACTTTCCCGGGACAGTGAAACCCTATGTCAGAGACACTGAGAAGAAGCCCCAATGTTCCCTCCAGGCACTTTCAGTGTGGGTGCTTTCTCCACGTGGTTGCTGGTTTCACTGCGGCTCTGAAGAGAATGTTAGCAAAGAGGTAACCGGGACAGTGAAAACAGTACTCAAAGACAGGGAGAGCAAGCTCTCTCTTGGCACTTTGGATGTGGGACATACAGCGAGATGTTTGCTGCTTTTGCGTTTGGCTGTTGGGAGATTTACAGCACAAAGATATCTAGTTGATTTGAAGCAGTTCCGAGAAAGTCTAAACATAATCCCCACTTCTCCCTCCTGGCACTTTCCATGTGGGAGATATAGCAGGATGTATATTGGTTTTGAGGACAACTCAATGGACAGTGTAGGGAGAAAAGGTCCTGGCTCCTTGAATGCCGTTTCTGGAGACACTGCGATCAATGTGGCAGATATGTCAAGATGTGTGTTTGTTTTGAGGACGGCTCTCTGGAGAGTCTTAGCAAAGAGGTCACACAGATAATCAGAGCAATTCTCAGAGACACTGAGAACAAGCTCCGCAATTCCCTCCTGGCACTTTCCCTGTAGGAGATACCGCAAGACGTTTCTGTATATTGGGCACAGCGCTCTGCACGGTGTTAGCAGAGACTTTCCCGGGACAGTGAAACCCTATGTCAGAGGCACTGAGAAGAAGCCCCAATGTTCCCTCCAGGCACTTTCAGTGTGGGTGCCTTCTCCACGTGGTTCCTGGTTTCACTGCAGCTCTGAAGAGAATGTTAGCAAAGAGGTAACCGGGACGGTGAAAACAGTACTCAAAGACAGGGAGAGCAAGCTCTCTCTTGGCACTTTGGATGTGGGACGTACAGCGAGATGTTTGCTGCTTTTGCGTTTGGCTGTTGGGAGATTTACAGCACAAAGATATCTAGTTGATTTGAAGCAGTTCCGAGAAAGTCTAAACATAATCCCCACTTCTCCCTCCTGGCACTTTCCATGTGGGAGATATAGCAGGATGTATATTGGTTTTGAGGACAACTCAATGGACAGTGTAGGGAGAAAAGGTCCTGGCTCCTTGAATGCCGTTTCTGGAGACACTGCGATCAATGTGGGAGATATGTCAAGATGTGTGTTTGTTTTGAGGACGGCTCTCTGGAGAGTCTTAGCAAAGAGGTCACACAGATAATCAGAGCAATTCTCAGAGACACTGAGAACAAGCTCCGCAATTCCCTCCTGGCACTTTCCCTGTAGGAGATACCGCAAGACGTTTCTGTATATTGGGCACAGCGCTCTGCACGGTGTTAGCAGAGACTTTCCCGGGACAGTGAAACCCTATGTCAGAGACACTGAGAAGAAGTCCCAATGTTCCCTCCAGGCACTTTCAGTGTGGGTGCTTTCTCCACGTGGTTCCTGGTTTCACTGCGGCTCTGAAGAGAATGTTAGCAAAGAGGTAACCGGGACAGTGAAAACAGTACTCAAAGACAGGGAGAGCAAGCTCTCTCTTGGCACTTTGGATGTGGGACATACAGCGAGATGTTTGCTGCTTTTGCGTTTGGCTGTTGGGAGATTTACAGCACAAAGATATCTAGTTGATTTGAAGCAGTTCCGAGAAAGTCTAAACATAATCCCCACTTCTCCCTCCTGGCACTTTCCATGTGGGAGATATAGCAGGATGTATATTGGTTTTGAGGACAACTCAATGGACAGTGTAGGGAGAAAAGGTCCTGGCTCCTTGAATGCCGTTTCTGGAGACACTGCGATCAATGTGGCAGATATGTCAAGATGTGTGTTGGTTTTGAGGACGGCTCTCTGGAGAGTCTTAGCAAAGAGGTCACACAGATAATCAGAGCAATTCTCAGAGACACTGAGAACAAGCTCCGCAATTCCCTCCTGGCACTTTCCCTGTAGGAGATACCGCAAGACGTTTCTGTATATTGGGCACAGCGCTCTGCACGGTGTTAGCAGAGACTTTCCCGGCACAGTGAAACCCTATGTCAGAGGCACTGAGAAGAAGCCCCAATGTTCCCTCCAGGCACTTTCAGTGTGGGTGCCTTCTCCACGTGGTTCCTGGTTTCACTGCAGCTCTGAAGAGAATGTTAGCAAAGAGGTAACCGGGACGGTGAAAACAGTACTCAAAGACAGGGAGAGCAAGCTCTCTCTTGGCACTTTGGATGTGGGACGTACAGCGAGATGTTTGCTGCTTTTGCGTTTGGCTGTTGGGAGATTTACAGCACAAAGATATCTAGTTGATTTGAAGCAGTTCCGAGAAAGTCTAAACATAATCCCCACTTCTCCCTCCTGGCACTTTCCATGTGGGAGATATAGCAGGATGTATATTGGTTTTGAGGACAACTCAACGGACAGTGTAGGGAGAAAAGGTCCTGGCTCCTTGAATGCCGTTTCTGGAGACACTGCGATCAATGTGGGAGATATGTCAAGATGTGTGTTGGTTTTGAGGACGGCTCTCTGGAGAGTCTTAGCAAAGAGGTCACACAGATAATCACAGCAATTCTCAGAGACACTGAGAACAAGCTCCGCAATTCCCTCCTGGCACTTTCCCTGTAGGAGATACCGCAAGACGTTTCTGTATATTGGGCACAGCGCTCTGCACGGTGTTAGCAGAGACTTTCCCGGCACAGTGAAACCCTATGTCAGAGACACTGAGAAGAAGCCCCAATGTTCCCTCCAGGCACTTTCAGTGTGGGTGCCTTCTCCACGTGGTTCCTGGTTTCACTGCGGCTCTGAAGAGAATGTTAGCAAAGAGGTAACCGGGACAGTGAAAACAGTACTCAAAGACAGGGAGAGCAAGCTCTCTCTTGGCACTTTGGATGTGGGACATACAGCGAGATGTTTGCTGCTTTTGCGTTTGGCTGTTGGGAGATTTACAGCACAAAGATATCTAGTTGATTTGAAGCAGTTCCGAGAAAGTCTAAACATAATCCCCACTTCTCCCTCCTGGCACTTTCCATGTGGGAGATATAGCAGGATGTATATTGGTTTTGAGGACAACTCAATGGACAGTGTAGGGAGAAAAGGTCCTGGCTCCTTGAATGCCGTTTCTGGAGACACTGCGATCAATGTGGGAGATATGTCAAGATGTGTGTTTGTTTTGAGGACGGCTCTCTGGAGAGTCTTAGCAAAGAGGTCACACAGATAATCAGAGCAATTCTCAGAGACACTGAGAACAAGCTCCGCAATTCCCTCCTGGCACTTTCCCTGTAGGAGATACCGCAAGACGTTTCTGTATATTGGGCACAGCGCTCTGCACGGTGTTAGCAGAGACTTTCCCGGCACAGTGAAACCCTATGTCAGAGACACTGAGAAGAAGCCCCAATGTTCCCTCCAGGCACTTTCAGTGTGGGTGCTTTCTCCACGTGGTTGCTGGTTTCACTGCGGCTCTGAAGAGAATGTTAGCAAAGAGGTAACCGGGACAGTGAAAACAGTACTCAAAGACAGGGAGAGCAAGCTCTCTCTTGGCACTTTGGATGTGGGACATACAGCGAGATGTTTGCTGCTTTTGCGTTTGGCTGTTGGGAGATTTACAGCACAAAGATATCTAGTTGATTTGAAGCAGTTCCGAGAAAGTCTAAACATAATCCCCACTTCTCCCTCCTGGCACTTTCCATGTGGGAGATATAGCAGGATGTATATTGGTTTTGAGGACAACTCAATGGACAGTTTAGGGAGAAAACCTCCTGGCTCCTTGAATGCCGTTTCTGGAGACACTGCGATCAATGTGGGAGATATGTCAAGATGTGTGTTGGTTTTGAGGACGGCTCTCTGGAGAGTCTTAGCAAAGAGGTCACACAGATAATCACAGCAATTCTCAGAGACACTGAGAACAAGCTCCGCAATTCCCTCCTGGCACTTTCCCTGTAGGAGATACCGCAAGACGTTTCTGTATATTGGGCACAGCGCTCTGCACGGTGTTAGCAGAGACTTTCCCGGCACAGTGAAACCCTATGTCAGAGACACTGAGAAGAAGCCCCAATGTTCCCTCCAGGCACTTTCAGTGTGGGTGCCTTCTCCACGTGGTTCCTGGTTTCACTGCGGCTCTGAAGAGAATGTTAGCAAAGAGGTAACCGGGACAGTGAAAACAGTACTCAAAGACAGGGAGAGCAAGCTCTCTCTTGGCACTTTGGATGTGGGACATACAGCGAGATGTTTGCTGCTTTTGCGTTTGGCTGTTGGGAGATTTACAGCACAAAGATATCTAGTTGATTTGAAGCAGTTCCGAGAAAGTCTAAACATAATCCCCACTTCTCCCTCCTGGCACTTTCCATGTGGGAGATATAGCAGGATGTATATTGGTTTTGAGGACAACTCAATGGACAGTGTAGGGAGAAAAGGTCCTGGCTCCTTGAATGCCGTTTCTGGAGACACTGCGATCAATGTGGGAGATATGTCAAGATGTGTGTTTGTTTTGAGGACGGCTCTCTGGAGAGTCTTAGCAAAGAGGTCACACAGATAATCAGAGCAATTCTCAGAGACACTGAGAACAAGCTCCGCAATTCCCTCCTGGCACTTTCCCTGTAGGAGATACCGCAAGACGTTTCTGTATATTGGGCACAGCGCTCTGCACGGTGTTAGCAGAGACTTTCCCGGCACAGTGAAACCCTATGTCAGAGACACTGAGAAGAAGCCCCAATGTTCCCTCCAGGCACTTTCAGTGTGGGTGCTTTCTCCACGTGGTTGCTGGTTTCACTGCGGCTCTGAAGAGAATGTTAGCAAAGAGGTAACCGGGACAGTGAAAACAGTACTCAAAGACAGGGAGAGCAAGCTCTCTCTTGGCACTTTGGATGTGGGACATACAGCGAGATGTTTGCTGCTTTTGCGTTTGGCTGTTGGGAGATTTACAGCACAAAGATATCTAGTTGATTTGAAGCAGTTCCGAGAAAGTCTAAACATAATCCCCACTTCTCCCTCCTGGCACTTTCCATGTGGGAGATATAGCAGGATGTATATTGGTTTTGAGGACAACTCAATGGACAGTTTAGGGAGAAAACCTCCTGGCTCCTTGAATGCCGTTTCTGGAGACACTGCGATCAATGTGGGAGATATGTCAAGATGTGTGTTTGTTTTGAGGACGGCTATCTGGAGAGTCTTAGCAAAGAGGTCACACAGATAATCAGAGCAATTCTCAGAGACACTGAGAACAAGCTCCACAATTCCCTCCTGGCACTTTCCCTGTAGGAGATACCGCAAGACGTTTCTGTATATTGGGCACAGCGCTCTGCACGGTGTTAGCAGAGACTTTCCCGGGACAGTGAAACCCTATGTCAGAGACACTGAGAAGAAGCCCCAATGTTCCCTCCAGGCACTTTCAGTGTGGGTGCTTTCTCCACGTGGTTCCTGGTTTCACTGCGGCTCTGAAGAGAATGTTAGCAAAGAGGTAACCGGGACAGTGAAAACAGTACTCAAAGACAGGGAGAGCAAGCTCTCTCTTGGCACTTTGGATGTGGGACATACAGCGAGATGTTTGCTGCTTTTGCGTTTGGCTGTTGGGAGATTTACAGCACAAAGATATCTAGTTGATTTGAAGCAGTTCCGAGAAAGTCTAAACATAATCCCCACTTCTCCCTCCTGGCACTTTCCATGTGGGAGATATAGCAGGATGTATATTGGTTTTGAGGACAACTCAACGGACAGTGTAGGGAGAAAACCTCCTGGCTCCTTGAATGCCGTTTCTGGAGACACTGCGATCAATGTGGGAGATATGTCAAGATGTGTGTTTGTTTTGAGGACGGCTCTCTGGAGAGTCTTAGCAAAGAGGTCACACAGATAATCAGAGCAATTCTCAGAGACACTGAGAACAAGCTCGACAATTCCCTCCTGGCACTTTCCCTGTAGGAGATACCGCAAGACGTTTCTGTATATTGGGCACAGCGCTCTGCACGGTGTTAGCAGAGACTTTCCCGGGACAGTGAAACCCTATGTCAGAGGCACTGAGAAGAAGCCCCAATGTTCCCTCCAGGCACTTTCAGTGTGGGTGCTTTCTCCACGTGGTTCCTGGTTTCACTGCAGCTCTGAAGAGAATGTTAGCAAAGAGGTAACCGGGACAGTGAAAACAGTACTCAAAGACAGGGAGAGCAAGCTCTCTCTTGGCACTTTGGATGTGGGACATACAGCGAGATGTTTGCTGCTTTTGCGTTTGGCTGTTGGGAGATTTACAGCACAAAGATATCTAGTTGATTTGAAGCAGTTCCGAGAAAGTCTAAACATAATCCCCACTTCTCCCTCCTGGCACTTTCCATGTGGGAGATATAGCAGGATGTATATTGGTTTTGAGGACAACTCAACGGACAGTGTAGGGAGAAAAGGTCCTGGCTCCTTGAATGCCGTTTCTGGAGACACTGCGATCAATGTGGGAGATATGTCAAGATGTGTGTTTGTTTTGAGGACGGCTCTCTGGAGAGTCTTAGCAAAGAGGTCACACAGATAATCAGAGCAATTCTCAGAGACACTGAGAACAAGCTCCGCAATTCCCTCCTGGCACTTTCCCTGTAGGAGATACCGCAAGACGTTTCTGTATATTGGGCACAGCGCTCTGCACGGTGTTAGCAGAGACTTTCCCGGCACAGTGAAACCCTATGTCAGAGACACTGAGAAGAAGCCCCAATGTTCCCTCCAGGCACTTTCAGTGTGGGTGCCTTCTCCACGTGCTTCCTGGTTTCACTGCGGCTCTGAAGAGAATGTTAGCAAAGAGGTAACCGGGACAGTGAAAACAGTACTCAAAGACAGGGAGAGCAAGCTCTCTCTTGGCACTTTGGATGTGGGACATACAGCGAGATGTTTGCTGCTTTTGCGTTTGGCTGTTGGGAGATTTACAGCACAAAGATATCTAGTTGATTTGAAGCAGTTCCGAGAAAGTCTAAACATAATCCCCACTTCTCCCTCCTGGCACTTTCCATGTGGGAGATATAGCAGGATGTATATTGGTTTTGAGGACAACTCAACGGACAGTGTAGGGAGAAAAGGTCCTGGCTCCTTGAATGCCGTTTCTGGAGACACTGCGATCAATGTGGGAGATATGTCAAGATGTGTGTTGGTTTTGAGGACGGCTCTCTGGAGAGTCTTAGCAAAGAGGTCACACAGATAATCAGAGCAATTCTCAGAGACACTGAGAACAAGCTCCGCAATTCCCTCCTGGCACTTTCCCTGTAGGAGATACCGCAAGACGTTTCTGTATATTGGGCACAGCGCTCTGCACGGTGTTAGCAGAGACTTTCCCGGGACAGTGAAACCCTATGTCAGAGACACTGAGAAGAAGCCCCAATGTTCCCTCCAGGCACTTTCAGTGTGGGTGCCTTCTCCACGTGGTTCCTGGTTTCACTGCGGCTCTGAAGAGAATGTTAGCAAAGAGGTAACCGGGACAGTGAAAACAGTACTCAAAGACAGGGAGAGCAAGCTCTCTCTTGGCACTTTGGATGTGGGACATACAGCGAGATGTTTGCTGCTTTTGCGTTTGGCTGTTGGGAGATTTACAGCACAAAGATATCTAGTTGATTTGAAGCAGTTCCGAGAAAGTCTAAACATAATCCCCACTTCTCCCTCCTGGCACTTTCCATGTGGGAGATATAGCAGGATGTATATTGGTTTTGAGGACAACTCAATGGACAGTGTAGGGAGAAAAGGTCCTGGCTCCTTGAATGCCGTTTCTGGAGACACTGCGATCAATGTGGGAGATATGTCAAGATGTGTGTTTGTTTTGAGGACGGCTCTCTGGAGAGTCTTAGCAAAGAGGTCACACAGATAATCAGAGCAATTCTCAGAGACACTGAGAACAAGCTCCGCAATTCCCTCCTGGCACTTTCCCTGTAGGAGATACCGCAAGACGTTTCTGTATATTGGGCACAGCGCTCTGCACGGTGTTAGCAGAGACTTTCCCGGCACAGTGAAACCCTATGTCAGAGACACTGAGAAGAAGCCCCAATGTTCCCTCCAGGCACTTTCAGTGTGGGTGCTTTCTCCACGTGGTTGCTGGTTTCACTGCGGCTCTGAAGAGAATGTTAGCAAAGAGGTAACCGGGACAGTGAAAACAGTACTCAAAGACAGGGAGAGCAAGCTCTCTCTTGGCACTTTGGATGTGGGACATACAGCGAGATGTTTGCTGCTTTTGCGTTTGGCTGTTGGGAGATTTACAGCACAAAGATATCTAGTTGATTTGAAGCAGTTCCGAGAAAGTCTAAACATAATCCCCACTTCTCCCTCCTGGCACTTTCCATGTGGGAGATATAGCAGGATGTATATTGGTTTTGAGGACAACTCAATGGACAGTTTAGGGAGAAAACCTCCTGGCTCCTTGAATGCCGTTTCTGGAGACACTGCGATCAATGTGGGAGATATGTCAAGATGTGTGTTTGTTTTGAGGACGGCTATCTGGAGAGTCTTAGCAAAGAGGTCACACAGATAATCAGAGCAATTCTCAGAGACACTGAGAACAAGCTCCACAATTCCCTCCTGGCACTTTCCCTGTAGGAGATACCGCAAGACGTTTCTGTATATTGGGCACAGCGCTCTGCACGGTGTTAGCAGAGACTTTCCCGGGACAGTGAAACCCTATGTCAGAGACACTGAGAAGAAGCCCCAATGTTCCCTCCAGGCACTTTCAGTGTGGGTGCTTTCTCCACGTGCTTCCTGGTTTCACTGCGGCTCTGAAGAGAATGTTAGCAAAGAGGTAACCGGGACAGTGAAAACAGTACTCAAAGACAGGGAGAGCAAGCTCTCTCTTGGCACTTTGGATGTGGGACATACAGCGAGATGTTTGCTGCTTTTGCGTTTGGCTGTTGGGAGATTTACAGCACAAAGATATCTAGTTGATTTGAAGCAGTTCCGAGAAAGTCTAAACATAATCCCCACTTCTCCCTCCTGGCACTTTCCATGTGGGAGATATAGCAGGATGTATATTGGTTTTGAGGACAACTCAACGGACAGTGTAGGGAGAAAACCTCCTGGCTCCTTGAATGCCGTTTCTGGAGACACTGCGATCAATGTGGGAGATATGTCAAGATGTGTGTTGGTTTTGAGGACGGCTCTCTGGAGAGTCTTAGCAAAGAGGTCACACAGATAATCAGAGCAATTCTCAGAGACACTGAGAACAAGCTCCGCAATTCCCTCCTGGCACTTTCCCTGTAGGAGATACCGCAAGACGTTTCTGTATATTGGGCACAGCGCTCTGCACGGTGTTAGCAGAGACTTTCCCGGGACAGTGAAACCCTATGTCAGAGACACTGAGAAGAAGCCCCAATGTTCCCTCCAGGCACTTTCAGTGTGGCTGCTTTCTCCACGTGGTTCCTGGTTTCACTGCAGCTCTGAAGAGAATGTTAGCAAAGAGGTAACCGGGACAGTGAAAACAGTACTCAAAGACAGGGAGAGCAAGCTCTCTCTTGGCACTTTGGATGTGGGACATACAGCGAGATGTTTGCTGCTTTTGCGTTTGGCTGTTGGGAGATTTACAGCACAAAGATATCTAGTTGATTTGAAGCAGTTCCGAGAAAGTCTAAACATAATCCCCACTTCTCCCTCCTGGCACTTTCCATGTGGGAGATATAGCAGGATGTATATTGGTTTTGAGGACAACTCAATGGACAGTGTAGGGAGAAAAGGTCCTGGCTCCTTGAATGCCGTTTCTGGAGACACTGCGATCAATGTGGGAGATATGTCAAGATGTGTGTTTGTTTTGAGGACGGCTCTCTGGAGAGTCTTAGCAAAGAGGTCACACAGATAATCAGAGCAGTTCTCAGAGACACTGAGAACAAGCTCCGCAATTCCCTCCTGGCACTTTCCCTGTAGGAGATACCGCAAGACGTTTCTGTATATTGGGCACAGCGCTCTGCACGGTGTTAGCAGAGACTTTCCCGGGACAGTGAAACCCTATGTCAGAGACACTGAGAAGAAGCCCCAATGTTCCCTCCAGGCACTTTCAGTGTGGCTGCTTTCTCCACGTGGTTCCTGGTTTCACTGCGGCTCTGAAGAGAATGTTAGCAAAGAGGTAACCGGGACAGTGAAAACAGTACTCAAAGACAGGGAGAGCAAGCTCTCTCTTGGCACTTTGGATGTGGGACATACAGCGAGATGTTTGCTGCTTTTGCGTTTGGCTGTTGGGAGATTTACAGCACAAAGATATCTAGTTGATTTGAAGCAGTTCCGAGAAAGTCTAAACATAATCCCCACTTCTCCCTCCTGGCACTTTCCATGTGGGAGATATAGCAGGATGTATATTGGTTTTGAGGACAACTCAATGGACAGTGTAGGGAGAAAAGGTCCTGGCTCCTTGAATGCCGTTTCTGGAGACACTGCGATCAATGTGGGAGATATGTCAAGATGTGTGTTTGTTTTGAGGACGGCTCTCTGGAGAGTCTTAGCAAAGAGGTCACACAGATAATCAGAGCAATTCTCAGAGACACTGAGAACAAGCTCCGCAATTCCCTCCTGGCACTTTCCCTGTAGGACATACCGCAAGACGTTTCTGTATATTGGGCACAGCGCTCTGCACGGTGTTAGCAGAGACTTTCCCGGCACAGTGAAACCCTATGTCAGAGGCACTGAGAAGAAGCCCCAATGTTCCCTCCAGGCACTTTCAGTGTGGGTGCCTTCTCCACGTGGTTGCTGGTTTCACTGCAGCTCTGAAGAGAATGTTAGCAAAGAGGTAACCGGGACGGTGAAAACAGTACTCAAAGACAGGGAGCGCAAGCTCTCTCTTGGCACTTTGGATGTGGGACGTACAGCGAGATGTTTGCTGCTTTTGCGTTTGGCTGTTGGGAGATTTACAGCACAAAGATATCTAGTTGATTTGAAGCAGTTCCGAGAAAGTCTAAACATAATCCCCACTTCTCCCTCCTGGCACTTTCCATGTGGGAGATATAGCAGGATGTATATTGGTTTTGAGGACAACTCAATGGACAGTGTAGGGAGAAAAGGTCCTGGCTCCTTGAATGTCGTTTCTGGAGACACTGCGATCAATGTGGGAGATATGTCAAGATGTGTGTTTGTTTTGAGGACGGCTCTCTGGAGAGTCTTAGCAAAGAGGTCACACAGATAATCAGAGCAATTCTCAGAGACACTGAGAACAAGCTCCGCAATTCCCTCCTGGCACTTTCCCTGTAGGAGATACCGCAAGACGTTTCTGTATATTGGGCACAGCGCTCTGCACGGTGTTAGCAGAGACTTTCCCGGGACAGTGAAACCCTATGTCAGAGGCACTGAGAAGAAGCCCCAATGTTCCCTCCAGGCACTTTCAGTGTGGGTGCTTTCTCCACGTGGTTCCTGGTTTCACTGCAGCTCTGAAGAGAATGTTAGCAAAGAGGTAACCGGGACAGTGAAAACAGTACTCAAAGACAGGGAGAGCAAGCTCTCTCTTGGCACTTTGGATGTGGGACATACAGCGAGATGTTTGCTGCTTTTGCATTTGGCTGTTGGGAGATTTACAGCACAAAGATATCTAGTTGATTTGAAGCAGTTCCGAGAAAGTCTAAACATAATCCCCACTTCTCCCTCCTGGCACTTTCCATGTGGGAGATATAGCAGGATGTATATTGGTTTTGAGGACAACTCAATGGACAGTGTAGGGTGAAAAGGTCCTGGCTCCTTGAATGCCGTTTCTGGAGACACTGCGATCAATGTGGGAGATATGTCAAGATGTGTGTTTGTTTTGAGGACGGCTCTCTGGAGAGTCTTAGCAAAGAGGTCACACAGATAATCAGAGCAATTCTCAGAGACACTGAGAACAAGCTCCGCAATTCCCTCCTGGCACTTTCCCTGTAGGAGATACCGCAAGACGTTTCTGTATATTGGGCACAGCGCTCTGCACGGTGTTAGCAGAGACTTTCCCGGCACAGTGAAACCCTATGTCAGAGACACTGAGAAGAAGCCCCAATGTTCCCTCCAGGCACTTTCAGTGTGGGTGCCTTCTCCACGTGGTTCCTGGTTTCACTGCAGCTCTGAAGAGAATGTTAGCAAAGAGGTAACCGGGACGGTGAAAACAGTACTCAAAGACAGGGAGCGCAAGCTCTCTCTTGGCACTTTGGATGTGGGACGTACAGCGAGATGTTTGCTGCTTTTGCGTTTGGCTGTTGGGAGATTTACAGCACAAAGATATCTAGTTGATTTGAAGCAGTTCCGAGAAAGTCTAAACATAATCCCCACTTCTCCCTCCTGGCACTTTCCATGTGGGAGATATAGCAGGATGTATATTGGTTTTGAGGACAACTCAATGGACAGTGTAGGGAGAAAAGGTCCTGGCTCCTTGAATGCCGTTTCTGGAGACACTGCGATCAATGTGGCAGATATGTCAAGATGTGTGTTTGTTTTGAGGACGGCTCTCTGGAGAGTCTTAGCAAAGAGGTCACACAGATAATCAGAGCAATTCTCAGAGACACTGAGAACAAGCTCCGCAATTCCCTCCTGGCACTTTCCCTGTAGGACATACCGCAAGACGTTTCTGTATATTGGGCACAGCGCTCTGCACGGTGTTAGCAGAGACTTTCCCGGCACAGTGAAACCCTATGTCAGAGGCACTGAGAAGAAGCCCCAATGTTCCCTCCAGGCACTTTCAGTGTGGGTGCCTTCTCCACGTGGTTGCTGGTTTCACTGCAGCTCTGAAGAGAATGTTAGCAAAGAGGTAACCGGGACGGTGAAAACAGTACTCAAAGACAGGGAGCGCAAGCTCTCTCTTGGCACTTTGGATGTGGGACGTACAGCGAGATGTTTGCTGCTTTTGCGTTTGGCTGTTGGGAGATTTACAGCACAAAGATATCTAGTTGATTTGAAGCAGTTCCGAGAAAGTCTAAACATAATCCCCACTTCTCCCTCCTGGCACTTTCCATGTGGGAGATATAGCAGGATGTATATTGGTTTTGAGGACAACTCAATGGACAGTGTAGGGAGAAAAGGTCCTGGCTCCTTGAATGTCGTTTCTGGAGACACTGCGATCAATGTGGGAGATATGTCAAGATGTGTGTTTGTTTTGAGGACGGCTCTCTGGAGAGTCTTAGCAAAGAGGTCACACAGATAATCAGAGCAATTCTCAGAGACACTGAGAACAAGCTCCGCAATTCCCTCCTGGCACTTTCCCTGTAGGAGATACCGCAAGACGTTTCTGTATATTGGGCACAGCGCTCTGCACGGTGTTAGCAGAGACTTTCCCGGGACAGTGAAACCCTATGTCAGAGGCACTGAGAAGAAGCCCCAATGTTCCCTCCAGGCACTTTCAGTGTGGGTGCTTTCTCCACGTGGTTCCTGGTTTCACTGCAGCTCTGAAGAGAATGTTAGCAAAGAGGTAACCGGGACAGTGAAAACAGTACTCAAAGACAGGGAGAGCAAGCTCTCTCTTGGCACTTTGGATGTGGGACATACAGCGAGATGTTTGCTGCTTTTGCATTTGGCTGTTGGGAGATTTACAGCACAAAGATATCTAGTTGATTTGAAGCAGTTCCGAGAAAGTCTAAACATAATCCCCACTTCTCCCTCCTGGCACTTTCCATGTGGGAGATATAGCAGGATGTATATTGGTTTTGAGGACAACTCAATGGACAGTGTAGGGTGAAAAGGTCCTGGCTCCTTGAATGCCGTTTCTGGAGACACTGCGATCAATGTGGGAGATATGTCAAGATGTGTGTTTGTTTTGAGGACGGCTCTCTGGAGAGTCTTAGCAAAGAGGTCACACAGATAATCAGAGCAATTCTCAGAGACACTGAGAACAAGCTCCGCAATTCCCTCCTGGCACTTTCCCTGTAGGAGATACCGCAAGACGTTTCTGTATATTGGGCACAGCGCTCTGCACGGTGTTAGCAGAGACTTTCCCGGCACAGTGAAACCCTATGTCAGAGGCACTGAGAAGAAGCCCCAATGTTCCCTCCAGGCACTTTCAGTGTGGGTGCCTTCTCCACGTGGTTCCTGGTTTCACTGCAGCTCTGAAGAGAATGTTAGCAAAGAGGTAACCGGGACGGTGAAAACAGTACTCAAAGACAGGGAGCGCAAGCTCTCTCTTGGCACTTTGGATGTGGGACGTACAGCGAGATGTTTGCTGCTTTTGCGTTTGGCTGTTGGGAGATTTACAGCACAAAGATATCTAGTTGATTTGAAGCAGTTCCGAGAAAGTCTAAACATAATCCCCACTTCTCCCTCCTGGCACTTTCCATGTGGGAGATATAGCAGGATGTATATTGGTTTTGAGGACAACTCAATGGACAGTGTAGGGAGAAAAGGTCCTGGCTCCTTGAATGTCGTTTCTGGAGACACTGCGATCAATGTGGGAGATATGTCAAGATGTGTGTTTGTTTTGAGGACGGCTCTCTGGAGAGTCTTAGCAAAGAGGTCACACAGATAATCAGAGCAATTCTCAGAGACACTGAGAACAAGCTCCGCAATTCCCTCCTGGCACTTTCCCTGTAGGACATACCGCAAGACGTTTCTGTATATTGGGCACAGCGCTCTGCACGGTGTTAGCAGAGACTTTCCCGGGACAGTGAAACCCTATGTCAGAGGCACTGAGAAGAAGCCCCAATGTTCCCTCCAGGCACTTTCAGTGTGGGTGCTTTCTCCACGTGGTTCCTGGTTTCACTGCAGCTCTGAAGAGAATGTTAGCAAAGAGGTAACCGGGACAGTGAAAACAGTACTCAAAGACAGGGAGAGCAAGCTCTCTCTTGGCACTTTGGATGTGGGACATACAGCGAGATGTTTGCTGCTTTTGCATTTGGCTGTTGGGAGATTTACAGCACAAAGATATCTAGTTGATTTGAAGCAGTTCCGAGAAAGTCTAAACATAATCCCCACTTCTCCCTCCTGGCACTTTCCATGTGGGAGATATAGCAGGATGTATATTGGTTTTGAGGACAACTCAATGGACAGTGTAGGGTGAAAAGGTCCTGGCTCCTTGAATGCCGTTTCTGGAGACACTGCGATCAATGTGGGAGATATGTCAAGATGTGTGTTTGTTTTGAGGACGGCTCTCTGGAGAGTCTTAGCAAAGAGGTCACACAGATAATCAGAGCAATTCTCAGAGACACTGAGAACAAGCTCCGCAATTCCCTCCTGGCACTTTCCCTGTAGGAGATACCGCAAGACGTTTCTGTATATTGGGCACAGCGCTCTGCACGGTGTTAGCAGAGACTTTCCCGGCACAGTGAAACCCTATGTCAGAGACACTGAGAAGAAGCCCCAATGTTCCCTCCAGGCACTTTCAGTGTGGGTGCCTTCTCCACGTGGTTCCTGGTTTCACTGCAGCTCTGAAGAGAATGTTAGCAAAGAGGTAACCGGGACGGTGAAAACAGTACTCAAAGACAGGGAGCGCAAGCTCTCTCTTGGCACTTTGGATGTGGGACGTACAGCGAGATGTTTGCTGCTTTTGCGTTTGGCTGTTGGGAGATTTACAGCACAAAGATATCTAGTTGATTTGAAGCAGTTCCGAGAAAGTCTAAACATAATCCCCACTTCTCCCTCCTGGCACTTTCCATGTGGGAGATATAGCAGGATGTATATTGGTTTTGAGGACAACTCAATGGACAGTGTAGGGAGAAAAGGTCCTGGCTCCTTGAATGCCGTTTCTGGAGACACTGCGATCAATGTGGGAGATATGTCAAGATGTGTGTTTGTTTTGAGGACGGCTCTCTGGAGAGTCTTAGCAAAGAGGTCACACAGATAATCAGAGCAATTCTCAGAGACACTGAGAACAAGCTCCGCAATTCCCTCCTGGCACTTTCCCTGTAGGACATACCGCAAGACGTTTCTGTATATTGGGCACAGCGCTCTGCACGGTGTTAGCAGAGACTTTCCCGGCACAGTGAAACCCTATGTCAGAGACACTGAGAAGAAGCCCCAATGTTCCCTCCAGGCACTTTCAGTGTGGGTGCCTTCTCCACGTGGTTCCTGGTTTCACTGCGGCTCTGAAGAGAATGTTAGCAAAGAGGTAACCGGGACAGTGAAAACAGTACTCAAAGACAGGGAGAGCAAGCTCTCTCTTGGCACTTTGGATGTGGGACATACAGCGAGATGTTTGCTGCTTTTGCGTTTGGCTGTTGGGAGATTTACAGCACAAAGATATCTAGTTGATTTGAAGCAGTTCCGAGAAAGTCTAAACATAATCCCCACTTCTCCCTCCTGGCACTTTCCATGTGGGAGATATAGCAGGATGTATATTGGTTTTGAGGACAACTCAATGGACAGTGTAGGGAGAAAAGGTCCTGGCTCCTTGAATGCCGTTTCTGGAGACACTGCGATCAATGTGGGAGATATGTCAAGATGTGTGTTTGTTTTGAGGACGGCTCTCTGGAGAGTCTTAGCAAAGAGGTCACACAGATAATCAGAGCAATTCTCAGAGACACTGAGAACAAGCTCCGCAATTCCCTCCTGGCACTTTCCCTGTAGGAGATACCGCAAGACGTTTCTGTATATTGGGCACAGCGCTCTGCACGGTGTTAGCAGAGACTTTCCCGGCACAGTGAAACCCTATGTCAGAGACACTGAGAAGAAGCCCCAATGTTCCCTCCAGGCACTTTCAGTGTGGGTGCCTTCTGCACGTGGTTCCTGGTTTCACTACAGCTCTGAAGAGAATGTTAGCAAAGAGGTAACCGGGACAGTGAAAACAGTACTCAAAGACAGGGAGAGCAAGCTCTCTCTTGGCACTTTGGATGTGGGACATACAGCGAGATGTTTGCTGCTTTTGCGTTTGGCTGTTGGGAGATTTACAGCACAAAGATATCTAGTTGATTTGAAGCAGTTCCGAGAAAGTCTAAACATAATCCCCACTTCTCCCTCCTGGCACTTTCCATGTGGGAGATATAGCAGGATGTATATTGGTTTTGAGGACAACTCAATGGACAGTGTAGGGAGAAAAGGTCCTGGCTCCTTGAATGCCGTTTCTGGAGACACTGCGATCAATGTGGGAGATATGTCAAGATGTGTGTTTGTTTTGAGGACGGCTCTCTGGAGAGTCTTAGCAAAGAGGTCACACAGATAATCAGAGCAATTCTCAGAGACACTGAGAACAAGCTCCGCAATTCCCTCCTGGCACTTTCCCTGTAGGAGATACCGCAAGACGTTTCTGTATATTGGGCACAGCGCTCTGCACGGTGTTAGCAGAGACTTTCCCGGCACAGTGAAACCCTATGTCAGAGACACTGAGAAGAAGCCCCAATGTTCCCTCCAGGCACTTTCAGTGTGGGTGCCTTCTCCACGTGGTTCCTGGTTTCACTGCGGCTCTGAAGAGAATGTTAGCAAAGAGGTAACCGGGACAGTGAAAACAGTACTCAAAGACAGGGAGAGCAAGCTCTCTCTTGGCACTTTGGATGTGGGACATACAGCGAGATGTTTGCTGCTTTTGCGTTTGGCTGTTGGGAGATTTACAGCACAAAGATATCTAGTTGATTTGAAGCAGTTCCGAGAAAGTCTAAACATAATCCCCACTTCTCCCTCCTGGCACTTTCCATGTGGGAGATATAGCAGGATGTATATTGGTTTTGAGGACAACTCAATGGACAGTGTAGGGAGAAAAGGTCCTGGCTCCTTGAATGCCGTTTCTGGAGACACTGCGATCAATGTGGGAGATATGTCAAGATGTGTGTTTGTTTTGAGGACGGCTCTCTGGAGAGTCTTAGCAAAGAGGTCACACAGATAATCAGAGCAATTCTCAGAGACACTGAGAACAAGCTCCGCAATTCCCTCCTGGCACTTTCCCTGTAGGAGATACCGCAAGACGTTTCTGTATATTGGGCACAGCGCTCTGCACGGTGTTAGCAGAGACTTTCCCGGGACAGTGAAACCCTATGTCAGAGACACTGAGAAGAAGCCCCAATGTTCCCTCCAGGCACTTTCAGTGTGGGTGCCTTCTGCACTTGGTTCCTGGTTTCACTACAGCTCTGAAGAGAATGTTAGCAAAGAGGTAACCGGGACAGTGAAAACAGTACTCAAAGACAGGGAGAGCAAGCTCTCTCTTGGCACTTTGGATGTGGGACATACAGCGAGATGTTTGCTGCTTTTGCGTTTGGCTGTTGGGAGATTTACAGCACAAAGATATCTAGTTGATTTGAAGCAGTTCCGAGAAAGTCTAAACATAATCCCCACTTCTCCCTCCTGGCACTTTCCATGTGGGAGATATAGCAGGATGTATATTGGTTTTGAGGACAACTCAATGGACAGTGTAGGGAGAAAAGGTCCTGGCTCCTTGAATGCCGTTTCTGGAGACACTGCGATCAATGTGGGAGATATGTCAAGATGTGTGTTTGTTTTGAGGACGGCTCTCTGGAGAGTCTTAGCAAAGAGGTCACACAGATAATCAGAGCAATTCTCAGAGACACTGAGAACAAGCTCCGCAATTCCCTCCTGGCACTTTCCCTGTAGGAGATACCGCAAGACGTTTCTGTATATTGGGCACAGCGCTCTGCACGGTGTTAGCAGAGACTTTCCCGGGACAGTGAAACCCTATGTCAGAGACACTGAGAAGAAGCCCCAATGTTCCCTCCAGGCACTTTCAGTGTGGGTGCTTTCTCCACGTGGTTCCTGGTTTCACTACAGCTCTGAAGAGAATGTTAGCAAAGAGGTAACCGGGACAGTGAAAACAGTACTCAAAGACAGGGAGAGCAAGCTCTCTCTTGGCACTTTGGATGTGGGACATACAGCGAGATGTTTGCTGCTTTTGCGTTTGGCTGTTGGGAGATTTACAGCACAAAGATATCTAGTTGATTTGAAGCAGTTCCGAGAAAGTCTAAACATAATCCCCACTTCTCCCTCCTGGCACTTTCCATGTGGGAGATATAGCAGGATGTATATTGGTTTTGAGGACAACTCAATGGACAGTGTAGGGAGAAAACCTCCTGGCTCCTTGAATGCCGTTTCTGGAGACACTGCGATCAATGTGGGAGATATGTCAAGATGTGTGTTGGTTTTGAGGACGGCTCTCTGGAGAGTCTTAGCAAAGAGGTCACACAGATAATCAGAGCAATTCTCAGAGACACTGAGAACAAGCTCCGCAATTCCCTCCTGGCACTTTCCCTGTAGGAGATACCGCAAGACTTTTCTGTATATTGGGCACAGCGCTCTGCACGGTGTTAGCAGAGACTTTCCCGGCACAGTGAAACCCTATGTCAGAGACACTGAGAAGAAGCCCCAATGTTCCCTCCAGGCACTTTCAGTGTGGGTGCCTTCTCCACGTGGTTCCTGGTTTCACTGCGGCTCTGAAGAGAATGTTAGCAAAGAGGTAACCGGGACAGTGAAAACAGTACTCAAAGACAGGGAGAGCAAGCTCTCTCTTGGCACTTTGGATGTGGGACATACAGCGAGATGTTTGCTGCTTTTGCGTTTGGCTGTTGGGAGATTTACAGCACAAAGATATCTAGTTGATTTGAAGCAGTTCCGAGAAAGTCTAAACATAATCCCCACTTCTCCCTCCTGGCACTTTCCATGTGGGAGATATAGCAGGATGTATATTGGTTTTGAGGACAACTCAACGGACAGTGTAGGGAGAAAACCTCCTGGCTCCTTGAATGCCGTTTCTGGAGACACTGCGATCAATGTGGGAGATATGTCAAGATGTGTGTTTGTTTTGAGGACGGCTCTCTGGAGAGTCTTAGCAAAGAGGTCACACAGATAATCAGAGCAATTCTCAGAGACACTGAGAACAAGCTCCGCAATTCCCTCCTGGCACTTTCCCTGTAGGACATACCGCAAGACGTTTCTGTATATTGGGCACAGCGCTCTGCACGGTGTTAGCAGAGACTTTCCCGGGACAGTGAAACCCTATGTCAGAGACACTGAGAAGAAGCCCCAATGTTCCCTCCAGGCACTTTCAGTGTGGGTGCTTTCTCCACGTGGTTCCTGGTTTCACTACAGCTCTGAAGAGAATGTTAGCAAAGAGGTAACCGGGACAGTGAAAACAGTACTCAAAGACAGGGAGAGCAAGCTCTCTCTTGGCACTTTGGATGTGGGACATACAGCGAGATGTTTGCTGCTTTTGCGTTTGGCTGTTGGGAGATTTACAGCACAAAGATATCTAGTTGATTTGAAGCAGTTCCGAGAAAGTCTAAACATAATCCCCACTTCTCCCTCCTGGCACTTTCCATGTGGGAGATATAGCAGGATGTATATTGGTTTTGAGGACAACTCAATGGACAGTGTAGGGAGAAAAGGTCCTGGCTCCTTGAATGCCGTTTCTGGAGACACTGCGATCAATGTGGGAGATATGTCAAGATGTGTGTTTGTTTTGAGGACGGCTCTCTGGAGAGTCTTAGCAAAGAGGTCACACAGATAATCAGAGCAATTCTCAGAGACACTGAGAACAAGCTCCGCAATTCCCTCCTGGCACTTTCCCTGTAGGAGATACCGCAAGACGTTTCTGTATATTGGGCACAGCGCTCTGCACGGTGTTAGCAGAGACTTTCCCGGCACAGTGAAACCCTATGTCAGAGACACTGAGAAGAAGCCCCAATGTTCCCTCCAGGCACTTTCAGTGTGGGTGCCTTCTCCACGTGGTTCCTGGTTTCACTGCGGCTCTGAAGAGAATGTTAGCAAAGAGGTAACCGGGACAGTGAAAACAGTACTCAAAGACAGGGAGAGCAAGCTCTCTCTTGGCACTTTGGATGTGGGACATACAGCGAGATGTTTGCTGCTTTTGCGTTTGGCTGTTGGGAGATTTACAGCACAAAGATATCTAGTTGATTTGAAGCAGTTCCGAGAAAGTCTAAACATAATCCCCACTTCTCCCTCCTGGCACTTTCCATGTGGGAGATATAGCAGGATGTATATTGGTTTTGAGGACAACTCAATGGACAGTGTAGGGAGAAAAGGTCCTGGCTCCTTGAATGCCGTTTCTGGAGACACTGCGATCAATGTGGGAGATATGTCAAGATGTGTGTTTGTTTTGAGGACGGCTCTCTGGAGAGTCTTAGCAAAGAGGTCACACAGATAATCAGAGCAATTCTCAGAGACACTGAGAACAAGCTCCGCAATTCCCTCCTGGCACTTTCCCTGTAGGAGATACCGCAAGACGTTTCTGTATATTGGGCACAGCGCTCTGCACGGTGTTAGCAGAGACTTTCCCGGGACAGTGAAACCCTATGTCAGAGACACTGAGAAGAAGCCCCAATGTTCCCTCCAGGCACTTTCAGTGTGGGTGCCTTCTCCACGTGGTTCCTGGTTTCACTGCATCTCTGAAGAGAATGTTAGCAAAGAGGTAACCGGGACAGTGAAAACAGTACTCAAAGACAGGGAGAGCAAGCTCTCTCTTGGCACTTTGGATGTGGGACATACAGCGAGATGTTTGCTGCTTTTGCGTTTGGCTGTTGGGAGATTTACAGCACAAAGATATCTAGTTGATTTGAAGCAGTTCCGAGAAAGTCTAAACATAATCCCCACTTCTCCCTCCTGGCACTTTCCATGTGGGAGATATAGCAGGATGTATATTGGTTTTGAGGACAACTCAACGGACAGTGTAGGGAGAAAAGGTCCTGGCTCCTTGAATGCCGTTTCTGGAGACACTGCGATCAATGTGGGAGATATGTCAAGATGTGTGTTTGTTTTGAGGACGGCTCTCTGGAGAGTCTTAGCAAAGAGGTCACACAGATAATCAGAGCAATTCTCAGAGACACTGAGAACAAGCTCCGCAATTCCCTCCTGGCACTTTCCCTGTAGGAGATACCGCAAGACGTTTCTGTATATTGGGCACAGCGCTCTGCACGGTGTTAGCAGAGACTTTCCCGGGACAGTGAAACCCTATGTCAGAGACACTGAGAAGAAGCCCCAATGTTCCCTCCAGGCACTTTCAGTGTGGGTGCTTTCTCCACGTGGTTCCTGGTTTCACTACAGCTCTGAAGAGAATGTTAGCAAAGAGGTAACCGGGACAGTGAAAACAGTACTCAAAGACAGGGAGAGCAAGCTCTCTCTTGGCACTTTGGATGTGGGACATACAGCGAGATGTTTGCTGCTTTTGCGTTTGGCTGTTGGGAGATTTACAGCACAAAGATATCTAGTTGATTTGAAGCAGTTCCGAGAAAGTCTAAACATAATCCCCACTTCTCCCTCCTGGCACTTTCCATGTGGGAGATATAGCAGGATGTATATTGGTTTTGAGGACAACTCAATGGACAGTGTAGGGAGAAAAGGTCCTGGCTCCTTGAATGCCGTTTCTGGAGACACTGCGATCAATGTGGGAGATATGTCAAGATGTGTGTTGGTTTTGAGGACGGCTCTCTGGAGAGTCTTAGCAAAGAGGTCACACAGATAATCAGAGCAATTCTCAGAGACACTGAGAACAAGCTCCGCAATTCCCTCCTGGCACTTTCCCTGTAGGAGATACCGCAAGACTTTTCTGTATATTGGGCACAGCGCTCTGCACGGTGTTAGCAGAGACTTTCCCGGCACAGTGAAACCCTATGTCAGAGACACTGAGAAGAAGCCCCAATGTTCCCTCCAGGCACTTTCAGTGTGGGTGCCTTCTCCACGTGGTTCCTGGTTTCACTGCGGCTCTGAAGAGAATGTTAGCAAAGAGGTAACCGGGACAGTGAAAACAGTACTCAAAGACAGGGAGAGCAAGCTCTCTCTTGGCACTTTGGATGTGGGACATACAGCGAGATGTTTGCTGCTTTTGCGTTTGGCTGTTGGGAGATTTACAGCACAAAGATATCTAGTTGATTTGAAGCAGTTCCGAGAAAGTCTAAACATAATCCCCACTTCTCCCTCCTGGCACTTTCCATGTGGGAGATATAGCAGGATGTATATTGGTTTTGAGGACAACTCAACGGACAGTGTAGGGAGAAAAGGTCCTGGCTCCTTGAATGCCGTTTCTGGAGACACTGCGATCAATGTGGGAGATATGTCAAGATGTGTGTTTGTTTTGAGGACGGCTCTCTGGAGAGTCTTAGCAAAGAGGTCACACAGATAATCAGAGCAATTCTCAGAGACACTGAGAACAAGCTCCGCAATTCCCTCCTGGCACTTTCCCTGTAGGAGATACCGCAAGACGTTTCTGTATATTGGGCACAGCGCTCTGCACGGTGTTAGCAGAGACTTTCCCGGGACAGTGAAAACCTATGTCAGAGACACTGAGAAGAAGCCCCAATGTTCCCTCCAGGCACTTTCAGTGTGGGTGCCTTCTCCACGTGGTTCCTGGTTTCACTGCAGCTCTGAAGAGAATGTTAGCAAAGAGGTAACCGGGACAGTGAAAACAGTACTCAAAGACAGGGAGAGCAAGCTCTCTCTTGGCACTTTGGATGTGGGACATACAGCGAGATGTTTGCTGCTTTTGCGTTTGGCTGTTGGGAGATTTACAGCACAAAGATATCGAGTTGATTTGAAGCAGTTCCGAGAAAGTCTAAACATAATCCCCACTTCTCCCTCCTGGCACTTTCCATGTGGGAGATATAGCAGGATGTATATTGGTTTTGAGGACAACTCAACGGACAGTGTAGGGAGAAAAGGTCCTGGCTCCTTGAATGCCATTTCTGGAGACACTGCGATCAATGTGGGAGATATGTCAAGATGTGTGTTTGTTTTGAGGACGGCTCTCTGGAGAGTCTTAGCAAAGAGGTCACACAGATAATCAGAGCAATTCTCAGAGACACTGAGAACAAGCTCCGCAATTCCCTCCTGGCACTTTCCCTGTAGGAGATACCGCAAGACGTTTCTGTATATTGGGCACAGCGCTCTGCACGGTGTTAGCAGAGACTTTCCCGACACAGTGAAACCCTATGTCAGAGACACTGAGAAGAAGCCCCAATGTTCCCTCCAGGCACTTTCAGTGTGGGTGCTTTCTCCACGTGGTTCCTGGTTTCACTGCGGCTCTGAAGAGAATGTTAGCCAAGAGGTAACCGGGACAGTGAAAACAGTACTCAAAGACAGGGAGAGCAAGCTCTCTCTTGGCACTTTGGATGTGGGACATACAGCGAGATGTTTGCTGCTTTTGCGTTTGGCTGTTGGGAGATTTACAGCACAAAGATATCTAGTTGATTTGAAGCAGTTCCGAGAAAGTCTAAACATAATCCCCACTTCTCCCTCCTGGCACTTTCCATGTGGGAGATATAGCAGGATGTATATTGGTTTTGAGGACAACTCAATGGACAGTTTAGGGAGAAAACCTCCTGGCTCCTTGAATGCCGTTTCTGGAGACACTGCGATCAATGTGGGAGATATGTCAAGATGTGTGTTTGTTTTGAGGACGGCTCTCTGGAGAGTCTTAGCAAAGAGGTCACACAGATAATCAGAGCAATTCTCAGAGACACTGAGAACAAGCTCCACAATTCCCTCCTGGCACTTTCCCTGTAGGAGATACCGCAAGACGTTTCTGTATATTGGGCACAGCGCTCTGCACGGTGTTAGCAGAGACTTTCCCGGGACAGTGAAACCCTATGTCAGAGACACTGAGAAGAAGCCCCAGTGTTCCCTCCAGGCACTTTCAGTGTGGGTGCTTTCTCCACGTGGTTCCTGGTTTCACTGCGGCTCTGAAGAGAATGTTAGCAAAGAGGTAACCGGGACAGTGAAAACAGTACTCAAAGACAGGGAGAGCAAGCTCTCTCTTGGCACTTTGGATGTGGGACATACAGCGAGATGTTTGCTGCTTTTGCGTTTGGCTGTTGGGAGATTTACAGCACAAAGATATCTAGTTGATTTGAAGCAGTTCCGAGAAAGTCTAAACATAATCCCCACTTCTCCCTCCTGGCACTTTCCATGTGGGAGATATAGCAGGATGTATATTGGTTTTGAGGACAACTCAACGGACAGTGTAGGGAGAAAACCTCCTGGCTCCTTGAATGCCGTTTCTGGAGACACTGCGATCAATGTGGGAGATATGTCAAGATGTGTGTTTGTTTTGAGGACGGCTCTCTGGAGAGTCTTAGCAAAGAGGTCACACAGATAATCAGAGCAATTCTCAGAGACACTGAGAACAAGCTCGACAATTCCCTCCTGGCACTTTCCCTGTAGGAGATACCGCAAGACGTTTCTGTATATTGGGCACAGCGCTCTGCACGGTGTTAGCAGAGACTTTCCCGGGACAGTGAAACCCTATGTCAGAGGCACTGAGAAGAAGCCCCAATGTTCCCTCCAGGCACTTTCAGTGTGGGTGCTTTCTCCACGTGGTTCCTGGTTTCACTGCAGCTCTGAAGAGAATGTTAGCAAAGAGGTAACCGGGACAGTGAAAACAGTACTCAAAGACAGGGAGAGCAAGCTCTCTCTTGGCACTTTGGATGTGGGACATACAGCGAGATGTTTGCTGCTTTTGCGTTTGGCTGTTGGGAGATTTACAGCACAAAGATATCTAGTTGATTTGAAGCAGTTCCGAGAAAGTCTAAACATAATCCCCACTTCTCCCTCCTGGCACTTTCCATGTGGGAGATATAGCAGGATGTATATTGGTTTTGAGGACAACTCAACGGACAGTGTAGGGAGAAAAGGTCCTGGCTCCTTGAATGCCGTTTCTGGAGACACTGCGATCAATGTGGGAGATATGTCAAGATGTGTGTTGGTTTTGAGGACGGCTCTCTGGAGAGTCTTAGCAAAGAGGTCACACAGATAATCAGAGCAATTCTCAGAGACACTGAGAACAAGCTCCGCAATTCCCTCCTGGCACTTTCCCTGTAGGAGATACCGCAAGACGTTTCTGTATATTGGGCACAGCGCTCTGCACGGTGTTAGCAGAGACTTTCCCGGGACAGTGAAACCCTATGTCAGAGACACTGAGAAGAAGCCCCAATGTTCCCTCCAGGCACTTTCAGTGTGGGTGCCTTCTCCACGTGGTTCCTGGTTTCACTGCGGCTCTGAAGAGAATGTTAGCAAAGAGGTAACCGGGACAGTGAAAACAGTACTCAAAGACAGGGAGAGCAAGCTCTCTCTTGGCACTTTGGATGTGGGACATACAGCGAGATGTTTGCTGCTTTTGCGTTTGGCTGTTGGGAGATTTACAGCACAAAGATATCTAGTTGATTTGAAGCAGTTCCGAGAAAGTCTAAACATAATCCCCACTTCTCCCTCCTGGCACTTTCCATGTGGGAGATATAGCAGGATGTATATTGGTTTTGAGGACAACTCAACGGACAGTGTAGGGAGAAAAGGTCCTGGCTCCTTGAATGCCGTTTCTGGAGACACTGCGATCAATGTGGGAGATATGTCAAGATGTGTGTTTGTTTTGAGGACGGCTCTCTGGAGAGTCTTAGCAAAGAGGTCACACAGATAATCAGAGCAATTCTCAGAGACACTGAGAACAAGCTCCGCAATTCCCTCCTGGCACTTTCCCTGTAGGAGATACCGCAAGACGTTTCTGTATATTGGGCACAGCGCTCTGCACGGTGTTAGCAGAGACTTTCCCGGGACAGTGAAACCCTATGTCAGAGACACTGAGAAGAAGCCCCAATGTTCCCTCCAGGCACTTTCAGTGTGGGTGCCTTCTGCACGTGGTTCCTGGTTTCACTACAGCTCTGAAGAGAATGTTAGCAAAGAGGTAACCGGGACAGTGAAAACAGTACTCAAAGACAGGGAGAGCAAGCTCTCTCTTGGCACTTTGGATGTGGGACATACAGCGAGATGTTTGCTGCTTTTGCGTTTGGCTGTTGGGAGATTTACAGCACAAAGATATCTAGTTGATTTGAAGCAGTTCCGAGAAAGTCTAAACATAATCCCCACTTCTCCCTCCTGGCACTTTCCATGTGGGAGATATAGCAGGATGTATATTGGTTTTGAGGACAACTCAATGGACAGTGTAGGGAGAAAAGGTCCTGGCTCCTTGAATGCCGTTTCTGGAGACACTGCGATCAATGTGGGAGATATGTCAAGATGTGTGTTTGTTTTGAGGACGGCTCTCTGGAGAGTCTTAGCAAAGAGGTCACACAGATAATCAGAGCAGTTCTCAGAGACACTGAGAACAAGCTCCGCAATTCCCTCCTGGCACTTTCCCTGTAGGAGATACCGCAAGACGTTTCTGTATATTGGGCACAGCGCTCTGCACGGTGTTAGCAGAGACTTTCCCGGGACAGTGAAACCCTATGTCAGAGACACTGAGAAGAAGCCCCAATGTTCCCTCCAGGCACTTTCAGTGTGGCTGCTTTCTCCACGTGGTTCCTGGTTTCACTGCGGCTCTGAAGAGAATGTTAGCAAAGAGGTAACCGGGACAGTGAAAACAGTACTCAAAGACAGGGAGAGCAAGCTCTCTCTTGGCACTTTGGATGTGGGACATACAGCGAGATGTTTGCTGCTTTTGCGTTTGGCTGTTGGGAGATTTACAGTACAAAGATATCTAGTTGATTTGAAGCAGTTCCGAGAAAGTCTAAACATAATCCCCACTTCTCCCTCCTGGCACTTTCCATGTGGGAGATATAGCAGGATGTATATTGGTTTTGAGGACAACTCAACGGACAGTGTAGGGAGAAAAGGTCCTGGCTCCTTGAATGCCGTTTCTGGAGACACTGCGATCAATGTGGGAGATATGTCAAGATGTGTGTTGGTTTTGAGGACGGCTCTCTGGAGAGTCTTAGCAAAGAGGTCACACAGATAATCAGAGCAATTCTCAGAGACACTGAGAACAAGCTCCGCAATTCCCTCCTGGCACTTTCCCTGTAGGAGATACCGCAAGACGTTTCTGTATATTGGGCACAGCGCTCTGCACGGTGTTAGCAGAGACTTTCCCGGCACAGTGAAACCCTATGTCAGAGGCACTGAGAAGAAGCCCCAATGTTCCCTCCAGGCACTTTCAGTGTGGGTGCCTTCTCCACGTGGTTCCTGGTTTCACTGCAGCTCTGAAGAGAATGTTAGCAAAGAGGTAACCGGGACGGTGAAAACAGTACTCAAAGACAGGGAGCGCAAGCTCTCTCTTGGCACTTTGGATGTGGGACGTACAGCGAGATGTTTGCTGCTTTTGCGTTTGGCTGTTGGGAGATTTACAGCACAAAGATATCTAGTTGATTTGAAGCAGTTCCGAGAAAGTCTAAACATAATCCCCACTTCTCCCTCCTGGCACTTTCCATGTGGGAGATATAGCAGGATGTATATTGGTTTTGAGGACAACTCAATGGACAGTGTAGGGAGAAAAGGTCCTGGCTCCTTGAATGCCGTTTCTGGAGACACTGCGATCAATGTGGCAGATATGTCAAGATGTGTGTTTGTTTTGAGGACGGCTCTCTGGAGAGTCTTAGCAAAGAGGTCACACAGATAATCAGAGCAATTCTCAGAGACACTGAGAACAAGCTCCGCAATTCCCTCCTGGCACTTTCCCTGTAGGACATACCGCAAGACGTTTCTGTATATTGGGCACAGCGCTCTGCACGGTGTTAGCAGAGACTTTCCCGGCACAGTGAAACCCTATGTCAGAGGCACTGAGAAGAAGCCCCAATGTTCCCTCCAGGCACTTTCAGTGTGGGTGCCTTCTCCACGTGGTTGCTGGTTTCACTGCAGCTCTGAAGAGAATGTTAGCAAAGAGGTAACCGGGACGGTGAAAACAGTACTCAAAGACAGGGAGCGCAAGCTCTCTCTTGGCACTTTGGATGTGGGACGTACAGCGAGATGTTTGCTGCTTTTGCGTTTGGCTGTTGGGAGATTTACAGCACAAAGATATCTAGTTGATTTGAAGCAGTTCCGAGAAAGTCTAAACATAATCCCCACTTCTCCCTCCTGGCACTTTCCATGTGGGAGATATAGCAGGATGTATATTGGTTTTGAGGACAACTCAATGGACAGTGTAGGGTGAAAAGGTCCTGGCTCCTTGAATGCCGTTTCTGGAGACACTGCGATCAATGTGGGAGATATGTCAAGATGTGTGTTTGTTTTGAGGACGGCTCTCTGGAGAGTCTTAGCAAAGAGGTCACACAGATAATCAGAGCAATTCTCAGAGACACTGAGAACAAGCTCCGCAATTCCCTCCTGGCACTTTCCCTGTAGGAGATACCGCAAGACGTTTCTGTATATTGGGCACAGCGCTCTGCACGGTGTTAGCAGACTTTCCCGGCACAGTGAAACCCTATGTCAGAGACACTGAGAAGAAGCCCCAATGTTCCCTCCAGGCACTTTCAGTGTGGGTGCCTTCTCCACGTGGTTCCTGGTTTCACTGCGGCTCTGAAGAGAATGTTAGCAAAGAGGTAACCGGGACAGTGAAAACAGTACTCAAAGACAGGGAGAGCAAGCTCTCTCTTGGCACTTTGGATGTGGGACATACAGCGAGATGTTTGCTGCTTTTGCGTTTGGCTGTTGGGAGATTTACAGCACAAAGATATCTAGTTGATTTGAAGCAGTTCCGAGAAAGTCTAAACATAATCCCCACTTCTCCCTCCTGGCACTTTCCATGTGGGAGATATAGCAGGATGTATATTGGTTTTGAGGACAACTCAACGGACAGTGTAGGGAGAAAAGGTCCTGGCTCCTTGAATGCCGTTTCTGGAGACACTGCGATCAATGTGGGAGATATGTCAAGATGTGTGTTTGTTTTGAGGACGGCTCTCTGGAGAGTCTTAGCAAAGAGGTCACACAGATAATCAGAGCAATTCTCAGAGACACTGAGAACAAGCTCCGCAATTCCCTCCTGGCACTTTCCCTGTAGGAGATACCGCAAGACGTTTCTGTATATTGGGCACAGCGCTCTGCACGGTGTTAGCAGAGACTTTCCCGGGACAGTGAAACCCTATGTCAGAGACACTGAGAAGAAGCCCCAATGTTCCCTCCAGGCACTTTCAGTGTGGGTGCCTTCTGCACGTGGTTCCTGGTTTCACTACAGCTCTGAAGAGAATGTTAGCAAAGAGGTAACCGGGACAGTGAAAACAGTACTCAAAGACAGGGAGAGCAAGCTCTCTCTTGGCACTTTGGATGTGGGACATACAGCGAGATGTTTGCTGCTTTTGCGTTTGGCTGTTGGGAGATTTACAGCACAAAGATATCTAGTTGATTTGAAGCAGTTCCGAGAAAGTCTAAACATAATCCCCACTTCTCCCTCCTGGCACTTTCCATGTGGGAGATATAGCAGGATGTATATTGGTTTTGAGGACAACTCAATGGACAGTGTAGGGAGAAAAGGTCCTGGCTCCTTGAATGCCGTTTCTGGAGACACTGCGATCAATGTGGGAGATATGTCAAGATGTGTGTTTGTTTTGAGGACGGCTCTCTGGAGAGTCTTAGCAAAGAGGTCACACAGATAATCAGAGCAGTTCTCAGAGACACTGAGAACAAGCTCCGCAATTCCCTCCTGGCACTTTCCCTGTAGGAGATACCGCAAGACGTTTCTGTATATTGGGCACAGCGCTCTGCACGGTGTTAGCAGAGACTTTCCCGGGACAGTGAAACCCTATGTCAGAGACACTGAGAAGAAGCCCCAATGTTCCCTCCAGGCACTTTCAGTGTGGCTGCTTTCTCCACGTGGTTCCTGGTTTCACTGCGGCTCTGAAGAGAATGTTAGCAAAGAGGTAACCGGGACAGTGAAAACAGTACTCAAAGACAGGGAGAGCAAGCTCTCTCTTGGCACTTTGGATGTGGGACATACAGCGAGATGTTTGCTGCTTTTGCGTTTGGCTGTTGGGAGATTTACAGTACAAAGATATCTAGTTGATTTGAAGCAGTTCCGAGAAAGTCTAAACATAATCCCCACTTCTCCCTCCTGGCACTTTCCATGTGGGAGATATAGCAGGATGTATATTGGTTTTGAGGACAACTCAACGGACAGTGTAGGGAGAAAAGGTCCTGGCTCCTTGAATGCCGTTTCTGGAGACACTGCGATCAATGTGGGAGATATGTCAAGATGTGTGTTGGTTTTGAGGACGGCTCTCTGGAGAGTCTTAGCAAAGAGGTCACACAGATAATCAGAGCAATTCTCAGAGACACTGAGAACAAGCTCCGCAATTCCCTCCTGGCACTTTCCCTGTAGGAGATACCGCAAGACGTTTCTGTATATTGGGCACAGCGCTCTGCACGGTGTTAGCAGAGACTTTCCCGGGACAGTGAAACCCTATGTCAGAGGCACTGAGAAGAAGCCCCAATGTTCCCTCCAGGCACTTTCAGTGTGGGTGCCTTCTCCACGTGGTTCCTGGTTTCACTGCAGCTCTGAAGAGAATGTTAGCAAAGAGGTAACCGGGACGGTGAAAACAGTACTCAAAGACAGGGAGCGCAAGCTCTCTCTTGGCACTTTGGATGTGGGACGTACAGCGAGATGTTTGCTGCTTTTGCGTTTGGCTGTTGGGAGATTTACAGCACAAAGATATCTAGTTGATTTGAAGCAGTTCCGAGAAAGTCTAAACATAATCCCCACTTCTCCCTCCTGGCACTTTCCATGTGGGAGATATAGCAGGATGTATATTGGTTTTGAGGACAACTCAACGGACAGTGTAGGGAGAAAAGGTCCTGGCTCCTTGAATGCCGTTTCTGGAGACACTGCGATCAATGTGGGAGATATGTCAAGATGTGTGTTTGTTTTGAGGACGGCTCTCTGGAGAGTCTTAGCAAAGAGGTCACACAGATAATCAGAGCAATTCTCAGAGACACTGAGAACAAGCTCCGCAATTCCCTCCTGGCACTTTCCCTGTAGGAGATACCGCAAGACGTTTCTGTATATTGGGCACAGCGCTCTGCACGGTGTTAGCAGAGACTTTCCCGGGACAGTGAAACCCTATGTCAGAGACACTGAGAAGAAGCCCCAATGTTCCCTCCAGGCACTTTCAGTGTGGGTGCTTTCTCCACGTGGTTCCTGGTTTCACTACAGCTCTGAAGAGAATGTTAGCAAAGAGGTAACCGGGACAGTGAAAACAGTACTCAAAGACAGGGAGAGCAAGCTCTCTCTTGGCACTTTGGATGTGGGACATACAGCGAGATGTTTGCTGCTTTTGCGTTTGGCTGTTGGGAGATTTACAGCACAAAGATATCTAGTTGATTTGAAGCAGTTCCGAGAAAGTCTAAACATAATCCCCACTTCTCCCTCCTGGCACTTTCCATGTGGGAGATATAGCAGGATGTATATTGGTTTTGAGGACAACTCAATGGACAGTGTAGGGAGAAAAGGTCCTGGCTCCTTGAATGCCGTTTCTGGAGACACTGCGATCAATGTGGGAGATATGTCAAGATGTGTGTTGGTTTTGAGGACGGCTCTCTGGAGAGTCTTAGCAAAGAGGTCACACAGATAATCAGAGCAATTCTCAGAGACACTGAGAACAAGCTCCGCAATTCCCTCCTGGCACTTTCCCTGTAGGAGATACCGCAAGACTTTTCTGTATATTGGGCACAGCGCTCTGCACGGTGTTAGCAGAGACTTTCCCGGCACAGTGAAACCCTATGTCAGAGACACTGAGAAGAAGCCCCAATGTTCCCTCCAGGCACTTTCAGTGTGGGTGCCTTCTCCACGTGGTTCCTGGTTTCACTGCGGCTCTGAAGAGAATGTTAGCAAAGAGGTAACCGGGACAGTGAAAACAGTACTCAAAGACAGGGAGAGCAAGCTCTCTCTTGGCACTTTGGATGTGGGACATACAGCGAGATGTTTGCTGCTTTTGCGTTTGGCTGTTGGGAGATTTACAGCACAAAGATATCTAGTTGATTTGAAGCAGTTCCGAGAAAGTCTAAACATAATCCCCACTTCTCCCTCCTGGCACTTTCCATGTGGGAGATATAGCAGGATGTATATTGGTTTTGAGGACAACTCAACGGACAGTGTAGGGAGAAAAGGTCCTGGCTCCTTGAATGCCGTTTCTGGAGACACTGCGATCAATGTGGGAGATATGTCAAGATGTGTGTTTGTTTTGAGGACGGCTCTCTGGAGAGTCTTAGCAAAGAGGTCACACAGATAATCAGAGCAATTCTCAGAGACACTGAGAACAAGCTCCGCAATTCCCTCCTGGCACTTTCCCTGTAGGAGATACCGCAAGACGTTTCTGTATATTGGGCACAGCGCTCTGCACGGTGTTAGCAGAGACTTTCCCGGGACAGTGAAAACCTATGTCAGAGACACTGAGAAGAAGCCCCAATGTTCCCTCCAGGCACTTTCAGTGTGGGTGCCTTCTCCACGTGGTTCCTGGTTTCACTGCAGCTCTGAAGAGAATGTTAGCAAAGAGGTAACCGGGACAGTGAAAACAGTACTCAAAGACAGGGAGAGCAAGCTCTCTCTTGGCACTTTGGATGTGGGACATACAGCGAGATGTTTGCTGCTTTTGCGTTTGGCTGTTGGGAGATTTACAGCACAAAGATATCGAGTTGATTTGAAGCAGTTCCGAGAAAGTCTAAACATAATCCCCACTTCTCCCTCCTGGCACTTTCCATGTGGGAGATATAGCAGGATGTATATTGGTTTTGAGGACAACTCAACGGACAGTGTAGGGAGAAAAGGTCCTGGCTCCTTGAATGCCATTTCTGGAGACACTGCGATCAATGTGGGAGATATGTCAAGATGTGTGTTTGTTTTGAGGACGGCTCTCTGGAGAGTCTTAGCAAAGAGGTCACACAGATAATCAGAGCAATTCTCAGAGACACTGAGAACAAGCTCCGCAATTCCCTCCTGGCACTTTCCCTGTAGGAGATACCGCAAGACGTTTCTGTATATTGGGCACAGCGCTCTGCACGGTGTTAGCAGAGACTTTCCCGACACAGTGAAACCCTATGTCAGAGACACTGAGAAGAAGCCCCAATGTTCCCTCCAGGCACTTTCAGTGTGGGTGCTTTCTCCACGTGGTTCCTGGTTTCACTGCGGCTCTGAAGAGAATGTTAGCCAAGAGGTAACCGGGACAGTGAAAACAGTACTCAAAGACAGGGAGAGCAAGCTCTCTCTTGGCACTTTGGATGTGGGACATACAGCGAGATGTTTGCTGCTTTTGCGTTTGGCTGTTGGGAGATTTACAGCACAAAGATATCTAGTTGATTTGAAGCAGTTCCGAGAAAGTCTAAACATAATCCCCACTTCTCCCTCCTGGCACTTTCCATGTGGGAGATATAGCAGGATGTATATTGGTTTTGAGGACAACTCAATGGACAGTTTAGGGAGAAAACCTCCTGGCTCCTTGAATGCCGTTTCTGGAGACACTGCGATCAATGTGGGAGATATGTCAAGATGTGTGTTTGTTTTGAGGACGGCTCTCTGGAGAGTCTTAGCAAAGAGGTCACACAGATAATCAGAGCAATTCTCAGAGACACTGAGAACAAGCTCCACAATTCCCTCCTGGCACTTTCCCTGTAGGAGATACCGCAAGACGTTTCTGTATATTGGGCACAGCGCTCTGCACGGTGTTAGCAGAGACTTTCCCGGGACAGTGAAACCCTATGTCAGAGACACTGAGAAGAAGCCCCAGTGTTCCCTCCAGGCACTTTCAGTGTGGGTGCTTTCTCCACGTGGTTCCTGGTTTCACTGCGGCTCTGAAGAGAATGTTAGCAAAGAGGTAACCGGGACAGTGAAAACAGTACTCAAAGACAGGGAGAGCAAGCTCTCTCTTGGCACTTTGGATGTGGGACATACAGCGAGATGTTTGCTGCTTTTGCGTTTGGCTGTTGGGAGATTTACAGCACAAAGATATCTAGTTGATTTGAAGCAGTTCCGAGAAAGTCTAAACATAATCCCCACTTCTCCCTCCTGGCACTTTCCATGTGGGAGATATAGCAGGATGTATATTGGTTTTGAGGACAACTCAACGGACAGTGTAGGGAGAAAACCTCCTGGCTCCTTGAATGCCGTTTCTGGAGACACTGCGATCAATGTGGGAGATATGTCAAGATGTGTGTTTGTTTTGAGGACGGCTCTCTGGAGAGTCTTAGCAAAGAGGTCACACAGATAATCAGAGCAATTCTCAGAGACACTGAGAACAAGCTCGACAATTCCCTCCTGGCACTTTCCCTGTAGGAGATACCGCAAGACGTTTCTGTATATTGGGCACAGCGCTCTGCACGGTGTTAGCAGAGACTTTCCCGGGACAGTGAAACCCTATGTCAGAGGCACTGAGAAGAAGCCCCAATGTTCCCTCCAGGCACTTTCAGTGTGGGTGCTTTCTCCACGTGGTTCCTGGTTTCACTGCAGCTCTGAAGAGAATGTTAGCAAAGAGGTAACCGGGACAGTGAAAACAGTACTCAAAGACAGGGAGAGCAAGCTCTCTCTTGGCACTTTGGATGTGGGACATACAGCGAGATGTTTGCTGCTTTTGCGTTTGGCTGTTGGGAGATTTACAGCACAAAGATATCTAGTTGATTTGAAGCAGTTCCGAGAAAGTCTAAACATAATCCCCACTTCTCCCTCCTGGCACTTTCCATGTGGGAGATATAGCAGGATGTATATTGGTTTTGAGGACAACTCAACGGACAGTGTAGGGAGAAAAGGTCCTGGCTCCTTGAATGCCGTTTCTGGAGACACTGCGATCAATGTGGGAGATATGTCAAGATGTGTGTTGGTTTTGAGGACGGCTCTCTGGAGAGTCTTAGCAAAGAGGTCACACAGATAATCAGAGCAATTCTCAGAGACACTGAGAACAAGCTCCGCAATTCCCTCCTGGCACTTTCCCTGTAGGAGATACCGCAAGACGTTTCTGTATATTGGGCACAGCGCTCTGCACGGTGTTAGCAGAGACTTTCCCGGGACAGTGAAACCCTATGTCAGAGACACTGAGAAGAAGCCCCAATGTTCCCTCCAGGCACTTTCAGTGTGGGTGCCTTCTCCACGTGGTTCCTGGTTTCACTGCGGCTCTGAAGAGAATGTTAGCAAAGAGGTAACCGGGACAGTGAAAACAGTACTCAAAGACAGGGAGAGCAAGCTCTCTCTTGGCACTTTGGATGTGGGACATACAGCGAGATGTTTGCTGCTTTTGCGTTTGGCTGTTGGGAGATTTACAGCACAAAGATATCTAGTTGATTTGAAGCAGTTCCGAGAAAGTCTAAACATAATCCCCACTTCTCCCTCCTGGCACTTTCCATGTGGGAGATATAGCAGGATGTATATTGGTTTTGAGGACAACTCAACGGACAGTGTAGGGAGAAAAGGTCCTGGCTCCTTGAATGCCGTTTCTGGAGACACTGCGATCAATGTGGGAGATATGTCAAGATGTGTGTTTGTTTTGAGGACGGCTCTCTGGAGAGTCTTAGCAAAGAGGTCACACAGATAATCAGAGCAATTCTCAGAGACACTGAGAACAAGCTCCGCAATTCCCTCCTGGCACTTTCCCTGTAGGAGATACCGCAAGACGTTTCTGTATATTGGGCACAGCGCTCTGCACGGTGTTAGCAGAGACTTTCCCGGGACAGTGAAACCCTATGTCAGAGACACTGAGAAGAAGCCCCAATGTTCCCTCCAGGCACTTTCAGTGTGGGTGCCTTCTGCACGTGGTTCCTGGTTTCACTACAGCTCTGAAGAGAATGTTAGCAAAGAGGTAACCGGGACAGTGAAAACAGTACTCAAAGACAGGGAGAGCAAGCTCTCTCTTGGCACTTTGGATGTGGGACATACAGCGAGATGTTTGCTGCTTTTGCGTTTGGCTGTTGGGAGATTTACAGCACAAAGATATCTAGTTGATTTGAAGCAGTTCCGAGAAAGTCTAAACATAATCCCCACTTCTCCCTCCTGGCACTTTCCATGTGGGAGATATAGCAGGATGTATATTGGTTTTGAGGACAACTCAATGGACAGTGTAGGGAGAAAAGGTCCTGGCTCCTTGAATGCCGTTTCTGGAGACACTGCGATCAATGTGGGAGATATGTCAAGATGTGTGTTTGTTTTGAGGACGGCTCTCTGGAGAGTCTTAGCAAAGAGGTCACACAGATAATCAGAGCAGTTCTCAGAGACACTGAGAACAAGCTCCGCAATTCCCTCCTGGCACTTTCCCTGTAGGAGATACCGCAAGACGTTTCTGTATATTGGGCACAGCGCTCTGCACGGTGTTAGCAGAGACTTTCCCGGGACAGTGAAACCCTATGTCAGAGACACTGAGAAGAAGCCCCAATGTTCCCTCCAGGCACTTTCAGTGTGGCTGCTTTCTCCACGTGGTTCCTGGTTTCACTGCGGCTCTGAAGAGAATGTTAGCAAAGAGGTAACCGGGACAGTGAAAACAGTACTCAAAGACAGGGAGAGCAAGCTCTCTCTTGGCACTTTGGATGTGGGACATACAGCGAGATGTTTGCTGCTTTTGCGTTTGGCTGTTGGGAGATTTACAGTACAAAGATATCTAGTTGATTTGAAGCAGTTCCGAGAAAGTCTAAACATAATCCCCACTTCTCCCTCCTGGCACTTTCCATGTGGGAGATATAGCAGGATGTATATTGGTTTTGAGGACAACTCAACGGACAGTGTAGGGAGAAAAGGTCCTGGCTCCTTGAATGCCGTTTCTGGAGACACTGCGATCAATGTGGGAGATATGTCAAGATGTGTGTTGGTTTTGAGGACGGCTCTCTGGAGAGTCTTAGCAAAGAGGTCACACAGATAATCAGAGCAATTCTCAGAGACACTGAGAACAAGCTCCGCAATTCCCTCCTGGCACTTTCCCTGTAGGAGATACCGCAAGACGTTTCTGTATATTGGGCACAGCGCTCTGCACGGTGTTAGCAGAGACTTTCCCGGCACAGTGAAACCCTATGTCAGAGGCACTGAGAAGAAGCCCCAATGTTCCCTCCAGGCACTTTCAGTGTGGGTGCCTTCTCCACGTGGTTCCTGGTTTCACTGCAGCTCTGAAGAGAATGTTAGCAAAGAGGTAACCGGGACGGTGAAAACAGTACTCAAAGACAGGGAGCGCAAGCTCTCTCTTGGCACTTTGGATGTGGGACGTACAGCGAGATGTTTGCTGCTTTTGCGTTTGGCTGTTGGGAGATTTACAGCACAAAGATATCTAGTTGATTTGAAGCAGTTCCGAGAAAGTCTAAACATAATCCCCACTTCTCCCTCCTGGCACTTTCCATGTGGGAGATATAGCAGGATGTATATTGGTTTTGAGGACAACTCAATGGACAGTGTAGGGAGAAAAGGTCCTGGCTCCTTGAATGCCGTTTCTGGAGACACTGCGATCAATGTGGCAGATATGTCAAGATGTGTGTTTGTTTTGAGGACGGCTCTCTGGAGAGTCTTAGCAAAGAGGTCACACAGATAATCAGAGCAATTCTCAGAGACACTGAGAACAAGCTCCGCAATTCCCTCCTGGCACTTTCCCTGTAGGACATACCGCAAGACGTTTCTGTATATTGGGCACAGCGCTCTGCACGGTGTTAGCAGAGACTTTCCCGGCACAGTGAAACCCTATGTCAGAGGCACTGAGAAGAAGCCCCAATGTTCCCTCCAGGCACTTTCAGTGTGGGTGCCTTCTCCACGTGGTTGCTGGTTTCACTGCAGCTCTGAAGAGAATGTTAGCAAAGAGGTAACCGGGACGGTGAAAACAGTACTCAAAGACAGGGAGCGCAAGCTCTCTCTTGGCACTTTGGATGTGGGACGTACAGCGAGATGTTTGCTGCTTTTGCGTTTGGCTGTTGGGAGATTTACAGCACAAAGATATCTAGTTGATTTGAAGCAGTTCCGAGAAAGTCTAAACATAATCCCCACTTCTCCCTCCTGGCACTTTCCATGTGGGAGATATAGCAGGATGTATATTGGTTTTGAGGACAACTCAATGGACAGTGTAGGGAGAAAAGGTCCTGGCTCCTTGAATGCCGTTTCTGGAGACACTGCGATCAATGTGGGAGATATGTCAAGATGTGTGTTTGTTTTGAGGACGGCTCTCTGGAGAGTCTTAGCAAAGAGGTCACACAGATAATCAGAGCAGTTCTCAGAGACACTGAGAACAAGCTCCGCAATTCCCTCCTGGCACTTTCCCTGTAGGAGATACCGCAAGACGTTTCTGTATATTGGGCACAGCGCTCTGCACGGTGTTAGCAGAGACTTTCCCGGGACAGTGAAACCCTATGTCAGAGACACTGAGAAGAAGCCCCAATGTTCCCTCCAGGCACTTTCAGTGTGGCTGCTTTCTCCACGTGGTTCCTGGTTTCACTGCGGCTCTGAAGAGAATGTTAGCAAAGAGGTAACCGGGACAGTGAAAACAGTACTCAAAGACAGGGAGAGCAAGCTCTCTCTTGGCACTTTGGATGTGGGACATACAGCGAGATGTTTGCTGCTTTTGCGTTTGGCTGTTGGGAGATTTACAGTACAAAGATATCTAGTTGATTTGAAGCAGTTCCGAGAAAGTCTAAACATAATCCCCACTTCTCCCTCCTGGCACTTTCCATGTGGGAGATATAGCAGGATGTATATTGGTTTTGAGGACAACTCAACGGACAGTGTAGGGAGAAAAGGTCCTGGCTCCTTGAATGCCGTTTCTGGAGACACTGCGATCAATGTGGGAGATATGTCAAGATGTGTGTTGGTTTTGAGGACGGCTCTCTGGAGAGTCTTAGCAAAGAGGTCACACAGATAATCAGAGCAATTCTCAGAGACACTGAGAACAAGCTCCGCAATTCCCTCCTGGCACTTTCCCTGTAGGAGATACCGCAAGACGTTTCTGTATATTGGGCACAGCGCTCTGCACGGTGTTAGCAGAGACTTTCCCGGCACAGTGAAACCCTATGTCAGAGGCACTGAGAAGAAGCCCCAATGTTCCCTCCAGGCACTTTCAGTGTGGGTGCCTTCTCCACGTGGTTCCTGGTTTCACTGCAGCTCTGAAGAGAATGTTAGCAAAGAGGTAACCGGGACGGTGAAAACAGTACTCAAAGACAGGGAGCGCAAGCTCTCTCTTGGCACTTTGGATGTGGGACGTACAGCGAGATGTTTGCTGCTTTTGCGTTTGGCTGTTGGGAGATTTACAGCACAAAGATATCTAGTTGATTTGAAGCAGTTCCGAGAAAGTCTAAACATAATCCCCACTTCTCCCTCCTGGCACTTTCCATGTGGGAGATATAGCAGGATGTATATTGGTTTTGAGGACAACTCAATGGACAGTGTAGGGAGAAAAGGTCCTGGCTCCTTGAATGCCGTTTCTGGAGACACTGCGATCAATGTGGCAGATATGTCAAGATGTGTGTTTGTTTTGAGGACGGCTCTCTGGAGAGTCTTAGCAAAGAGGTCACACAGATAATCAGAGCAATTCTCAGAGACACTGAGAACAAGCTCCGCAATTCCCTCCTGGCACTTTCCCTGTAGGACATACCGCAAGACGTTTCTGTATATTGGGCACAGCGCTCTGCACGGTGTTAGCAGAGACTTTCCCGGCACAGTGAAACCCTATGTCAGAGGCACTGAGAAGAAGCCCCAATGTTCCCTCCAGGCACTTTCAGTGTGGGTGCCTTCTCCACGTGGTTGCTGGTTTCACTGCAGCTCTGAAGAGAATGTTAGCAAAGAGGTAACCGGGACGGTGAAAACAGTACTCAAAGACAGGGAGCGCAAGCTCTCTCTTGGCACTTTGGATGTGGGACGTACAGCGAGATGTTTGCTGCTTTTGCGTTTGGCTGTTGGGAGATTTACAGCACAAAGATATCTAGTTGATTTGAAGCAGTTCCGAGAAAGTCTAAACATAATCCCCACTTCTCCCTCCTGGCACTTTCCATGTGGGAGATATAGCAGGATGTATATTGGTTTTGAGGACAACTCAATGGACAGTGTAGGGTGAAAAGGTCCTGGCTCCTTGAATGCCGTTTCTGGAGACACTGCGATCAATGTGGGAGATATGTCAAGATGTGTGTTTGTTTTGAGGACGGCTCTCTGGAGAGTCTTAGCAAAGAGGTCACACAGATAATCAGAGCAATTCTCAGAGACACTGAGAACAAGCTCCGCAATTCCCTCCTGGCACTTTCCCTGTAGGAGATACCGCAAGACGTTTCTGTATATTGGGCACAGCGCTCTGCACGGTGTTAGCAGACTTTCCCGGCACAGTGAAACCCTATGTCAGAGACACTGAGAAGAAGCCCCAATGTTCCCTCCAGGCACTTTCAGTGTGGGTGCCTTCTCCACGTGGTTCCTGGTTTCACTGCGGCTCTGAAGAGAATGTTAGCAAAGAGGTAACCGGGACAGTGAAAACAGTACTCAAAGACAGGGAGAGCAAGCTCTCTCTTGGCACTTTGGATGTGGGACATACAGCGAGATGTTTGCTGCTTTTGCGTTTGGCTGTTGGGAGATTTACAGCACAAAGATATCTAGTTGATTTGAAGCAGTTCCGAGAAAGTCTAAACATAATCCCCACTTCTCCCTCCTGGCACTTTCCATGTGGGAGATATAGCAGGATGTATATTGGTTTTGAGGACAACTCAACGGACAGTGTAGGGAGAAAAGGTCCTGGCTCCTTGAATGCCGTTTCTGGAGACACTGCGATCAATGTGGGAGATATGTCAAGATGTGTGTTTGTTTTGAGGACGGCTCTCTGGAGAGTCTTAGCAAAGAGGTCACACAGATAATCAGAGCAATTCTCAGAGACACTGAGAACAAGCTCCGCAATTCCCTCCTGGCACTTTCCCTGTAGGAGATACCGCAAGACGTTTCTGTATATTGGGCACAGCGCTCTGCACGGTGTTAGCAGAGACTTTCCCGGGACAGTGAAACCCTATGTCAGAGACACTGAGAAGAAGCCCCAATGTTCCCTCCAGGCACTTTCAGTGTGGGTGCCTTCTGCACGTGGTTCCTGGTTTCACTACAGCTCTGAAGAGAATGTTAGCAAAGAGGTAACCGGGACAGTGAAAACAGTACTCAAAGACAGGGAGAGCAAGCTCTCTCTTGGCACTTTGGATGTGGGACATACAGCGAGATGTTTGCTGCTTTTGCGTTTGGCTGTTGGGAGATTTACAGCACAAAGATATCTAGTTGATTTGAAGCAGTTCCGAGAAAGTCTAAACATAATCCCCACTTCTCCCTCCTGGCACTTTCCATGTGGGAGATATAGCAGGATGTATATTGGTTTTGAGGACAACTCAATGGACAGTGTAGGGAGAAAAGGTCCTGGCTCCTTGAATGCCGTTTCTGGAGACACTGCGATCAATGTGGGAGATATGTCAAGATGTGTGTTTGTTTTGAGGACGGCTCTCTGGAGAGTCTTAGCAAAGAGGTCACACAGATAATCAGAGCAGTTCTCAGAGACACTGAGAACAAGCTCCGCAATTCCCTCCTGGCACTTTCCCTGTAGGAGATACCGCAAGACGTTTCTGTATATTGGGCACAGCGCTCTGCACGGTGTTAGCAGAGACTTTCCCGGGACAGTGAAACCCTATGTCAGAGACACTGAGAAGAAGCCCCAATGTTCCCTCCAGGCACTTTCAGTGTGGCTGCTTTCTCCACGTGGTTCCTGGTTTCACTGCGGCTCTGAAGAGAATGTTAGCAAAGAGGTAACCGGGACAGTGAAAACAGTACTCAAAGACAGGGAGAGCAAGCTCTCTCTTGGCACTTTGGATGTGGGACATACAGCGAGATGTTTGCTGCTTTTGCGTTTGGCTGTTGGGAGATTTACAGTACAAAGATATCTAGTTGATTTGAAGCAGTTCCGAGAAAGTCTAAACATAATCCCCACTTCTCCCTCCTGGCACTTTCCATGTGGGAGATATAGCAGGATGTATATTGGTTTTGAGGACAACTCAACGGACAGTGTAGGGAGAAAAGGTCCTGGCTCCTTGAATGCCGTTTCTGGAGACACTGCGATCAATGTGGGAGATATGTCAAGATGTGTGTTGGTTTTGAGGACGGCTCTCTGGAGAGTCTTAGCAAAGAGGTCACACAGATAATCAGAGCAATTCTCAGAGACACTGAGAACAAGCTCCGCAATTCCCTCCTGGCACTTTCCCTGTAGGAGATACCGCAAGACGTTTCTGTATATTGGGCACAGCGCTCTGCACGGTGTTAGCAGAGACTTTCCCGGCACAGTGAAACCCTATGTCAGAGGCACTGAGAAGAAGCCCCAATGTTCCCTCCAGGCACTTTCAGTGTGGGTGCCTTCTCCACGTGGTTCCTGGTTTCACTGCAGCTCTGAAGAGAATGTTAGCAAAGAGGTAACCGGGACGGTGAAAACAGTACTCAAAGACAGGGAGCGCAAGCTCTCTCTTGGCACTTTGGATGTGGGACGTACAGCGAGATGTTTGCTGCTTTTGCGTTTGGCTGTTGGGAGATTTACAGCACAAAGATATCTAGTTGATTTGAAGCAGTTCCGAGAAAGTCTAAACATAATCCCCACTTCTCCCTCCTGGCACTTTCCATGTGGGAGATATAGCAGGATGTATATTGGTTTTGAGGACAACTCAATGGACAGTGTAGGGAGAAAAGGTCCTGGCTCCTTGAATGCCGTTTCTGGAGACACTGCGATCAATGTGGCAGATATGTCAAGATGTGTGTTTGTTTTGAGGACGGCTCTCTGGAGAGTCTTAGCAAAGAGGTCACACAGATAATCAGAGCAATTCTCAGAGACACTGAGAACAAGCTCCGCAATTCCCTCCTGGCACTTTCCCTGTAGGACATACCGCAAGACGTTTCTGTATATTGGGCACAGCGCTCTGCACGGTGTTAGCAGAGACTTTCCCGGCACAGTGAAACCCTATGTCAGAGGCACTGAGAAGAAGCCCCAATGTTCCCTCCAGGCACTTTCAGTGTGGGTGCCTTCTCCACGTGGTTGCTGGTTTCACTGCAGCTCTGAAGAGAATGTTAGCAAAGAGGTAACCGGGACGGTGAAAACAGTACTCAAAGACAGGGAGCGCAAGCTCTCTCTTGGCACTTTGGATGTGGGACGTACAGCGAGATGTTTGCTGCTTTTGCGTTTGGCTGTTGGGAGATTTACAGCACAAAGATATCTAGTTGATTTGAAGCAGTTCCGAGAAAGTCTAAACATAATCCCCACTTCTCCCTCCTGGCACTTTCCATGTGGGAGATATAGCAGGATGTATATTGGTTTTGAGGACAACTCAATGGACAGTGTAGGGTGAAAAGGTCCTGGCTCCTTGAATGCCGTTTCTGGAGACACTGCGATCAATGTGGGAGATATGTCAAGATGTGTGTTTGTTTTGAGGACGGCTCTCTGGAGAGTCTTAGCAAAGAGGTCACACAGATAATCAGAGCAATTCTCAGAGACACTGAGAACAAGCTCCGCAATTCCCTCCTGGCACTTTCCCTGTAGGAGATACCGCAAGACGTTTCTGTATATTGGGCACAGCGCTCTGCACGGTGTTAGCAGACTTTCCCGGCACAGTGAAACCCTATGTCAGAGACACTGAGAAGAAGCCCCAATGTTCCCTCCAGGCACTTTCAGTGTGGGTGCCTTCTCCACGTGGTTCCTGGTTTCACTGCGGCTCTGAAGAGAATGTTAGCAAAGAGGTAACCGGGACAGTGAAAACAGTACTCAAAGACAGGGAGAGCAAGCTCTCTCTTGGCACTTTGGATGTGGGACATACAGCGAGATGTTTGCTGCTTTTGCGTTTGGCTGTTGGGAGATTTACAGCACAAAGATATCTAGTTGATTTGAAGCAGTTCCGAGAAAGTCTAAACATAATCCCCACTTCTCCCTCCTGGCACTTTCCATGTGGGAGATATAGCAGGATGTATATTGGTTTTGAGGACAACTCAACGGACAGTGTAGGGAGAAAAGGTCCTGGCTCCTTGAATGCCGTTTCTGGAGACACTGCGATCAATGTGGGAGATATGTCAAGATGTGTGTTTGTTTTGAGGACGGCTCTCTGGAGAGTCTTAGCAAAGAGGTCACACAGATAATCAGAGCAATTCTCAGAGACACTGAGAACAAGCTCCGCAATTCCCTCCTGGCACTTTCCCTGTAGGAGATACCGCAAGACGTTTCTGTATATTGGGCACAGCGCTCTGCACGGTGTTAGCAGAGACTTTCCCGGGACAGTGAAACCCTATGTCAGAGACACTGAGAAGAAGCCCCAATGTTCCCTCCAGGCACTTTCAGTGTGGGTGCCTTCTGCACGTGGTTCCTGGTTTCACTACAGCTCTGAAGAGAATGTTAGCAAAGAGGTAACCGGGACAGTGAAAACAGTACTCAAAGACAGGGAGAGCAAGCTCTCTCTTGGCACTTTGGATGTGGGACATACAGCGAGATGTTTGCTGCTTTTGCGTTTGGCTGTTGGGAGATTTACAGCACAAAGATATCTAGTTGATTTGAAGCAGTTCCGAGAAAGTCTAAACATAATCCCCACTTCTCCCTCCTGGCACTTTCCATGTGGGAGATATAGCAGGATGTATATTGGTTTTGAGGACAACTCAATGGACAGTGTAGGGAGAAAAGGTCCTGGCTCCTTGAATGCCGTTTCTGGAGACACTGCGATCAATGTGGGAGATATGTCAAGATGTGTGTTTGTTTTGAGGACGGCTCTCTGGAGAGTCTTAGCAAAGAGGTCACACAGATAATCAGAGCAGTTCTCAGAGACACTGAGAACAAGCTCCGCAATTCCCTCCTGGCACTTTCCCTGTAGGAGATACCGCAAGACGTTTCTGTATATTGGGCACAGCGCTCTGCACGGTGTTAGCAGAGACTTTCCCGGCACAGTGAAACCCTATGTCAGAGACACTGAGAAGAAGCCCCAATGTTCCCTCCAGGCACTTTCAGTGTGGCTGCTTTCTCCACGTGGTTCCTGGTTTCACTGCGGCTCTGAAGAGAATGTTAGCAAAGAGGTAACCGGGACAGTGAAAACAGTACTCAAAGACAGGGAGAGCAAGCTCTCTCTTGGCACTTTGGATGTGGGACATACAGCGAGATGTTTGCTGCTTTTGCGTTTGGCTGTTGGGAGATTTACAGTACAAAGATATCTAGTTGATTTGAAGCAGTTCCGAGAAAGTCTAAACATAATCCCCACTTCTCCCTCCTGGCACTTTCCATGTGGGAGATATAGCAGGATGTATATTGGTTTTGAGGACAACTCAACGGACAGTGTAGGGAGAAAAGGTCCTGGCTCCTTGAATGCCGTTTCTGGAGACACTGCGATCAATGTGGGAGATATGTCAAGATGTGTGTTGGTTTTGAGGACGGCTCTCTGGAGAGTCTTAGCAAAGAGGTCACACAGATAATCAGAGCAATTCTCAGAGACACTGAGAACAAGCTCCGCAATTCCCTCCTGGCACTTTCCCTGTAGGAGATACCGCAAGACGTTTCTGTATATTGGGCACAGCGCTCTGCACGGTGTTAGCAGAGACTTTCCCGGCACAGTGAAACCCTATGTCAGAGGCACTGAGAAGAAGCCCCAATGTTCCCTCCAGGCACTTTCAGTGTGGGTGCCTTCTCCACGTGGTTCCTGGTTTCACTGCAGCTCTGAAGAGAATGTTAGCAAAGAGGTAACCGGGACGGTGAAAACAGTACTCAAAGACAGGGAGCGCAAGCTCTCTCTTGGCACTTTGGATGTGGGACGTACAGCGAGATGTTTGCTGCTTTTGCGTTTGGCTGTTGGGAGATTTACAGCACAAAGATATCTAGTTGATTTGAAGCAGTTCCGAGAAAGTCTAAACATAATCCCCACTTCTCCCTCCTGGCACTTTCCATGTGGGAGATATAGCAGGATGTATATTGGTTTTGAGGACAACTCAATGGACAGTGTAGGGAGAAAAGGTCCTGGCTCCTTGAATGCCGTTTCTGGAGACACTGCGATCAATGTGGCAGATATGTCAAGATGTGTGTTTGTTTTGAGGACGGCTCTCTGGAGAGTCTTAGCAAAGAGGTCACACAGATAATCAGAGCAATTCTCAGAGACACTGAGAACAAGCTCCGCAATTCCCTCCTGGCACTTTCCCTGTAGGACATACCGCAAGACGTTTCTGTATATTGGGCACAGCGCTCTGCACGGTGTTAGCAGAGACTTTCCCGGCACAGTGAAACCCTATGTCAGAGGCACTGAGAAGAAGCCCCAATGTTCCCTCCAGGCACTTTCAGTGTGGGTGCCTTCTCCACGTGGTTGCTGGTTTCACTGCAGCTCTGAAGAGAATGTTAGCAAAGAGGTAACCGGGACGGTGAAAACAGTACTCAAAGACAGGGAGCGCAAGCTCTCTCTTGGCACTTTGGATGTGGGACGTACAGCGAGATGTTTGCTGCTTTTGCGTTTGGCTGTTGGGAGATTTACAGCACAAAGATATCTAGTTGATTTGAAGCAGTTCCGAGAAAGTCTAAACATAATCCCCACTTCTCCCTCCTGGCACTTTCCATGTGGGAGATATAGCAGGATGTATATTGGTTTTGAGGACAACTCAATGGACAGTGTAGGGTGAAAAGGTCCTGGCTCCTTGAATGCCGTTTCTGGAGACACTGCGATCAATGTGGGAGATATGTCAAGATGTGTGTTTGTTTTGAGGACGGCTCTCTGGAGAGTCTTAGCAAAGAGGTCACACAGATAATCAGAGCAATTCTCAGAGACACTGAGAACAAGCTCCGCAATTCCCTCCTGGCACTTTCCCTGTAGGAGATACCGCAAGACGTTTCTGTATATTGGGCACAGCGCTCTGCACGGTGTTAGCAGACTTTCCCGGCACAGTGAAACCCTATGTCAGAGACACTGAGAAGAAGCCCCAATGTTCCCTCCAGGCACTTTCAGTGTGGGTGCCTTCTCCACGTGGTTCCTGGTTTCACTGCGGCTCTGAAGAGAATGTTAGCAAAGAGGTAACCGGGACAGTGAAAACAGTACTCAAAGACAGGGAGAGCAAGCTCTCTCTTGGCACTTTGGATGTGGGACATACAGCGAGATGTTTGCTGCTTTTGCGTTTGGCTGTTGGGAGATTTACAGCACAAAGATATCTAGTTGATTTGAAGCAGTTCCGAGAAAGTCTAAACATAATCCCCACTTCTCCCTCCTGGCACTTTCCATGTGGGAGATATAGCAGGATGTATATTGGTTTTGAGGACAACTCAATGGACAGTGTAGGGAGAAAAGGTCCTGGCTCCTTGAATGCCGTTTCTGGAGACACTGCGATCAATGTGGGAGATATGTCAAGATGTGTGTTTGTTTTGAGGACGGCTCTCTGGAGAGTCTTAGCAAAGAGGTCACACAGATAATCAGAGCAGTTCTCAGAGACACTGAGAACAAGCTCCGCAATTCCCTCCTGGCACTTTCCCTGTAGGAGATACCGCAAGACGTTTCTGTATATTGGGCACAGCGCTCTGCACGGTGTTAGCAGAGACTTTCCCGGGACAGTGAAACCCTATGTCAGAGACACTGAGAAGAAGCCCCAATGTTCCCTCCAGGCACTTTCAGTGTGGCTGCTTTCTCCACGTGGTTCCTGGTTTCACTGCGGCTCTGAAGAGAATGTTAGCAAAGAGGTAACCGGGACAGTGAAAACAGTACTCAAAGACAGGGAGAGCAAGCTCTCTCTTGGCACTTTGGATGTGGGACATACAGCGAGATGTTTGCTGCTTTTGCGTTTGGCTGTTGGGAGATTTACAGTACAAAGATATCTAGTTGATTTGAAGCAGTTCCGAGAAAGTCTAAACATAATCCCCACTTCTCCCTCCTGGCACTTTCCATGTGGGAGATATAGCAGGATGTATATTGGTTTTGAGGACAACTCAACGGACAGTGTAGGGAGAAAAGGTCCTGGCTCCTTGAATGCCGTTTCTGGAGACACTGCGATCAATGTGGGAGATATGTCAAGATGTGTGTTGGTTTTGAGGACGGCTCTCTGGAGAGTCTTAGCAAAGAGGTCACACAGATAATCAGAGCAATTCTCAGAGACACTGAGAACAAGCTCCGCAATTCCCTCCTGGCACTTTCCCTGTAGGAGATACCGCAAGACGTTTCTGTATATTGGGCACAGCGCTCTGCACGGTGTTAGCAGAGACTTTCCCGGCACAGTGAAACCCTATGTCAGAGGCACTGAGAAGAAGCCCCAATGTTCCCTCCAGGCACTTTCAGTGTGGGTGCCTTCTCCACGTGGTTCCTGGTTTCACTGCAGCTCTGAAGAGAATGTTAGCAAAGAGGTAACCGGGACGGTGAAAACAGTACTCAAAGACAGGGAGCGCAAGCTCTCTCTTGGCACTTTGGATGTGGGACGTACAGCGAGATGTTTGCTGCTTTTGCGTTTGGCTGTTGGGAGATTTACAGCACAAAGATATCTAGTTGATTTGAAGCAGTTCCGAGAAAGTCTAAACATAATCCCCACTTCTCCCTCCTGGCACTTTCCATGTGGGAGATATAGCAGGATGTATATTGGTTTTGAGGACAACTCAATGGACAGTGTAGGGAGAAAAGGTCCTGGCTCCTTGAATGCCGTTTCTGGAGACACTGCGATCAATGTGGCAGATATGTCAAGATGTGTGTTTGTTTTGAGGACGGCTCTCTGGAGAGTCTTAGCAAAGAGGTCACACAGATAATCAGAGCAATTCTCAGAGACACTGAGAACAAGCTCCGCAATTCCCTCCTGGCACTTTCCCTGTAGGACATACCGCAAGACGTTTCTGTATATTGGGCACAGCGCTCTGCACGGTGTTAGCAGAGACTTTCCCGGCACAGTGAAACCCTATGTCAGAGGCACTGAGAAGAAGCCCCAATGTTCCCTCCAGGCACTTTCAGTGTGGGTGCCTTCTCCACGTGGTTGCTGGTTTCACTGCAGCTCTGAAGAGAATGTTAGCAAAGAGGTAACCGGGACGGTGAAAACAGTACTCAAAGACAGGGAGCGCAAGCTCTCTCTTGGCACTTTGGATGTGGGACGTACAGCGAGATGTTTGCTGCTTTTGCGTTTGGCTGTTGGGAGATTTACAGCACAAAGATATCTAGTTGATTTGAAGCAGTTCCGAGAAAGTCTAAACATAATCCCCACTTCTCCCTCCTGGCACTTTCCATGTGGGAGATATAGCAGGATGTATATTGGTTTTGAGGACAACTCAATGGACAGTGTAGGGTGAAAAGGTCCTGGCTCCTTGAATGCCGTTTCTGGAGACACTGCGATCAATGTGGGAGATATGTCAAGATGTGTGTTTGTTTTGAGGACGGCTCTCTGGAGAGTCTTAGCAAAGAGGTCACACAGATAATCAGAGCAATTCTCAGAGACACTGAGAACAAGCTCCGCAATTCCCTCCTGGCACTTTCCCTGTAGGAGATACCGCAAGACGTTTCTGTATATTGGGCACAGCGCTCTGCACGGTGTTAGCAGACTTTCCCGGCACAGTGAAACCCTATGTCAGAGACACTGAGAAGAAGCCCCAATGTTCCCTCCAGGCACTTTCAGTGTGGGTGCCTTCTCCACGTGGTTCCTGGTTTCACTGCGGCTCTGAAGAGAATGTTAGCAAAGAGGTAACCGGGACAGTGAAAACAGTACTCAAAGACAGGGAGAGCAAGCTCTCTCTTGGCACTTTGGATGTGGGACATACAGCGAGATGTTTGCTGCTTTTGCGTTTGGCTGTTGGGAGATTTACAGCACAAAGATATCTAGTTGATTTGAAGCAGTTCCGAGAAAGTCTAAACATAATCCCCACTTCTCCCTCCTGGCACTTTCCATGTGGGAGATATAGCAGGATGTATATTGGTTTTGAGGACAACTCAACGGACAGTGTAGGGAGAAAAGGTCCTGGCTCCTTGAATGCCGTTTCTGGAGACACTGCGATCAATGTGGGAGATATGTCAAGATGTGTGTTTGTTTTGAGGACGGCTCTCTGGAGAGTCTTAGCAAAGAGGTCACACAGATAATCAGAGCAATTCTCAGAGACACTGAGAACAAGCTCCGCAATTCCCTCCTGGCACTTTCCCTGTAGGAGATACCGCAAGACGTTTCTGTATATTGGGCACAGCGCTCTGCACGGTGTTAGCAGAGACTTTCCCGGGACAGTGAAACCCTATGTCAGAGACACTGAGAAGAAGCCCCAATGTTCCCTCCAGGCACTTTCAGTGTGGGTGCCTTCTGCACGTGGTTCCTGGTTTCACTACAGCTCTGAAGAGAATGTTAGCAAAGAGGTAACCGGGACAGTGAAAACAGTACTCAAAGACAGGGAGAGCAAGCTCTCTCTTGGCACTTTGGATGTGGGACATACAGCGAGATGTTTGCTGCTTTTGCGTTTGGCTGTTGGGAGATTTACAGCACAAAGATATCTAGTTGATTTGAAGCAGTTCCGAGAAAGTCTAAACATAATCCCCACTTCTCCCTCCTGGCACTTTCCATGTGGGAGATATAGCAGGATGTATATTGGTTTTGAGGACAACTCAATGGACAGTGTAGGGAGAAAAGGTCCTGGCTCCTTGAATGCCGTTTCTGGAGACACTGCGATCAATGTGGGAGATATGTCAAGATGTGTGTTTGTTTTGAGGACGGCTCTCTGGAGAGTCTTAGCAAAGAGGTCACACAGATAATCAGAGCAATTCTCAGAGACACTGAGAACAAGCTCCGCAATTCCCTCCTGGCACTTTCCCTGTAGGAGATACCGCAAGACGTTTCTGTATATTGGGCACAGCGCTCTGCACGGTGTTAGCAGAGACTTTCCCGGCACAGTGAAACCCTATGTCAGAGACACTGAGAAGAAGCCCCAATGTTCCCTCCAGGCACTTTCAGTGTGGGTGCCTTCTCCACGTGGTTCCTGGTTTCACTGCGGCTCTGAAGAGAATGTTAGCAAAGAGGTAACCGGGACAGTGAAAACAGTACTCAAAGACAGGGAGAGCAAGCTCTCTCTTGGCACTTTGGATGTGGGACATACAGCGAGATGTTTGCTGCTTTTGCGTTTGGCTGTTGGGAGATTTACAGCACAAAGATATCTAGTTGATTTGAAGCAGTTCCGAGAAAGTCTAAACATAATCCCCACTTCTCCCTCCTGGCACTTTCCATGTGGGAGATATAGCAGGATGTATATTGGTTTTGAGGACAACTCAATGGACAGTGTAGGGAGAAAAGGTCCTGGCTCCTTGAATGCCGTTTCTGGAGACACTGCGATCAATGTGGGAGATATGTCAAGATGTGTGTTTGTTTTGAGGACGGCTCTCTGGAGAGTCTTAGCAAAGAGGTCACACAGATAATCAGAGCAATTCTCAGAGACACTGAGAACAAGCTCCGCAATTCCCTCCTGGCACTTTCCCTGTAGGAGATACCGCAAGACGTTTCTGTATATTGGGCACAGCGCTCTGCACGGTGTTAGCAGAGACTTTCCCGGGACAGTGAAACCCTATGTCAGAGACACTGAGAAGAAGCCCCAATGTTCCCTCCAGGCACTTTCAGTGTGGGTGCCTTCTGCACTTGGTTCCTGGTTTCACTACAGCTCTGAAGAGAATGTTAGCAAAGAGGTAACCGGGACAGTGAAAACAGTACTCAAAGACAGGGAGAGCAAGCTCTCTCTTGGCACTTTGGATGTGGGACATACAGCGAGATGTTTGCTGCTTTTGCGTTTGGCTGTTGGGAGATTTACAGCACAAAGATATCTAGTTGATTTGAAGCAGTTCCGAGAAAGTCTAAACATAATCCCCACTTCTCCCTCCTGGCACTTTCCATGTGGGAGATATAGCAGGATGTATATTGGTTTTGAGGACAACTCAATGGACAGTGTAGGGAGAAAAGGTCCTGGCTCCTTGAATGCCGTTTCTGGAGACACTGCGATCAATGTGGGAGATATGTCAAGATGTGTGTTTGTTTTGAGGACGGCTCTCTGGAGAGTCTTAGCAAAGAGGTCACACAGATAATCAGAGCAATTCTCAGAGACACTGAGAACAAGCTCCGCAATTCCCTCCTGGCACTTTCCCTGTAGGAGATACCGCAAGACGTTTCTGTATATTGGGCACAGCGCTCTGCACGGTGTTAGCAGAGACTTTCCCGGCACAGTGAAACCCTATGTCAGAGACACTGAGAAGAAGCCCCAATGTTCCCTCCAGGCACTTTCAGTGTGGGTGCCTTCTGCACTTGGTTCCTGGTTTCACTACAGCTCTGAAGAGAATGTTAGCAAAGAGGTAACCGGGACAGTGAAAACAGTACTCAAAGACAGGGAGAGCAAGCTCTCTCTTGGCACTTTGGATGTGGGACATACAGCGAGATGTTTGCTGCTTTTGCGTTTGGCTGTTGGGAGATTTACAGCACAAAGATATCTAGTTGATTTGAAGCAGTTCCGAGAAAGTCTAAACATAATCCCCACTTCTCCCTCCTGGCACTTTCCATGTGGGAGATATAGCAGGATGTATATTGGTTTTGAGGACAACTCAATGGACAGTGTAGGGAGAAAAGGTCCTGGCTCCTTGAATGCCGTTTCTGGAGACACTGCGATCAATGTGGGAGATATGTCAAGATGTGTGTTTGTTTTGAGGACGGCTCTCTGGAGAGTCTTAGCAAAGAGGTCACACAGATAATCAGAGCAATTCTCAGAGACACTGAGAACAAGCTCCGCAATTCCCTCCTGGCACTTTCCCTGTAGGAGATACCGCAAGACGTTTCTGTATATTGGGCACAGCGCTCTGCACGGTGTTAGCAGAGACTTTCCCGGGACAGTGAAACCCTATGTCAGAGACACTGAGAAGAAGCCCCAATGTTCCCTCCAGGCACTTTCAGTGTGGGTGCCTTCTGCACGTGGTTCCTGGTTTCACTGCATCTCTGAAGAGAATGTTAGCAAAGAGGTAACCGGGACAGTGAAAACAGTACTCAAAGACAGGGAGAGCAAGCTCTCTCTTGGCACTTTGGATGTGGGACATACAGCGAGATGTTTGCTGCTTTTGCGTTTGGCTGTTGGGAGATTTACAGCACAAAGATATCTAGTTGATTTGAAGCAGTTCCGAGAAAGTCTAAACATAATCCCCACTTCTCCCTCCTGGCACTTTCCATGTGGGAGATATAGCAGGATGTATATTGGTTTTGAGGACAACTCAACGGACAGTGTAGGGAGAAAAGGTCCTGGCTCCTTGAATGCCGTTTCTGGAGACACTGCGATCAATGTGGGAGATATGTCAAGATGTGTGTTTGTTTTGAGGACGGCTCTCTGGAGAGTCTTAGCAAAGAGGTCACACAGATAATCAGAGCAATTCTCAGAGACACTGAGAACAAGCTCCGCAATTCCCTCCTGGCACTTTCCCTGTAGGAGATACCGCAAGACGTTTCTGTATATTGGGCACAGCGCTCTGCACGGTGTTAGCAGAGACTTTCCCGGGACAGTGAAACCCTATGTCAGAGACACTGAGAAGAAGCCCCAATGTTCCCTCCAGGCACTTTCAGTGTGGGTGCTTTCTCCACGTGGTTCCTGGTTTCACTACAGCTCTGAAGAGAATGTTAGCAAAGAGGTAACCGGGACAGTGAAAACAGTACTCAAAGACAGGGAGAGCAAGCTCTCTCTTGGCACTTTGGATGTGGGACATACAGCGAGATGTTTGCTGCTTTTGCGTTTGGCTGTTGGGAGATTTACAGCACAAAGATATCTAGTTGATTTGAAGCAGTTCCGAGAAAGTCTAAACATAATCCCCACTTCTCCCTCCTGGCACTTTCCATGTGGGAGATATAGCAGGATGTATATTGGTTTTGAGGACAACTCAATGGACAGTGTAGGGAGAAAAGGTCCTGGCTCCTTGAATGCCGTTTCTGGAGACACTGCGATCAATGTGGGAGATATGTCAAGATGTGTGTTTGTTTTGAGGACGGCTCTCTGGAGAGTCTTAGCAAAGAGGTCACACAGATAATCAGAGCAATTCTCAGAGACACTGAGAACAAGCTCCGCAATTCCCTCCTGGCACTTTCCCTGTAGGAGATACCGCAAGACGTTTCTGTATATTGGGCACAGCGCTCTGCACGGTGTTAGCAGAGACTTTCCCGGGACAGTGAAACCCTATGTCAGAGACACTGAGAAGAAGCCCCAATGTTCCCTCCAGGCACTTTCAGTGTGGGTGCCTTCTCCACGTGGTTCCTGGTTTCACTGCAGCTCTGAAGAGAATGTTAGCAAAGAGGTAACCGGGACAGTGAAAACAGTACTCAAAGACAGGGAGAGCAAGCTCTCTCTTGGCACTTTGGATGTGGGACATACAGCGAGATGTTTGCTGCTTTTGCGTTTGGCTGTTGGGAGATTTACAGCACAAAGATATCTAGTTGATTTGAAGCAGTTCCGAGAAAGTCTAAACATAATCCCCACTTCTCCCTCCTGGCACTTTCCATGTGGGAGATATAGCAGGATGTATATTGGTTTTGAGGACAACTCAACGGACAGTGTAGGGAGAAAAGGTCCTGGCTCCTTGAATGCCGTTTCTGGAGACACTGCGATCAATGTGGGAGATATGTCAAGATGTGTGTTTGTTTTGAGGACGGCTCTCTGGAGAGTCTTAGCAAAGAGGTCACACAGATAATCAGAGCAATTCTCAGAGACACTGAGAACAAGCTCCGCAATTCCCTCCTGGCACTTTCCCTGTAGGAGATACCGCAAGACGTTTCTGTATATTGGGCACAGCGCTCTGCACGGTGTTAGCAGAGACTTTCCCGGGACAGTGAAACCCTATGTCAGAGACACTGAGAAGAAGCCCCAATGTTCCCTCCAGGCACTTTCAGTGTGGGTGCTTTCTCCACGTGGTTCCTGGTTTCACTACAGCTCTGAAGAGAATGTTAGCAAAGAGGTAACCGGGACAGTGAAAACAGTACTCAAAGACAGGGAGAGCAAGCTCTCTCTTGGCACTTTGGATGTGGGACATACAGCGAGATGTTTGCTGCTTTTGCGTTTGGCTGTTGGGAGATTTACAGCACAAAGATATCTAGTTGATTTGAAGCAGTTCCGAGAAAGTCTAAACATAATCCCCACTTCTCCCTCCTGGCACTTTCCATGTGGGAGATATAGCAGGATGTATATTGGTTTTGAGGACAACTCAATGGACAGTGTAGGGAGAAAAGGTCCTGGCTCCTTGAATGCCGTTTCTGGAGACACTGCGATCAATGTGGGAGATATGTCAAGATGTGTGTTGGTTTTGAGGACGGCTCTCTGGAGAGTCTTAGCAAAGAGGTCACACAGATAATCAGAGCAATTCTCAGAGACACTGAGAACAAGCTCCGCAATTCCCTCCTGGCACTTTCCCTGTAGGAGATACCGCAAGACTTTTCTGTATATTGGGCACAGCGCTCTGCACGGTGTTAGCAGAGACTTTCCCGGCACAGTGAAACCCTATGTCAGAGACACTGAGAAGAAGCCCCAATGTTCCCTCCAGGCACTTTCAGTGTGGGTGCCTTCTCCACGTGGTTCCTGGTTTCACTGCGGCTCTGAAGAGAATGTTAGCCAAGAGGTAACCGGGACAGTGAAAACAGTACTCAAAGACAGGGAGAGCAAGCTCTCTCTTGGCACTTTGGATGTGGGACATACAGCGAGATGTTTGCTGCTTTTGCGTTTGGCTGTTGGGAGATTTACAGCACAAAGATATCTAGTTGATTTGAAGCAGTTCCGAGAAAGTCTAAACATAATCCCCACTTCTCCCTCCTGGCACTTTCCATGTGGGAGATATAGCAGGATGTATATTGGTTTTGAGGACAACTCAACGGACAGTGTAGGGAGAAAAGGTCCTGGCTCCTTGAATGCCGTTTCTGGAGACACTGCGATCAATGTGGGAGATATGTCAAGATGTGTGTTTGTTTTGAGGACGGCTCTCTGGAGAGTCTTAGCAAAGAGGTCACACAGATAATCAGAGCAATTCTCAGAGACACTGAGAACAAGCTCCGCAATTCCCTCCTGGCACTTTCCCTGTAGGAGATACCGCAAGACGTTTCTGTATATTGGGCACAGCGCTCTGCACGGTGTTAGCAGAGACTTTCCCGGGACAGTGAAACCCTATGTCAGAGACACTGAGAAGAAGCCCCAATGTTCCCTCCAGGCACTTTCAGTGTGGGTGCCTTCTCCACGTGGTTCCTGGTTTCACTGCAGCTCTGAAGAGAATGTTAGCAAAGAGGTAACCGGGACAGTGAAAACAGTACTCAAAGACAGGGAGAGCAAGCTCTCTCTTGGCACTTTGGATGTGGGACATACAGCGAGATGTTTGCTGCTTTTGCGTTTGGCTGTTGGGAGATTTACAGCACAAAGATATCGAGTTGATTTGAAGCAGTTCCGAGAAAGTCTAAACATAATCCCCACTTCTCCCTCCTGGCACTTTCCATGTGGGAGATATAGCAGGATGTATATTGGTTTTGAGGACAACTCAACGGACAGTGTAGGGAGAAAAGGTCCTGGCTCCTTGAATGCCATTTCTGGAGACACTGCGATCAATGTGGGAGATATGTCAAGATGTGTGTTTGTTTTGAGGACGGCTCTCTGGAGAGTCTTAGCAAAGAGGTCACACAGATAATCAGAGCAATTCTCAGAGACACTGAGAACAAGCTCCGCAATTCCCTCCTGGCACTTTCCCTGTAGGAGATACCGCAAGACGTTTCTGTATATTGGGCACAGCGCTCTGCACGGTGTTAGCAGAGACTTTCCCGACACAGTGAAACCCTATGTCAGAGACACTGAGAAGAAGCCCCAATGTTCCCTCCAGGCACTTTCAGTGTGGGTGCTTTCTCCACGTGGTTCCTGGTTTCACTGCGGCTCTGAAGAGAATGTTAGCCAAGAGGTAACCGGGACAGTGAAAACAGTACTCAAAGACAGGGAGAGCAAGCTCTCTCTTGGCACTTTGGATGTGGGACATACAGCGAGATGTTTGCTGCTTTTGCGTTTGGCTGTTGGGAGATTTACAGCACAAAGATATCTAGTTGATTTGAAGCAGTTCCGAGAAAGTCTAAACATAATCCCCACTTCTCCCTCCTGGCACTTTCCATGTGGGAGATATAGCAGGATGTATATTGGTTTTGAGGACAACTCAATGGACAGTTTAGGGAGAAAACCTCCTGGCTCCTTGAATGCCGTTTCTGGAGACACTGCGATCAATGTGGGAGATATGTCAAGATGTGTGTTTGTTTTGAGGACGGCTCTCTGGAGAGTCTTAGCAAAGAGGTCACACAGATAATCAGAGCAATTCTCAGAGACACTGAGAACAAGCTCCACAATTCCCTCCTGGCACTTTCCCTGTAGGAGATACCGCAAGACGTTTCTGTATATTGGGCACAGCGCTCTGCACGGTGTTAGCAGAGACTTTCCCGGGACAGTGAAACCCTATGTCAGAGACACTGAGAAGAAGCCCCAGTGTTCCCTCCAGGCACTTTCAGTGTGGCTGCTTTCTCCACGTGGTTCCTGGTTTCACTGCGGCTCTGAAGAGAATGTTAGCAAAGAGGTAACCGGGACAGTGAAAACAGTACTCAAAGACAGGGAGAGCAAGCTCTCTCTTGGCACTTTGGATGTGGGACATACAGCGAGATGTTTGCTGCTTTTGCGTTTGGCTGTTGGGAGATTTACAGCACAAAGATATCTAGTTGATTTGAAGCAGTTCCGAGAAAGTCTAAACATAATCCCCACTTCTCCCTCCTGGCACTTTCCATGTGGGAGATATAGCAGGATGTATATTGGTTTTGAGGACAACTCAACGGACAGTGTAGGGAGAAAACCTCCTGGCTCCTTGAATGCCGTTTCTGGAGACACTGCGATCAATGTGGGAGATATGTCAAGATGTGTGTTTGTTTTGAGGACGGCTCTCTGGAGAGTCTTAGCAAAGAGGTCACACAGATAATCAGAGCAATTCTCAGAGACACTGAGAACAAGCTCGACAATTCCCTCCTGGCACTTTCCCTGTAGGAGATACCGCAAGACGTTTCTGTATATTGGGCACAGCGCTCTGCACGGTGTTAGCAGAGACTTTCCCGGGACAGTGAAACCCTATGTCAGAGGCACTGAGAAGAAGCCCCAATGTTCCCTCCAGGCACTTTCAGTGTGGGTGCTTTCTCCACGTGGTTCCTGGTTTCACTGCAGCTCTGAAGAGAATGTTAGCAAAGAGGTAACCGGGACAGTGAAAACAGTACTCAAAGACAGGGAGAGCAAGCTCTCTCTTGGCACTTTGGATGTGGGACATACAGCGAGATGTTTGCTGCTTTTGCGTTTGGCTGTTGGGAGATTTACAGCACAAAGATATCTAGTTGATTTGAAGCAGTTCCGAGAAAGTCTAAACATAATCCCCACTTCTCCCTCCTGGCACTTTCCATGTGGGAGATATAGCAGGATGTATATTGGTTTTGAGGACAACTCAACGGACAGTGTAGGGAGAAAAGGTCCTGGCTCCTTGAATGCCGTTTCTGGAGACACTGCGATCAATGTGGGAGATATGTCAAGATGTGTGTTGGTTTTGAGGACGGCTCTCTGGAGAGTCTTAGCAAAGAGGTCACACAGATAATCAGAGCAATTCTCAGAGACACTGAGAACAAGCTCCGCAATTCCCTCCTGGCACTTTCCCTGTAGGAGATACCGCAAGACGTTTCTGTATATTGGGCACAGCGCTCTGCACGGTGTTAGCAGAGACTTTCCCGGCACAGTGAAACCCTATGTCAGAGACACTGAGAAGAAGCCCCAATGTTCCCTCCAGGCACTTTCAGTGTGGGTGCCTTCTCCACGTGGTTCCTGGTTTCACTGCGGCTCTGAAGAGAATGTTAGCAAAGAGGTAACCGGGACAGTGAAAACAGTACTCAAAGACAGGGAGAGCAAGCTCTCTCTTGGCACTTTGGATGTGGGACATACAGCGAGATGTTTGCTGCTTTTGCGTTTGGCTGTTGGGAGATTTACAGCACAAAGATATCTAGTTGATTTGAAGCAGTTCCGAGAAAGTCTAAACATAATCCCCACTTCTCCCTCCTGGCACTTTCCATGTGGGAGATATAGCAGGATGTATATTGGTTTTGAGGACAACTCAACGGACAGTGTAGGGAGAAAAGGTCCTGGCTCCTTGAATGCCGTTTCTGGAGACACTGCGATCAATGTGGGAGATATGTCAAGATGTGTGTTGGTTTTGAGGACGGCTCTCTGGAGAGTCTTAGCAAAGAGGTCACACAGATAATCAGAGCAATTCTCAGAGACACTGAGAACAAGCTCCGCAATTCCCTCCTGGCACTTTCCCTGTAGGAGATACCGCAAGACGTTTCTGTATATTGGGCACAGCGCTCTGCACGGTGTTAGCAGAGACTTTCCCGGCACAGTGAAACCCTATGTCAGAGACACTGAGAAGAAGCCCCAATGTTCCCTCCAGGCACTTTCAGTGTGGGTGCTTTCTCCACGTGGTTCCTGGTTTCACTGCGGCTCTGAAGAGAATGTTAGCCAAGAGGTAACCGGGACAGTGAAAACAGTACTCAAAGACAGGGAGAGCAAGCTCTCTCTTGGCACTTTGGATGTGGGACATACAGCGAGATGTTTGCTGCTTTTGCGTTTGGCTGTTGGGAGATTTACAGCACAAAGATATCTAGTTGATTTGAAGCAGTTCCGAGAAAGTCTAAACATAATCCCCACTTCTCCCTCCTGGCACTTTCCATGTGGGAGATATAGCAGGATGTATATTGGTTTTGAGGACAACTCAATGGACAGTTTAGGGAGAAAACCTCCTGGCTCCTTGAATGCCGTTTCTGGAGACACTGCGATCAATGTGGGAGATATGTCAAGATGTGTGTTTGTTTTGAGGACGGCTCTCTGGAGAGTCTTAGCAAAGAGGTCACACAGATAATCAGAGCAATTCTCAGAGACACTGAGAACAAGCTCCACAATTCCCTCCTGGCACTTTCCCTGTAGGAGATACCGCAAGACGTTTCTGTATATTGGGCACAGCGCTCTGCACGGTGTTAGCAGAGACTTTCCCGGGACAGTGAAACCCTATGTCAGAGACACTGAGAAGAAGCCCCAGTGTTCCCTCCAGGCACTTTCAGTGTGGCTGCTTTCTCCACGTGGTTCCTGGTTTCACTGCGGCTCTGAAGAGAATGTTAGCAAAGAGGTAACCGGGACAGTGAAAACAGTACTCAAAGACAGGGAGAGCAAGCTCTCTCTTGGCACTTTGGATGTGGGACATACAGCGAGATGTTTGCTGCTTTTGCGTTTGGCTGTTGGGAGATTTACAGCACAAAGATATCTAGTTGATTTGAAGCAGTTCCGAGAAAGTCTAAACATAATCCCCACTTCTCCCTCCTGGCACTTTCCATGTGGGAGATATAGCAGGATGTATATTGGTTTTGAGGACAACTCAACGGACAGTGTAGGGAGAAAACCTCCTGGCTCCTTGAATGCCGTTTCTGGAGACACTGCGATCAATGTGGGAGATATGTCAAGATGTGTGTTTGTTTTGAGGACGGCTCTCTGGAGAGTCTTAGCAAAGAGGTCACACAGATAATCAGAGCAATTCTCAGAGACACTGAGAACAAGCTCGACAATTCCCTCCTGGCACTTTCCCTGTAGGAGATACCGCAAGACGTTTCTGTATATTGGGCACAGCGCTCTGCACGGTGTTAGCAGAGACTTTCCCGGGACAGTGAAACCCTATGTCAGAGGCACTGAGAAGAAGCCCCAATGTTCCCTCCAGGCACTTTCAGTGTGGGTGCTTTCTCCACGTGGTTCCTGGTTTCACTGCAGCTCTGAAGAGAATGTTAGCAAAGAGGTAACCGGGACAGTGAAAACAGTACTCAAAGACAGGGAGAGCAAGCTCTCTCTTGGCACTTTGGATGTGGGACATACAGCGAGATGTTTGCTGCTTTTGCGTTTGGCTGTTGGGAGATTTACAGCACAAAGATATCTAGTTGATTTGAAGCAGTTCCGAGAAAGTCTAAACATAATCCCCACTTCTCCCTCCTGGCACTTTCCATGTGGGAGATATAGCAGGATGTATATTGGTTTTGAGGACAACTCAACGGACAGTGTAGGGAGAAAAGGTCCTGGCTCCTTGAATGCCGTTTCTGGAGACACTGCGATCAATGTGGGAGATATGTCAAGATGTGTGTTGGTTTTGAGGACGGCTCTCTGGAGAGTCTTAGCAAAGAGGTCACACAGATAATCAGAGCAATTCTCAGAGACACTGAGAACAAGCTCCGCAATTCCCTCCTGGCACTTTCCCTGTAGGAGATACCGCAAGACGTTTCTGTATATTGGGCACAGCGCTCTGCACGGTGTTAGCAGAGACTTTCCCGGCACAGTGAAACCCTATGTCAGAGACACTGAGAAGAAGCCCCAATGTTCCCTCCAGGCACTTTCAGTGTGGGTGCCTTCTCCACGTGGTTCCTGGTTTCACTGCGGCTCTGAAGAGAATGTTAGCAAAGAGGTAACCGGGACAGTGAAAACAGTACTCAAAGACAGGGAGAGCAAGCTCTCTCTTGGCACTTTGGATGTGGGACATACAGCGAGATGTTTGCTGCTTTTGCGTTTGGCTGTTGGGAGATTTACAGCACAAAGATATCTAGTTGATTTGAAGCAGTTCCGAGAAAGTCTAAACATAATCCCCACTTCTCCCTCCTGGCACTTTCCATGTGGGAGATATAGCAGGATGTATATTGGTTTTGAGGACAACTCAATGGACAGTGTAGGGAGAAAAGGTCCTGGCTCCTTGAATGCCGTTTCTGGAGACACTGCGATCAATGTGGGAGATATGTCAAGATGTGTGTTTGTTTTGAGGACGGCTCTCTGGAGAGTCTTAGCAAAGAGGTCACACAGATAATCAGAGCAATTCTCAGAGACACTGAGAACAAGCTCCGCAATTCCCTCCTGGCACTTTCCCTGTAGGAGATACCGCAAGACGTTTCTGTATATTGGGCACAGCGCTCTGCACGGTGTTAGCAGAGACTTTCCCGGCACAGTGAAACCCTATGTCAGAGACACTGAGAAGAAGCCCCAATGTTCCCTCCAGGCACTTTCAGTGTGGGTGCTTTCTCCACGTGGTTCCTGGTTTCACTGCGGCTCTGAAGAGAATGTTAGCAAAGAGGTAACCGGGACAGTGAAAACAGTACTCAAAGACAGGGAGAGCAAGCTCTCTCTTGGCACTTTGGATGTGGGACATACAGCGAGATGTTTGCTGCTTTTGCGTTTGGCTGTTGGGAGATTTACAGCACAAAGATATCTAGTTGATTTGAAGCAGTTCCGAGAAAGTCTAAACATAATCCCCACTTCTCCCTCCTGGCACTTTCCATGTGGGAGATATAGCAGGATGTATATTGGTTTTGAGGACAACTCAACGGACAGTGTAGGGAGAAAACCTCCTGGCTCCTTGAATGCCGTTTCTGGAGACACTGCGATCAATGTGGGAGATATGTCAAGATGTGTGTTGGTTTTGAGGACGGCTCTCTGGAGAGTCTTAGCAAAGAGGTCACACAGATAATCAGAGCAATTCTCAGAGACACTGAGAACAAGCTCCGCAATTCCCTCCTGGCACTTTCCCTGTAGGAGATACCGCAAGATGTTTCTGTATATTGGGCACAGCGCTCTGCACGGTGTTAGCAGAGACTTTCCCGGGACAGTGAAACCCTATGTCAGAGACACTGAGAAGAAGCCCCAATGTTCCCTCCAGGCACTTTCAGTGTGGCTGCTTTCTCCACGTGGTTCCTGGTTTCACTGCAGCTCTGAAGAGAATGTTAGCAAAGAGGTAACCGGGACAGTGAAAACAGTACTCAAAGACAGGGAGAGCAAGCTCTCTCTTGGCACTTTGGATGTGGGACATACAGCGAGATGTTTGCTGCTTTTGCGTTTGGCTGTTGGGAGATTTACAGCACAAAGATATCTAGTTGATTTGAAGCAGTTCCGAGAAAGTCTAAACATAATCCCCACTTCTCCCTCCTGGCACTTTCCATGTGGGAGATATAGCAGGATGTATATTGGTTTTGAGGACAACTCAATGGACAGTGTAGGGAGAAAAGGTCCTGGCTCCTTGAATGCCGTTTCTGGAGACACTGCGATCAATGTGGGAGATATGTCAAGATGTGTGTTTGTTTTGAGGACGGCTCTCTGGAGAGTCTTAGCAAAGAGGTCACACAGATAATCAGAGCAGTTCTCAGAGACACTGAGAACAAGCTCCGCAATTCCCTCCTGGCACTTTCCCTGTAGGAGATACCGCAAGACGTTTCTGTATATTGGGCACAGCGCTCTGCACGGTGTTAGCAGAGACTTTCCCGGGACAGTGAAACCCTATGTCAGAGACACTGAGAAGAAGCCCCAATGTTCCCTCCAGGCACTTTCAGTGTGGGTGCTTTCTCCACGTGGTTCCTGGTTTCACTGCGGCTCTGAAGAGAATGTTAGCAAAGAGGTAACCGGGACAGTGAAAACAGTACTCAAAGACAGGGAGAGCAAGCTCTCTCTTGGCACTTTGGATGTGGGACATACAGCGAGATGTTTGCTGCTTTTGCGTTTGGCTGTTGGGAGATTTACAGCACAAAGATATCTAGTTGATTTGAAGCAGTTCCGAGAAAGTCTAAACATAATCCCCACTTCTCCCTCCTGGCACTTTCCATGTGGGAGATATAGCAGGATGTATATTGGTTTTGAGGACAACTCAACGGACAGTGTAGGGAGAAAAGGTCCTGGCTCCTTGAATGCCGTTTCTGGAGACACTGCGATCAATGTGGGAGATATGTCAAGATGTGTGTTGGTTTTGAGGACGGCTCTCTGGAGAGTCTTAGCAAAGAGGTCACACAGATAATCAGAGCAATTCTCAGAGACACTGAGAACAAGCTCCGCAATTCCCTCCTGGCACTTTCCCTGTAGGAGATACCGCAAGACGTTTCTGTATATTGGGCACAGCGCTCTGCACGGTGTTAGCAGAGACTTTCCCGGCACAGTGAAACCCTATGTCAGAGGCACTGAGAAGAAGCCCCAATGTTCCCTCCAGGCACTTTCAGTGTGGGTGCCTTCTCCACGTGGTTCCTGGTTTCACTGCAGCTCTGAAGAGAATGTTAGCAAAGAGGTAACCGGGACGGTGAAAACAGTACTCAAAGACAGGGAGCGCAAGCTCTCTCCTGGCACTTTGGATGTGGGACGTACAGCGAGATGTTTGCTGCTTTTGCGTTTGGCTGTTGGGAGATTTACAGCACAAAGATATCTAGTTGATTTGAAGCAGTTCCGAGAAAGTCTAAACATAATCCCCACTTCTCCCTCCTGGCACTTTCCATGTGGGAGATATAGCAGGATGTATATTGGTTTTGAGGACAACTCAATGGACAGTGTAGGGAGAAAAGGTCCTGGCTCCTTGAATGCCGTTTCTGGAGACACTGCGATCAATGTGGCAGATATGTCAAGATGTGTGTTTGTTTTGAGGACGGCTCTCTGGAGAGTCTTAGCAAAGAGGTCACACAGATAATCAGAGCAATTCTCAGAGACACTGAGAACAAGCTCCGCAATTCCCTCCTGGCACTTTCCCTGTAGGACATACCGCAAGACGTTTCTGTATATTGGGCACAGCGCTCTGCACGGTGTTAGCAGAGACTTTCCCGGCACAGTGAAACCCTATGTCAGAGGCACTGAGAAGAAGCCCCAATGTTCCCTCCAGGCACTTTCAGTGTGGGTGCCTTCTCCACGTGGTTGCTGGTTTCACTGCAGCTCTGAAGAGAATGTTAGCAAAGAGGTAACCGGGACGGTGAAAACAGTACTCAAAGACAGGGAGCGCAAGCTCTCTCTTGGCACTTTGGATGTGGGACGTACAGCGAGATGTTTGCTGCTTTTGCGTTTGGCTGTTGGGAGATTTACAGCACAAAGATATCTAGTTGATTTGAAGCAGTTCCGAGAAAGTCTAAACATAATCCCCACTTCTCCCTCCTGGCACTTTCCATGTGGGAGATATAGCAGGATGTATATTGGTTTTGAGGACAACTCAATGGACAGTGTAGGGTGAAAAGGTCCTGGCTCCTTGAATGCCGTTTCTGGAGACACTGCGATCAATGTGGGAGATATGTCAAGATGTGTGTTTGTTTTGAGGACGGCTCTCTGGAGAGTCTTAGCAAAGAGGTCACACAGATAATCAGAGCAATTCTCAGAGACACTGAGAACAAGCTCCGCAATTCCCTCCTGGCACTTTCCCTGTAGGAGATACCGCAAGACGTTTCTGTATATTGGGCACAGCGCTCTGCACGGTGTTAGCAGACTTTCCCGGCACAGTGAAACCCTATGTCAGAGACACTGAGAAGAAGCCCCAATGTTCCCTCCAGGCACTTTCAGTGTGGGTGCCTTCTCCACGTGGTTCCTGGTTTCACTGCGGCTCTGAAGAGAATGTTAGCAAAGAGGTAACCGGGACAGTGAAAACAGTACTCAAAGACAGGGAGAGCAAGCTCTCTCTTGGCACTTTGGATGTGGGACATACAGCGAGATGTTTGCTGCTTTTGCGTTTGGCTGTTGGGAGATTTACAGCACAAAGATATCTAGTTGATTTGAAGCAGTTCCGAGAAAGTCTAAACATAATCCCCACTTCTCCCTCCTGGCACTTTCCATGTGGGAGATATAGCAGGATGTATATTGGTTTTGAGGACAACTCAACGGACAGTGTAGGGAGAAAAGGTCCTGGCTCCTTGAATGCCGTTTCTGGAGACACTGCGATCAATGTGGGAGATATGTCAAGATGTGTGTTTGTTTTGAGGACGGCTCTCTGGAGAGTCTTAGCAAAGAGGTCACACAGATAATCAGAGCAATTCTCAGAGACACTGAGAACAAGCTCCGCAATTCCCTCCTGGCACTTTCCCTGTAGGAGATACCGCAAGACGTTTCTGTATATTGGGCACAGCGCTCTGCACGGTGTTAGCAGAGACTTTCCCGGGACAGTGAAACCCTATGTCAGAGACACTGAGAAGAAGCCCCAATGTTCCCTCCAGGCACTTTCAGTGTGGGTGCCTTCTCCACGTGGTTCCTGGTTTCACTACAGCTCTGAAGAGAATGTTAGCAAAGAGGTAACCGGGACAGTGAAAACAGTACTCAAAGACAGGGAGAGCAAGCTCTCTCTTGGCACTTTGGATGTGGGACATACAGCGAGATGTTTGCTGCTTTTGCGTTTGGCTGTTGGGAGATTTACAGCACAAAGATATCTAGTTGATTTGAAGCAGTTCCGAGAAAGTCTAAACATAATCCCCACTTCTCCCTCCTGGCACTTTCCATGTGGGAGATATAGCAGGATGTATATTGGTTTTGAGGACAACTCAATGGACAGTGTAGGGAGAAAAGGTCCTGGCTCCTTGAATGCCGTTTCTGGAGACACTGCGATCAATGTGGGAGATATGTCAAGATGTGTGTTTGTTTTGAGGACGGCTCTCTGGAGAGTCTTAGCAAAGAGGTCACACAGATAATCAGAGCAATTCTCAGAGACACTGAGAACAAGCTCCGCAATTCCCTCCTGGCACTTTCCCTGTAGGAGATACCGCAAGACGTTTCTGTATATTGGGCACAGCGCTCTGCACGGTGTTAGCAGAGACTTTCCCGGCACAGTGAAACCCTATGTCAGAGACACTGAGAAGAAGCCCCAATGTTCCCTCCAGGCACTTTCAGTGTGGGTGCCTTCTCCACGTGGTTCCTGGTTTCACTGCGGCTCTGAAGAGAATGTTAGCAAAGAGGTAACCGGGACAGTGAAAACAGTACTCAAAGACAGGGAGAGCAAGCTCTCTCTTGGCACTTTGGATGTGGGACATACAGCGAGATGTTTGCTGCTTTTGCGTTTGGCTGTTGGGAGATTTACAGCACAAAGATATCTAGTTGATTTGAAGCACTTCCGAGAAAGTCTAAACATAATCCCCACTTCTCCCTCCTGGCACTTTCCATGTGGGAGATATAGCAGGATGTATATTGGTTTTGAGGACAACTCAATGGACAGTGTAGGGAGAAAAGGTCCTGGCTCCTTGAATGCCGTTTCTGGAGACACTGCGATCAATGTGGGAGATATGTCAAGATGTGTGTTTGTTTTGAGGACGGCTCTCTGGAGAGTCTTAGCAAAGAGGTCACACAGATAATCAGAGCAATTCTCAGAGACACTGAGAACAAGCTCCGCAATTCCCTCCTGGCACTTTCCCTGTAGGAGATACCGCAAGACGTTTCTGTATATTGGGCACAGCGCTCTGCACGGTGTTAGCAGAGACTTTCCCGGGACAGTGAAACCCTATGTCAGAGACACTGAGAAGAAGCCCCAATGTTCCCTCCAGGCACTTTCAGTGTGGGTGCCTTCTGCACGTGGTTCCTGGTTTCACTACAGCTCTGAAGAGAATGTTAGCAAAGAGGTAACCGGGACAGTGAAAACAGTACTCAAAGACAGGGAGAGCAAGCTCTCTCTTGGCACTTTGGATGTGGGACATACAGCGAGATGTTTGCTGCTTTTGCGTTTGGCTGTTGGGAGATTTACAGCACAAAGATATCTAGTTGATTTGAAGCAGTTCCGAGAAAGTCTAAACATAATCCCCACTTCTCCCTCCTGGCACTTTCCATGTGGGAGATATAGCAGGATGTATATTGGTTTTGAGGACAACTCAACGGACAGTGTAGGGAGAAAAGGTCCTGGCTCCTTGAATGCCGTTTCTGGAGACACTGCGATCAATGTGGGAGATATGTCAAGATGTGTGTTTGTTTTGAGGACGGCTCTCTGGAGAGTCTTAGCAAAGAGGTCACACAGATAATCAGAGCAATTCTCAGAGACACTGAGAACAAGCTCCGCAATTCCCTCCTGGCACTTTCCCTGTAGGAGATACCGCAAGACGTTTCTGTATATTGGGCACAGCGCTCTGCACGGTGTTAGCAGAGACTTTCCCGGGACAGTGAAACCTTATGTCAGAGACAGTGAGAAGAAGCCCCAATGTTCCCTCCAGGCACTTTCAGTGTGGGTGCTTTCTCCACGTGGTTCCTGGTTTCACTACAGCTCTGAAGAGAATGTTAGCAAAGAGGTAACCGGGACAGTGAAAACAGTACTCAAAGACAGGGAGAGCAAGCTCTCTCTTGGCACTTTGGATGTGGGACATACAGCGAGATGTTTGCTGCTTTTGCGTTTGGCTGTTGGGAGATTTACAGCACAAAGATATCTAGTTGATTTGAAGCAGTTCCGAGAAAGTCTAAACATAATCCCCACTTCTCCCTCCTGGCACTTTCCATGTGGGAGATATAGCAGGATGTATATTGGTTTTGAGGACAACTCAATGGACAGTGTAGGGAGAAAAGGTCCTGGCTCCTTGAATGCCGTTTCTGGAGACACTGCGATCAATGTGGGAGATATGTCAAGATGTGTGTTGGTTTTGAGGACGGCTCTCTGGAGAGTCTTAGCAAAGAGGTCACACAGATAATCAGAGCAATTCTCAGAGACACTGAGAACAAGCTCCGCAATTCCCTCCTGGCACTTTCCCTGTAGGAGATACCGCAAGACGTTTCTGTATATTGGGCACAGCGCTCTGCACGGTGTTAGCAGAGACTTTCCCGGGACAGTGAAACCCTATGTCAGAGGCACTGAGAAGAAGCCCCAATGTTCCCTCCAGGCACTTTCAGTGTGGGTGCTTTCTCCACGTGGTTCCTGGTTTCACTGCGGCTCTGAAGAGAATGTTAGCCAAGAGGTAACCGGGACAGTGAAAACAGTACTCAAAGACAGGGAGAGCAAGCTCTCTCTTGGCACTTTGGATGTGGGACATACAGCGAGATGTTTGCTGCTTTTGCGTTTGGCTGTTGGGAGATTTACAGCACAAAGATATCTAGTTGATTTGAAGCAGTTCCGAGAAAGTCTAAACATAATCCCCACTTCTCCCTCCTGGCACTTTCCATGTGGGAGATATAGCAGGATGTATATTGGTTTTGAGGACAACTCAACGGACAGTGTAGGGAGAAAAGGTCCTGGCTCCTTGAATGCCGTTTCTGGAGACACTGCGATCAATGTGGGAGATATGTCAAGATGTGTGTTTGTTTTGAGGACGGCTCTCTGGAGAGTCTTAGCAAAGAGGTCACACAGATAATCAGAGCAATTCTCAGAGACACTGAGAACAAGCTCCGCAATTCCCTCCTGGCACTTTCCCTGTAGGAGATACCGCAAGACGTTTCTGTATATTGGGCACAGCGCTCTGCACGGTGTTAGCAGAGACTTTCCCGGGACAGTGAAACCCTATGTCAGAGACACTGAGAAGAAGCCCCAATGTTCCCTCCAGGCACTTTCAGTGTGGGTGCCTTCTCCACGTGGTTCCTGGTTTCACTGCAGCTCTGAAGAGAATGTTAGCAAAGAGGTAACCGGGACAGTGAAAACAGTACTCAAAGACAGGGAGAGCAAGCTCTCTCTTGGCACTTTGGATGTGGGACATACAGCGAGATGTTTGCTGCTTTTGCGTTTGGCTGTTGGGAGATTTACAGCACAAAGATATCGAGTTGATTTGAAGCAGTTCCGAGAAAGTCTAAACATAATCCCCACTTCTCCCTCCTGGCACTTTCCATGTGGGAGATATAGCAGGATGTATATTGGTTTTGAGGACAACTCAACGGACAGTGTAGGGAGAAAACCTCCTGGCTCCTTGAATGCCGTTTCTGGAGACACTGCGATCAATGTGGGAGATATGTCAAGATGTGTGTTTGTTTTGAGGACGGCTCTCTGGAGAGTCTTAGCAAAGAGGTCACACAGATAATCAGAGCAATTCTCAGAGACACTGAGAACAAGCTCCGCAATTCCCTCCTGGCACTTTCCCTGTAGGAGATACCGCAAGACGTTTCTGTATATTGGGCACAGCGCTCTGCACGGTGTTAGCAGAGACTTTCCCGGGACAGTGAAACCCTATGTCAGAGGCACTGAGAAGAAGCCCCAATGTTCCCTCCAGGCACTTTCAGTGTGGGTGCCTTCTCCACGTGGTTCCTGGTTTCACTGCAGCTCTGAAGAGAATGTTAGCAAAGAGGTAACCGGGACGGTGAAAACAGTACTCAAAGACAGGGAGCGCAAGCTCTCTCTTGGCACTTTGGATGTGGGACGTACAGCGAGATGTTTGCTGCTTTTGCGTTTGGCTGTTGGGAGATTTACAGCACAAAGATATCTAGTTGATTTGAAGCAGTTCCGAGAAAGTCTAAACATAATCCCCACTTCTCCCTCCTGGCACTTTCCATGTGGGAGATATAGCAGGATGTATATTGGTTTTGAGGACAACTCAATGGACAGTGTAGGGAGAAAAGGTCCTGGCTCCTTTAATGCCGTTTCTGGAGACACTGCGATCAATGTGGGAGATATGTCAAGATGTGTGTTTGTTTTGAGGACGGCTCTCTGGAGAGTCTTAGCAAAGAGGTCACACAGATAATCAGAGCAATTCTCAGAGACACTGAGAACAAGCTCGACAATTCCCTCCTGGCACTTTCCCTGTAGGAGATACCGCAAGACGTTTCTGTATATTGGGCACAGCGCTCTGCACGGTGTTAGCAGAGACTTTCCCGGGACAGTGAAACCCTATGTCAGAGACACTGAGAAGAAGCCCCAATGTTCCCTCCAGGCACTTTCAGTGTGGGTGCCTTCTGCACGTGGTTCCTGGTTTCACTGCGGCTCTGAAGAGAATGTTAGCAAAGAGGTAACTGGGACAGTGAAAACAGTACTCAAAGACAGGGAGAGCAAGCTCTCTCTTGGCACTTTGGATGTGGGACATACAGCGAGATGTTTGCTGCTTTTGCGTTTGGCTGTTGGGAGATTTACAGCACAAAGATATCTAGTTGATTTGAAGCAGTTCCGAGAAAGTCTAAACATAATCCCCACTTCTCCCTCCTGGCACTTTCCATGTGGGAGATATAGCAGGATGTATATTGGTTTTGAGGACAACTCAATGGACAGTGTAGGGAGAAAAGGTCCTGGCTCCTTGAATGCCGTTTCTGGAGACACTGCGATCAATGTGGGAGATATGTCAAGATGTGTGTTTGTTTTGAGGACGGCTCTCTGGAGAGTCTTAGCAAAGAGGTCACACAGATAATCAGAGCAATTCTCAGAGACACTGAGAACAAGCTCCGCAATTCCCTCCTGGCACTTTCCCTGTAGGAGATACCGCAAGACGTTTCTGTATATTGGGCACAGCGCTCTGCACGGTGTTAGCAGAGACTTTCCCGGGACAGTGAAACCCTATGTCAGAGACACTGAGAAGAAGCCCCAATGTTCCCTCCAGGCACTTTCAGTGTGGGTGCTTTCTCCACGTGGTTGCTGGTTTCACTGCGGCTCTGAAGAGAATGTTAGCAAAGAGGTAACCGGGACAGTGAAAACAGTACTCAAAGACAGGGAGAGCAAGCTCTCTCTTGGCACTTTGGATGTGGGACATACAGCGAGATGTTTGCTGCTTTTGCGTTTGGCTGTTGGGAGATTTACAGCACAAAGATATCTAGTTGATTTGAAGCAGTTCCGAGAAAGTCTAAACATAATCCCCACTTCTCCCTCCTGGCACTTTCCATGTGGGAGATATAGCAGGATGTATATTGGTTTTGAGGACAACTCAATGGACAGTGTAGGGAGAAAAGGTCCTGGCTCCTTGAATGCCGTTTCTGGAGACACTGCGATCAATGTGGGAGATATGTCAAGATGTGTGTTTGTTTTGAGGACGGCTCTCTGGAGAGTCTTAGCAAAGAGGTCACACAGATAATCAGAGCAATTCTCAGAGACACTGAGAACAAGCTCCGCAATTCCCTCCTGGCACTTTCCCTGTAGGAGATACCGCAAGACGTTTCTGTATATTGGGCACAGCGCTCTGCAGGGTGTTAGCAGAGACTTTCCCGGGACAGTGAAACCCTATGTCAGAGGCACTGAGAAGAAGCCCCAATGTTCCCTCCAGGCACTTTCAGTGTGGGTGCTTTCTCCACGTGGTTCCTGGTTTCACTGCAGCTCTGAAGAGAATGTTAGCAAAGAGGTAACCGGGACAGTGAAAACAGTACTCAAAGACAGGGAGAGCAAGCTCTCTCTTGGCACTTTGGATGTGGGACATACAGCGAGATGTTTGCTGCTTTTGCATTTGGCTGTTGGGAGATTTACAGCACAAAGATATCTAGTTGATTTGAAGCAGTTCCGAGAAAGTCTAAACATAATCCCCACTTCTCCCTCCTGGCACTTTCCATGTGGGAGATATAGCAGGATGTATATTGGTTTTGAGGACAACTCAATGGACAGTGTAGGGAGAAAAGGTCCTGGCTCCTTGAATGCCGTTTCTGGAGACACTGCGATCAATGTGGGAGATATGTCAAGATGTGTGTTTGTTTTGAGGACGGCTCTCTGGAGAGTCTTAGCAAAGAGGTCACACAGATAATCAGAGCAATTCTCAGAGACACTGAGAACAAGCTCCGCAATTCCCTCCTGGCACTTTCCCTGTAGGAGATACCGCAAGACGTTTCTGTATATTGGGCACAGCGCTCTGCACGGTGTTAGCAGAGACTTTCCCGGCACAGTGAAACCCTATGTCAGAGACACTGAGAAGAAGCCCCAATGTTCCCTCCAGGCACTTTCAGTGTGGGTGCCTTCTCCACGTGGTTCCTGGTTTCACTGCAGCTCTGAAGAGAATGTTAGCAAAGAGGTAACCGGGACAGTGAAAACAGTACTCAAAGACAGGGAGAGCAAGCTCTCTCTTGGCACTTTGGATGTGGGACATACAGCGAGATGTTTGCTGCTTTTGCGTTTGGCTGTTGGGAGATTTACAGCACAAAGATATCTAGTTGATTTGAAGCAGTTCCGAGAAAGTCTAAACATAATCCCCACTTCTCCCTCCTGGCACTTTCCATGTGGGAGATATAGCAGGATGTATATTGGTTTTGAGGACAACTCAATGGACAGTGTAGGGAGAAAAGGTCCTGGCTCCTTGAATGCCGTTTCTGGAGACACTGCGATCAATGTGGGAGATATGTCAAGATGTGTGTTTGTTTTGAGGACGGCTCTCTGGAGAGTCTTAGCAAAGAGGTCACACAGATAATCAGAGCAATTCTCAGAGACACTGAGAACAAGCTCCGCAATTCCCTCCTGGCACTTTCCCTGTAGGAGATACCGCAAGACGTTTCTGTATATTGGGCACAGCGCTCTGCACGGTGTTAGCAGAGACTTTCCCGGCACAGTGAAACCCTATGTCAGAGACACTGAGAAGAAGCCCCAATGTTCCCTCCAGGCACTTTCAGTGTGGGTGCTTTCTCCACGTGGTTGCTGGTTTCACTGCGGCTCTGAAGAGAATGTTAGCAAAGAGGTAACCGGGACAGTGAAAACAGTACTCAAAGACAGGGAGAGCAAGCTCTCTCTTGGCACTTTGGATGTGGGACATACAGCGAGATGTTTGCTGCTTTTGCGTTTGGCTGTTGGGAGATTTACAGCACAAAGATATCTAGTTGATTTGAAGCAGTTCCGAGAAAGTCTAAACATAATCCCCACTTCTCCCTCCTGGCACTTTCCATGTGGGAGATATAGCAGGATGTATATTGGTTTTGAGGACAACTCAATGGACAGTGTAGGGAGAAAAGGTCCTGGCTCCTTGAATGCCGTTTCTGGAGACACTGCGATCAATGTGGCAGATATGTCAAGATGTGTGTTTGTTTTGAGGACGGCTCTCTGGAGAGTCTTAGCAAAGAGGTCACACAGATAATCAGAGCAATTCTCAGAGACACTGAGAACAAGCTCCGCAATTCCCTCCTGGCACTTTCCCTGTAGGAGATACCGCAAGACGTTTCTGTATATTGGGCACAGCGCTCTGCACGGTGTTAGCAGAGACTTTCCCGGGACAGTGAAACCCTATGTCAGAGACACTGAGAAGAAGCCCCAATGTTCCCTCCAGGCACTTTCAGTGTGGGTGCTTTCTCCACGTGGTTCCTGGTTTCACTACAGCTCTGAAGAGAATGTTAGCAAAGAGGTAACCGGGACAGTGAAAACAGTACTCAAAGACAGGGAGAGCAAGCTCTCTCTTGGCACTTTGGATGTGGGACATACAGCGAGATGTTTGCTGCTTTTGCGTTTGGCTGTTGGGAGATTTACAGCACAAAGATATCTAGTTGATTTGAAGCAGTTCCGAGAAAGTCTAAACATAATCCCCACTTCTCCCTCCTGGCACTTTCCATGTGGGAGATATAGCAGGATGTATATTGGTTTTGAGGACAACTCAACGGACAGTGTAGGGAGAAAACCTCCTGGCTCCTTGAATGCCGTTTCTGGAGACACTGCGATCAATGTGGGAGATATGTCAAGATGTGTGTTTGTTTTGAGGACGGCTCTCTGGAGAGTCTTAGCAAAGAGGTCACACAGATAATCAGAGCAATTCTCAGAGACACTGAGAACAAGCTCCGCAATTCCCTCCTGGCACTTTCCCTGTAGGAGATACCGCAAGACGTTTCTGTATATTGGGCACAGCGCTCTGCACGGTGTTAGCAGAGACTTTCCCGGCACAGTGAAACCCTATGTCAGAGGCACTGAGAAGAAGCCCCAATGTTCCCTCCAGGCACTTTCAGTGTGGGTGCCTTCTCCACGTGGTTCCTGGTTTCACTGCAGCTCTGAAGAGAATGTTAGCAAAGAGGTAACCGGGACGGTGAAAACAGTACTCAAAGACAGGGAGCGCAAGCTCTCTCTTGGCACTTTGGATGTGGGACGTACAGCGAGATGTTTGCTGCTTTTGCGTTTGGCTGTTGGGAGATTTACAGCACAAAGATATCTAGTTGATTTGAAGCAGTTCCGAGAAAGTCTAAACATAATCCCCACTTCTCCCTCCTGGCACTTTCCATGTGGGAGATATAGCAGGATGTATATTGGTTTTGAGGACAACTCAATGGACAGTGTAGGGAGAAAAGGTCCTGGCTCCTTTAATGCCGTTTCTGGAGACACTGCGATCAATGTGGGAGATATGTCAAGATGTGTGTTTGTTTTGAGGACGGCTCTCTGGAGAGTCTTAGCAAAGAGGTCACACAGATAATCAGAGCAATTCTCAGAGACACTGAGAACAAGCTCGACAATTCCCTCCTGGCACTTTCCCTGTAGGAGATACCGCAAGACGTTTCTGTATATTGGGCACAGCGCTCTGCACGGTGTTAGCAGAGACTTTCCCGGGACAGTGAAACCCTATGTCAGAGACACTGAGAAGAAGCCCCAATGTTCCCTCCAGGCACTTTCAGTGTGGGTGCCTTCTGCACGTGGTTCCTGGTTTCACTGCGGCTCTGAAGAGAATGTTAGCAAAGAGGTAACTGGGACAGTGAAAACAGTACTCAAAGACAGGGAGAGCAAGCTCTCTCTTGGCACTTTGGATGTGGGACATACAGCGAGATGTTTGCTGCTTTTGCGTTTGGCTGTTGGGAGATTTACAGCACAAAGATATCTAGTTGATTTGAAGCAGTTCCGAGAAAGTCTAAACATAATCCCCACTTCTCCCTCCTGGCACTTTCCATGTGGGAGATATAGCAGGATGTATATTGGTTTTGAGGACAACTCAATGGACAGTGTAGGGAGAAAAGGTCCTGGCTCCTTGAATGCCGTTTCTGGAGACACTGCGATCAATGTGGGAGATATGTCAAGATGTGTGTTTGTTTTGAGGACGGCTCTCTGGAGAGTCTTAGCAAAGAGGTCACACAGATAATCAGAGCAATTCTCAGAGACACTGAGAACAAGCTCCGCAATTCCCTCCTGGCACTTTCCCTGTAGGAGATACCGCAAGACGTTTCTGTATATTGGGCACAGCGCTCTGCACGGTGTTAGCAGAGACTTTCCCGGGACAGTGAAACCCTATGTCAGAGACACTGAGAAGAAGCCCCAATGTTCCCTCCAGGCACTTTCAGTGTGGGTGCTTTCTCCACGTGGTTGCTGGTTTCACTGCGGCTCTGAAGAGAATGTTAGCAAAGAGGTAACCGGGACAGTGAAAACAGTACTCAAAGACAGGGAGAGCAAGCTCTCTCTTGGCACTTTGGATGTGGGACATACAGCGAGATGTTTGCTGCTTTTGCGTTTGGCTGTTGGGAGATTTACAGCACAAAGATATCTAGTTGATTTGAAGCAGTTCCGAGAAAGTCTAAACATAATCCCCACTTCTCCCTCCTGGCACTTTCCATGTGGGAGATATAGCAGGATGTATATTGGTTTTGAGGACAACTCAATGGACAGTGTAGGGAGAAAAGGTCCTGGCTCCTTGAATGCCGTTTCTGGAGACACTGCGATCAATGTGGGAGATATGTCAAGATGTGTGTTTGTTTTGAGGACGGCTCTCTGGAGAGTCTTAGCAAAGAGGTCACACAGATAATCAGAGCAATTCTCAGAGACACTGAGAACAAGCTCCGCAATTCCCTCCTGGCACTTTCCCTGTAGGAGATACCGCAAGACGTTTCTGTATATTGGGCACAGCGCTCTGCAGGGTGTTAGCAGAGACTTTCCCGGGACAGTGAAACCCTATGTCAGAGGCACTGAGAAGAAGCCCCAATGTTCCCTCCAGGCACTTTCAGTGTGGGTGCTTTCTCCACGTGGTTCCTGGTTTCACTGCAGCTCTGAAGAGAATGTTAGCAAAGAGGTAACCGGGACAGTGAAAACAGTACTCAAAGACAGGGAGAGCAAGCTCTCTCTTGGCACTTTGGATGTGGGACATACAGCGAGATGTTTGCTGCTTTTGCATTTGGCTGTTGGGAGATTTACAGCACAAAGATATCTAGTTGATTTGAAGCAGTTCCGAGAAAGTCTAAACATAATCCCCACTTCTCCCTCCTGGCACTTTCCATGTGGGAGATATAGCAGGATGTATATTGGTTTTGAGGACAACTCAATGGACAGTGTAGGGAGAAAAGGTCCTGGCTCCTTGAATGCCGTTTCTGGAGACACTGCGATCAATGTGGGAGATATGTCAAGATGTGTGTTTGTTTTGAGGACGGCTCTCTGGAGAGTCTTAGCAAAGAGGTCACACAGATAATCAGAGCAATTCTCAGAGACACTGAGAACAAGCTCCGCAATTCCCTCCTGGCACTTTCCCTGTAGGAGATACCGCAAGACGTTTCTGTATATTGGGCACAGCGCTCTGCACGGTGTTAGCAGAGACTTTCCCGGCACAGTGAAACCCTATGTCAGAGACACTGAGAAGAAGCCCCAATGTTCCCTCCAGGCACTTTCAGTGTGGGTGCCTTCTGCACGTGGTTCCTGGTTTCACTGCAGCTCTGAAGAGAATGTTAGCAAAGAGGTAACCGGGACAGTGAAAACAGTACTCAAAGACAGGGAGAGCAAGCTCTCTCTTGGCACTTTGGATGTGGGACATACAGCGAGATGTTTGCTGCTTTTGCGTTTGGCTGTTGGGAGATTTACAGCACAAAGATATCTAGTTGATTTGAAGCAGTTCCGAGAAAGTCTAAACATAATCCCCACTTCTCCCTCCTGGCACTTTCCATGTGGGAGATATAGCAGGATGTATATTGGTTTTGAGGACAACTCAATGGACAGTGTAGGGAGAAAAGGTCCTGGCTCCTTGAATGCCGTTTCTGGAGACACTGCGATCAATGTGGGAGATATGTCAAGATGTGTGTTTGTTTTGAGGACGGCTCTCTGGAGAGTCTTAGCAAAGAGGTCACACAGATAATCAGAGCAATTCTCAGAGACACTGAGAACAAGCTCCGCAATTCCCTCCTGGCACTTTCCCTGTAGGAGATACCGCAAGACGTTTCTGTATATTGGGCACAGCGCTCTGCACGGTGTTAGCAGAGACTTTCCCGGCACAGTGAAACCCTATGTCAGAGACACTGAGAAGAAGCCCCAATGTTCCCTCCAGGCACTTTCAGTGTGGGTGCTTTCTCCACGTGGTTGCTGGTTTCACTGCGGCTCTGAAGAGAATGTTAGCAAAGAGGTAACCGGGACAGTGAAAACAGTACTCAAAGACAGGGAGAGCAAGCTCTCTCTTGGCACTTTGGATGTGGGACATACAGCGAGATGTTTGCTGCTTTTGCGTTTGGCTGTTGGGAGATTTACAGCACAAAGATATCTAGTTGATTTGAAGCAGTTCCGAGAAAGTCTAAACATAATCCCCACTTCTCCCTCCTGGCACTTTCCATGTGGGAGATATAGCAGGATGTATATTGGTTTTGAGGACAACTCAATGGACAGTGTAGGGAGAAAAGGTCCTGGCTCCTTGAATGCCGTTTCTGGAGACACTGCGATCAATGTGGCAGATATGTCAAGATGTGTGTTTGTTTTGAGGACGGCTCTCTGGAGAGTCTTAGCAAAGAGGTCACACAGATAATCAGAGCAATTCTCAGAGACACTGAGAACAAGCTCCGCAATTCCCTCCTGGCACTTTCCCTGTAGGAGATACCGCAAGACGTTTCTGTATATTGGGCACAGCGCTCTGCACGGTGTTAGCAGAGACTTTCCCGGGACAGTGAAACCCTATGTCAGAGACACTGAGAAGAAGCCCCAATGTTCCCTCCAGGCACTTTCAGTGTGGGTGCTTTCTCCACGTGGTTCCTGGTTTCACTACAGCTCTGAAGAGAATGTTAGCAAAGAGGTAACCGGGACAGTGAAAACAGTACTCAAAGACAGGGAGAGCAAGCTCTCTCTTGGCACTTTGGATGTGGGACATACAGCGAGATGTTTGCTGCTTTTGCGTTTGGCTGTTGGGAGATTTACAGCACAAAGATATCTAGTTGATTTGAAGCAGTTCCGAGAAAGTCTAAACATAATCCCCACTTCTCCCTCCTGGCACTTTCCATGTGGGAGATATAGCAGGATGTATATTGGTTTTGAGGACAACTCAATGGACAGTGTAGGGAGAAAAGGTCCTGGCTCCTTGAATGCCGTTTCTGGAGACACTGCGATCAATGTGGGAGATATGTCAAGATGTGTGTTGGTTTTGAGGACGGCTCTCTGGAGAGTCTTAGCAAAGAGGTCACACAGATAATCAGAGCAATTCTCAGAGACACTGAGAACAAGCTCCGCAATTCCCTCCTGGCACTTTCCCTGTAGGAGATACCGCAAGACGTTTCTGTATATTGGGCACAGCGCTCTGCACGGTGTTAGCAGAGACTTTCCCGGCACAGTGAAACCCTATGTCAGAGGCACTGAGAAGAAGCCCCAATGTTCCCTCCAGGCACTTTCAGTGTGGGTGCCTTCTCCACGTGGTTCCTGGTTTCACTGCAGCTCTGAAGAGAATGTTAGCAAAGAGGTAACCGGGACAGTGAAAACAGTACTCAAAGACAGGGAGAGCAAGCTCTCTCTTGGCGCTTTGGATGTGGGACATACAGCGAGATGTTTGCTGCTTTTGCGTTTGGCTGTTGGGAGATTTACAGCACAAAGATATCTAGTTGATTTGAAGCAGTTCCGAGAAAGTCTAAACATAATCCCCACTTCTCCCTCCTGGCACTTTCCATGTGGGAGATATAGCAGGATGTATATTGGTTTTGAGGACAACTCAATGGACAGTGTAGGGAGAAAAGGTCCTGGCTCCTTGAATGCCGTTTCTGGAGACACTGCGATCAATGTGGCAGATATGTCAAGATGTGTGTTTGTTTTGAGGACGGCTCTCTGGAGAGTCTTAGCAAAGAGGTCACACAGATAATCAGAGCAATTCTCAGAGACACTGAGAATAAGCTCCGCAATTCCCTCCTGGCACTTTCCCTGTAGGACATACCGCAAGACGTTTCTGTATATTGGGCACAGCGCTCTGCACGGTGTTAGCAGAGACTTTCCCGGGACAGTGAAACCCTATGTCAGAGACACTGAGAAGAAGCCCCAATGTTCCCTCCAGGCATTTTCAGTGTGGGTGCCTTCTCCACGTGGTTCCTGGTTTCAGTGCAGCTCTGAAGAGAATGTTAGCAAAGAGGTAACCGGGACAGTGAAAACAGTACTCAAAGACAGGGAGAGCAAGCTCTCTCTTGGCACTTTGGATGTGGGACATACAGCGAGATGTTTGCTGCTTTTGCGTTTGGCTGTTGGGAGATTTACAGCACAAAGATATCTAGTTGATTTGAAGAAGTTCCGAGAAAGTCTAAACATAATCCCCACTTCTCCCTCCTGGCACTTTCCATGTGGGAGATATAGCAGGATGTATATTGGTTTTGAGGACAACTCAATGGACAGTGTAGGGAGAAAAGGTCCTGGCTCCTTGAATGTCGTTTCTGGAGACACTGCGATCAATGTGGGAGATATGTCAAGATGTGTGTTGGTTTTGAGGACGGCTCTCTGGAGAGTCTTAGCAAAGAGGTCACACAGATAATCAGAGCAATTCTCAGAGACACTGAGAACAAGCTCCGCAATTCCCTCCTGGCACTTTCCCTGTAGGAGATACCGCAAGACGTTTCTGTATATTGGGCACAGCGCTCTGCACGGTGTTAGCAGAGACTTTCCCGGGACAGTGAAACCCTATGTCAGAGACACTGAGAAGAAGCCCCAATGTTCCCTCCAGGCACTTTCAGTGTGGGTGCCTTCTCCACGTGGTTCCTGGTTTCACTGCGGCTCTGAAGAGAATGTTAGCAAAGAGGTAACCGGGACAGTGAAAACAGTACTCAAAGACAGGGAGAGCAAGCTCTCTCTTGGCACTTTGGATGTGGGACGTACAGCGAGATGTTTGCTGCTTTTGCGTTTGGCTGTTGGGAGATTTACAGCACAAAGATATCTAGTTGATTTGAAGCAGTTCCGAGAAAGTCTAAACATAATCCCCACTTCTCCCTCCTGGCACTTTCCATGTGGGAGATATAGCAGGATGTATATTGGTTTTGAGGACAACTCAATGGACAGTGTAGGGAGAAAAGGTCCTGGCTCCTTGAATGCCGTTTCTGGAGACACTGTGATCAATGTGGGAGATATGTCAAGATGTGTGTTTGTTTTGAGGACGGCTCTCTGGAGAGTCTTAGCAAAGAGGTCACACAGATAATCAGAGCAATTCTCAGAGACACTGAGAACAAGCTCGACAATTCCCTCCTGGCACTTTCCCTGTAGGAGATACCGCAAGACGTTTCTGTATATTGGGCACAGCGCTCTGCACGGTGTTAGCAGAGACTTTCCCGGGACAGTGAAACCCTATGTCAGAGGCACTGAGAAGAAGCCCCAATGTTCCCTCCAGGCACTTTCAGTGTGGGTGCTTTCTCCACGTGGTTCCTGGTTTCACTGCAGCTCTGAAGAGAATGTTAGCCAAGAGGTAACCGGGACAGTGAAAACAGTACTCAAAGACAGGGAGAGCAAGCTCTCTCTTGGCACTTTGGATGTGGGACATACAGCGAGATGTTTGCTGCTTTTGCGTTTGGCTGTTGGGAGATTTACAGCACAAAGATATCTAGTTGATTTGAAGCAGTTCCGAGAAAGTCTAAACATAATCCCCACTTCTCCCTCCTGGCACTTTCCATGTGGGAGATATAGCAGGATGTATATTGGTTTTGAGGACAACTCAACGGACAGTGTAGGGAGAAAAGGTCCTGGCTCCTTGAATGCCGTTTCTGGAGACACTGCGATCAATGTGGGAGATATGTCAAGATGTGTGTTTGTTTTGAGGACGGCTCTCTGGAGAGTCTTAGCAAAGAGGTCACACAGATAATCAGAGCAATTCTCAGAGACACTGAGAACAAGCTCCGCAATTCCCTCCTGGCACTTTCCCTGTAGGAGATACCGCAAGACGTTTCTGTATATTGGGCACAGCGCTCTGCACGGTGTTAGCAGAGACTTTCCCGGCACAGTGAAACCCTATGTCAGAGACACTGAGAAGAAGCCCCAATGTTCCCTCCAGGCACTTTCAGTGTGGGTGCCTTCTCCACGTGGTTCCTGGTTTCACTGCGGCTCTGAAGAGAATGTTAGCAAAGAGGTAACCGGGACAGTGAAAACAGTACTCAAAGACAGGGAGAGCAAGCTCTCTCTTGGCACTTTGGATGTGGGACATACAGTGAGATGTTTGCTGCTTTTGCGTTTGGCTGTTGGGAGATTTACAGCACAAAGATATCTAGTTGATTTGAAGCAGTTCCGAGAAAGTCTAAACATAATCCCCACTTCTCCCTCCTGGCACTTTCCATGTGGGAGATATAGCAGGATGTATATTGGTTTTGAGGACAACTCAATGGACAGTGTAGGGAGAAAAGGTCCTGGCTCCTTGAATGCCGTTTCTGGAGACACTGCGATCAATGTGGCAGATATGTCAAGATGTGTGTTTGTTTTGAGGACGGCTCTCTGGAGAGTCTTAGCAAAGAGGTCACACAGATAATCAGAGCAATTCTCAGAGACACTGAGAACAAGCTCCGCAATTCCCTCCTGGCACTTTCCCTGTAGGAGATACCGCAAGACGTTTCTGTATATTGGGCACAGCGCTCTGCACGGTGTTAGCAGAGACTTTCCCGGGACAGTGAAACCCTATGTCAGAGGCACTGAGAAGAAGCCCCAATGTTCCCTCCAGGCACTTTCAGTGTGGGTGCTTTCTCCACGTGGTTCCTGGTTTCACTGCAGCTCTGAAGAGAATGTTAGCAAAGAGGTAACCGGGACAGTGAAAACAGTACTCAAAGACAGGGAGAGCAAGCTCTCTCTTGGCACTTTGGATGTGGGACATACAGCGAGATGTTTGCTGCTTTTGCGTTTGGCTGTTGGGAGATTTACAGCACAAAGATATCTAGTTGATTTGAAGCAGTTCCGAGAAAGTCTAAACATAATCCCCACTTCTCCCTCCTGGCACTTTCCATGTGGGAGATATAGCAGGATGTATATTGGTTTTGAGGACAACTCAATGGACAGTGTAGGGAGAAAAGGTCCTGGCTCCTTGAATGCCGTTTCTGGAGACACTGCGATCAATGTGGGAGATATGTCAAGATGTGTGTTTGTTTTGAGGACGGCTCTCTGGAGAGTCTTAGCAAAGAGGTCACACAGATAATCAGAGCAATTCTCAGAGACACTGAGAACAAGCTCCGCAATTCCCTCCTGGCACTTTCCCTGTAGGAGATACCGCAAGACGTTTCTGTATATTGGGCACAGCGCTCTGCACGGTGTTAGCAGAGACTTTCCCGGGACAGTGAAACCCTATGTCAGAGACACTGAGAAGAAGCCCCAATGTTCCCTCCAGGCACTTTCAGTGTGGGTGCTTTCTCCACGTGGTTGCTGGTTTCACTGCGGCTCTGAAGAGAATGTTAGCCAAGAGGTAACCGGGACAGTGAAAACAGTACTCAAAGACAGGGAGAGCAAGCTCTCTCTTGGCACTTTGGATGTGGGACATACAGCGAGATGTTTGCTGCTTTTGCGTTTGTCTGTTGGGAGATTTACAGCACAAAGATATCTAGTTGATTTGAAGCAGTTCCGAGAAAGTCTAAACATAATCCCCACTTCTCCCTCCTGGCACTTTCCATGTGGGAGATATAGCAGGATGTATATTGGTTTTGAGGACAACTCAATGGACAGTGTAGGGAGAAAAGGTCCTGGCTCCTTGAATGCCGTTTCTGGAGACACTGCGATCAATGTGGGAGATATGTCAAGATGTGTGTTGGTTTTGAGGACGGCTCTCTGGAGAGTCTTAGCAAAGAGGTCACACAGATAATCAGAGCAATTCTCAGAGACACTGAGAACAAGCTCCGCAATTCCCTCCTGGCACTTTCCCTGTAGGAGATACCGCAAGACTTTTCTGTATATTGGGCACAGCGCTCTGCACGGTGTTAGCAGAGACTTTCCCGGGACAGTGAAACCCTATGTCAGAGGCACTGAGAAGAAGCCCCAATGTTCCCTCCAGGCACTTTCAGTGTGGGTGCTTTCTCCACGTGGTTCCTGGTTTCACTGCGGCTCTGAAGAGAATGTTAGCCAAGAGGTAACCGGGACAGTGAAAACAGTACTCAAAGACAGGGAGAGCAAGCTCTCTCTTGGCACTTTGGATGTGGGACATACAGTGAGATGTTTGCTGCTTTTGCGTTTGGCTGTTGGGAGATTTACAGCACAAAGATATCTAGTTGATTTGAAGCAGTTCCGAGAAAGTCTAAACATAATCCCCACTTCTCCCTCCTGGCACTTTCCATGTGGGAGATATAGCAGGATGTATATTGGTTTTGAGGACAACTCAATGGACAGTGTAGGGAGAAAAGGTCCTGGCTCCTTGAATGCCGTTTCTGGAGACACTGCGATCAATGTGGGAGATATGTCAAGATGTGTGTTTGTTTTGAGGACGGCTCTCTGGAGAGTCTTAGCAAAGAGGTCACACAGATAATCAGAGCAATTCTCAGAGACACTGAGAACAAGCTCCGCAATTCCCTCCTGGCACTTTCCCTGTAGGAGATACCGCAAGACGTTTCTGTATATTGGGCACAGCGCTCTGCACGGTGTTAGCAGAGACTTTCCCGGGACAGTGAAACCCTATGTCAGAGGCACTGAGAAGAAGCCCCAATGTTCCCTCCAGGCACTTTCAGTGTGGGTGCTTTCTCCACGTGGTTCCTGGTTTCACTGCGGCTCTGAAGAGAATGTTAGCCAAGAGGTAACCGGGACAGTGAAAACAGTACTCAAAGACAGGGAGAGCAAGCTCTCTCTTGGCACTTTGGATGTGGGACATACAGCGAGATGTTTGCTGCTTTTGCGTTTGGCTGTTGGGAGATTTACAGCACAAAGATATCTAGTTGATTTGAAGCAGTTCCGAGAAAGTCTAAACATAATCCCCACTTCTCCCTCCTGGCACTTTCCATGTGGGAGATATAGCAGGATGTATATTGGTTTTGAGGACAACTCAACGGACAGTGTAGGGAGAAAAGGTCCTGGCTCCTTGAATGCCGTTTCTGGAGACACTGCGATCAATGTGGGAGATATGTCAAGATGTGTGTTTGTTTTGAGGACGGCTCTCTGGAGAGTCTTAGCAAAGAGGTCACACAGATAATCAGAGCAATTCTCAGAGACACTGAGAACAAGCTCCGCAATTCCCTCCTGGCACTTTCCCTGTAGGAGATACCGCAAGACGTTTCTGTATATTGGGCACAGCGCTCTGCACGGTGTTAGCAGAGACTTTCCCGGGACAGTGAAACCCTATGTCAGAGACACTGAGAAGAAGCCCCAATGTTCCCTCCAGGCACTTTCAGTGTGGCTGCCTTCTCCACGTGGTTCCTGGTTTCACTGCAGCTCTGAAGAGAATGTTAGCAAAGAGGTAACCGGGACAGTGAAAACAGTACTCAAAGACAGGGAGAGCAAGCTCTCTCTTGGCACTTTGGATGTGGGACATACAGCGAGATGTTTGCTGCTTTTGCGTTTGTCTGTTGGGAGATTTACAGCACAAAGATATCTAGTTGATTTGAAGCAGTTCCGAGAAAGTCTAAACATAATCCCCACTTCTCCCTCCTGGCACTTTCCATGTGGGAGATATAGCAGGATGTATATTGGTTTTGAGGACAACTCAATGGACAGTGTAGGGAGAAAAGGTCCTGGCTCCTTGAATGCCGTTTCTGGAGACACTGCGATCAATGTGGGAGATATGTCAAGATGTGTGTTTGTTTTGAGGACGGCTCTCTGGAGAGTCTTAGCAAAGAGGTCACACAGATAATCAGAGCAATTCTCAGAGACACTGAGAACAAGCTCCGCAATTCCCTCCTGGCACTTTCCCTGTAGGAGATACCGCAAGACGTTTCTGTATATTGGGCACAGCGCTCTGCACGGTGTTAGCAGAGACTTTCCCGGGACAGTGAAACCCTATGTCAGAGACACTGAGAAGAAGCCCCAATGTTCCCTCCAGGCACTTTCAGTGTGGGTGCCTTCTCCACGTGGTTCCTGGTTTCACTGCGGCTCTGAAGAGAATGTTAGCCAAGAGGTAACCGGGACAGTGAAAACAGTACTCAAAGACAGGGAGAGCAAGCTCTCTCTTGGCACTTTGGATGTGGGACATACAGCGAGATGTTTGCTGCTTTTGCGTTTGGCTGTTGGGAGATTTACAGCACAAAGATATCTAGTTGATTTGAAGCAGTTCCGAGAAAGTCTAAACATAATCCCCACTTCTCCCTCCTGGCACTTTCCATGTGGGAGATATAGCAGGATGTATATTGGTTTTGAGGACAACTCAATGGACAGTGTAGGGAGAAAAGGTCCTGGCTCCTTGAATGTCGTTTCTGGAGACACTGCGATCAATGTGGGAGATATGTCAAGATGTGTGTTTGTTTTGAGGACGGCTCTCTGGAGAGTCTTAGCAAAGAGGTCACACAGATAATCAGAGCAATTCTCAGAGACACTGAGAACAAGCTCCGCAATTCCCTCCTGGCACTTTCCCTGTAGGAGATACCGCAAGACGTTTCTGTATATTGGGCACAGCGCTCTGCACGGTGTTAGCAGAGACTTTCCCGGGACAGTGAAACCCTATGTCAGAGGCACTGAGAAGAAGCCCCAATGTTCCCTCCAGGCACTTTCAGTGTGGGTGCCTTCTCCACGTGGTTCCTGGTTTCACTGCGGCTCTGAAGAGAATGTTAGCAAAGAGGTAACCGGGACAGTGAAAACAGTACTCAAAGACAGGGAGAGCAAGCTCTCTCTTGGCACTTTGGATGTGGGACATACAGCGAGATGTTTGCTGCTTTTGCGTTTGGCTGTTGGGAGATTTACAGCACAAAGATATCTAGTTGATTTGAAGCAGTTCCGAGAAAGTCTAAACATAATCCCCACTTCTCCCTCCTGGCACTTTCCATGTGGGAGATATAGCAGGATGTATATTGGTTTTGAGGACAACTCAATGGACAGTGTAGGGAGAAAAGGTCCTGGCTCCTTGAATGTCGTTTCTGGAGACACTGCGATCAATGTGGGAGATATGTCAAGATGTGTGTTTGTTTTGAGGACGGCTCTCTGGAGAGTCTTAGCAAAGAGGTCACACAGATAATCAGAGCAATTCTCAGAGACACTGAGAACAAGCTCCGCAATTCCCTCCTGGCACTTTCCCTGTAGGAGATACCGCAAGACGTTTCTGTATATTGGGCACAGCGCTCTGCACGGTGTTAGCAGAGACTTTCCCGGCACAGTGAAACCCTATGTCAGAGACACTGAGAAGAAGCCCCAATGTTCCCTCCAGGCACTTTCAGTGTGGGTGCCTTCTCCACGTGGTTCCTGGTTTCACTGCGGCTCTGAAGAGAATGTTAGCAAAGAGGTAACCGGGACAGTGAAAACAGTACTCAAAGACAGGGAGAGCAAGCTCTCTCTTGGCACTTTGGATGTGGGACATACAGCGAGATGTTTGCTGCTTTTGCATTTGGCTGTTGGGAGATTTACAGCACAAAGATATCTAGTTGATTTGAAGCAGTTCCGAGAAAGTCTAAACATAATCCCCACTTCTCCCTCCTGGCACTTTCCATGTGGGAGATATAGCAGGATGTATATTGGTTTTGAGGACAACTCAATGGACAGTGTAGGGAGAAAAGGTCCTGGCTCCTTGAATGCCGTTTCTGGAGACACTGCGATCAATGTGGGAGATATGTCAAGATGTGTGTTTGTTTTGAGGACGGCTCTCTGGAGAGTCTTAGCAAAGAGGTCACACAGATAATCAGAGCAATTCTCAGAGACACTGAGAACAAGCTCCGCAATTCCCTCCTGGCACTTTCCCTGTAGGAGATACCGCAAGACGTTTCTGTATATTGGGCACAGCGCTCTGCACGGTGTTAGCAGAGACTTTCCCGGGACAGTGAAACCCTATGTCAGAGACACTGAGAAGAAGCCCCAATGTTCCCTCCAGGCACTTTCAGTGTGGGTGCTTTCTCCACGTGGTTCCTGGTTTCACTACAGCTCTGAAGAGAATGTTAGCAAAGAGGTAACCGGGACAGTGAAAACAGTACTCAAAGACAGGGAGAGCAAGCTCTCTCTTGGCACTTTGGATGTGGGACATACAGCGAGATGTTTGCTGCTTTTGCGTTTGGCTGTTGGGAGATTTACAGCACAAAGATATCTAGTTGATTTGAAGCAGTTCCGAGAAAGTCTAAACATAATCCCCACTTCTCCCTCCTGGCACTTTCCATGTGGGAGATATAGCAGGATGTATATTGGTTTTGAGGACAACTCAATGGACAGTGTAGGGAGAAAAGGTCCTGGCTCCTTGAATGCCGTTTCTGGAGACACTGCGATCAATGTGGGAGATATGTCAAGATGTGTGTTTGTTTTGAGGACGGCTCTCTGGAGAGTCTTAGCAAAGAGGTCACACAGATAATCAGAGCAATTCTCAGAGACACTGAGAACAAGCTCCGCAATTCCCTCCTGGCACTTTCCCTGTAGGAGATACCGCAAGACGTTTCTGTATATTGGGCACAGCGCTCTGCACGGTGTTAGCAGAGACTTTCCCGGGACAGTGAAACCCTATGTCAGAGGCACTGAGAAGAAGCCCCAATGTTCCCTCCAGGCACTTTCAGTGTGGGTGCTTTCTCCATGTGGTTCCTGGTTTCACTGCGGCTCTGAAGAGAATGTTAGCCAAGAGGTAACCGGGACAGTGAAAACAGTACTCAAAGACAGGGAGAGCAAGCTCTCTCTTGGCACTTTGGATGTGGGACATACAGCGAGATGTTTGCTGCTTTTGCGTTTGTCTGTTGGGAGATTTACAGCACAAAGATATCTAGTTGATTTGAAGCAGTTCCGAGAAAGTCTAAACATAATCCCCACTTCTCCCTCCTGGCACTTTCCGTGTGGGAGATATAGCAGGATGTATATTGGTTTTGAGGACAACTCAACGGACAGTGTAGGGAGAAAAGGTCCTGGCTCCTTGAATGCCGTTTCTGGAGACACTGCGATCAATGTGGCAGATATGTCAAGATGTGTGTTTGTTTTGAGGACGGCTCTCTGGAGAGTCTTAGCAAAGAGGTCACACAGATAATCAGAGCAATTCTCAGAGACACTGAGAATAAGCTCCGCAATTCCCTCCTGGCACTTTCCCTGTAGGAGATACCGCAAGACGTTTCTGTATATTGGGCACAGCGCTCTGCACGGTGTTAGCAGAGACTTTCCCGGGACAGTGAAACCCTATGTCAGAGACACTGAGAAGAAGCCCCAATGTTCCCTCCAGGCATTTTCAGTGTGGGTGCCTTCTCCACGTGGTTCCTGGTTTCAGTGCAGCTCTGAAGAGAATGTTAGCAAAGAGGTAACCGGGACAGTGAAAACAGTACTCAAAGACAGGGAGAGCAAGCTCTCTCTTGGCACTTTGGATGTGGGACATACAGCGAGATGTTTGCTGCTTTTGCGTTTGGCTGTTGGGAGATTTACAGCACAAAGATATCTAGTTGATTTGAAGCAGTTCCGAGAAAGTCTAAACATAATCCCCACTTCTCCCTCCTGGCACTTTCCATGTGGGAGATATAGCAGGATGTATATTGGTTTTGAGGACAACTCAATGGACAGTGTAGGGAGAAAAGGTCCTGGCTCCTTGAATGCCGTTTCTGGAGACACTGCGATCAATGTGGGAGATATGTCAAGATGTGTGTTTGTTTTGAGGACGGCTCTCTGGAGAGTCTTAGCAAAGAGGTCACACAGATAATCAGAGCAATTCTCAGAGACACTGAGAACAAGCTCCGCAATTCCCTCCTGGCACTTTCCCTGTAGGAGATACCGCAAGACGTTTCTGTATATTGGGCACAGCGCTCTGCACGGTGTTAGCAGAGACTTTCCCGGGACAGTGAAACCCTATGTCAGAGGCACTGAGAAGAAGCCCCAATGTTCCCTCCAGGCACTTTCAGTGTGGGTGCTTTCTCCACGTGGTTCCTGGTTTCACTGCGGCTCTGAAGAGAATGTTAGCCAAGAGGTAACCGGGACAGTGAAAACAGTACTCAAAGACAGGGAGAGCAAGCTCTCTCTTGGCACTTTGGATGTGGGACATACAGCGAGATGTTTGCTGCTTTTGCGTTTGTCTGTTGGGAGATTTACAGCACAAAGATATCTAGTTGATTTGAAGCAGTTCCGAGAAAGTCTAAACATAATCCCCACTTCTCCCTCCTGGCACTTTCCGTGTGGGAGATATAGCAGGATGTATATTGGTTTTGAGGACAACTCAACGGACAGTGTAGGGAGAAAAGGTCCTGGCTCCTTGAATGCCGTTTCTGGAGACACTGCGATCAATGTGGGAGATATGTCAAGATGTGTGTTTGTTTTGAGGACGGCTCTCTGGAGAGTCTTAGCAAAGAGGTCACACAGATAATCAGAGCAATTCTCAGAGACACTGAGAACAAGCTCCGCAATTCCCTCCTGGCACTTTCCCTGTAGGAGATACCGCAAGACGTTTCTGTATATTGGGCACAGCGCTCTGCACGGTGTTAGCAGAGACTTTCCCGGGACAGTGAAACCCTATGTCAGAGACACTGAGAAGAAGCCCCAATGTTCCCTCCAGGCACTTTCAGTGTGGGTGCTTTCTCCACGTGGTTCCTGGTTTCACTACAGCTCTGAAGAGAATGTTAGCAAAGAGGTAACCGGGACAGTGAAAACAGTACTCAAAGACAGGGAGAGCAAGCTCTCTCTTGGCACTTTGGATGTGGGACATACAGCGAGATGTTTGCTGCTTTTGCGTTTGGCTGTTGGGAGATTTACAGCACAAAGATATCTAGTTGATTTGAAGCAGTTCCGAGAAAGTCTAAACATAATCCCCACTTCTCCCTCCTGGCACTTTCCATGTGGGAGATATAGCAGGATGTATATTGGTTTTGAGGACAACTCAATGGACAGTGTAGGGAGAAAAGGTCCTGGCTCCTTGAATGCCGTTTCTGGAGACACTGCGATCAATGTGGGAGATATGTCAAGATGTGTGTTTGTTTTGAGGACGGCTCTCTGGAGAGTCTTAGCAAAGAGGTCACACAGATAATCAGAGCAATTCTCAGAGACACTGAGAACAAGCTCCGCAATTCCCTCCTGGCACTTTCCCTGTAGGAGATACCGCAAGACGTTTCTGTATATTGGGCACAGCGCTCTGCACGGTGTTAGCAGAGACTTTCCCGGGACAGTGAAACCCTATGTCAGAGGCACTGAGAAGAAGCCCCAATGTTCCCTCCAGGCACTTTCAGTGTGGGTGCTTTCTCCACGTGGTTCCTGGTTTCACTGCGGCTCTGAAGAGAATGTTAGCCAAGAGGTAACCGGGACAGTGAAAACAGTACTCAAAGACAGGGAGAGCAAGCTCTCTCTTGGCACTTTGGATGTGGGACATACAGCGAGATGTTTGCTGCTTTTGCGTTTGTCTGTTGGGAGATTTACAGCACAAAGATATCTAGTTGATTTGAAGCAGTTCCGAGAAAGTCTAAACATAATCCCCACTTCTCCCTCCTGGCACTTTCCGTGTGGGAGATATAGCAGGATGTATATTGGTTTTGAGGACAACTCAACGGACAGTGTAGGGAGAAAAGGTCCTGGCTCCTTGAATGCCGTTTCTGGAGACACTGCGATCAATGTGGCAGATATGTCAAGATGTGTGTTTGTTTTGAGGACGGCTCTCTGGAGAGTCTTAGCAAAGAGGTCACACAGATAATCAGAGCAATTCTCAGAGACACTGAGAATAAGCTCCGCAATTCCCTCCTGGCACTTTCCCTGTAGGAGATACCGCAAGACGTTTCTGTATATTGGGCACAGCGCTCTGCACGGTGTTAGCAGAGACTTTCCCGGGACAGTGAAACCCTATGTCAGAGACACTGAGAAGAAGCCCCAATGTTCCCTCCAGGCATTTTCAGTGTGGGTGCCTTCTCCACGTGGTTCCTGGTTTCAGTGCAGCTCTGAAGAGAATGTTAGCAAAGAGGTAACCGGGACAGTGAAAACAGTACTCAAAGACAGGGAGAGCAAGCTCTCTCTTGGCACTTTGGATGTGGGACATACAGCGAGATGTTTGCTGCTTTTGCGTTTGGCTGTTGGGAGATTTACAGCACAAAGATATCTAGTTGATTTGAAGCAGTTCCGAGAAAGTCTAAACATAATCCCCACTTCTCCCTCCTGGCACTTTCCATGTGGGAGATATAGCAGGATGTATATTGGTTTTGAGGACAACTCAATGGACAGTGTAGGGAGAAAAGGTCCTGGCTCCTTGAATGCCGTTTCTGGAGACACTGCGATCAATGTGGGAGATATGTCAAGATGTGTGTTTGTTTTGAGGACGGCTCTCTGGAGAGTCTTAGCAAAGAGGTCACACAGATAATCAGAGCAATTCTCAGAGACACTGAGAACAAGCTCCGCAATTCCCTCCTGGCACTTTCCCTGTAGGACATACCGCAAGACGTTTCTGTATATTGGGCACAGCGCTCTGCACGGTGTTAGCAGAGACTTTCCCGGGACAGTGAAACCCTATGTCAGAGACACTGAGAAGAAGCCCCAATGTTCCCTCCAGGCACTTTCAGTGTGGGTGCCTTCTCCACGTGGTTCCTGGTTTCACTGCGGCTCTGAAGAGAATGTTAGCAAAGAGGTAACCGGGACAGTGAAAACAGTACTCAAAGACAGGGAGAGCAAGCTCTCTCTTGGCACTTTGGATGTGGGACATACAGCGAGATGTTTGCTGCTTTTGCGTTTGGCTGTTGGGAGATTTACAGCACAAAGATATCTAGTTGATTTGAAGCAGTTCCGAGAAAGTCTAAACATAATCCCCACTTCTCCCTCCTGGCACTTTCCATGTGGGAGATATAGCAGGATGTATATTGGTTTTGAGGACAACTCAATGGACAGTGTAGGGAGAAAAGGTCCTGGCTCCTTGAATGTCGTTTCTGGAGACACTGCGATCAATGTGGGAGATATGTCAAGATGTGTGTTTGTTTTGAGGACGGCTCTCTGGAGAGTCTTAGCAAAGAGGTCACACAGATAATCAGAGCAATTCTCAGAGACACTGAGAACAAGCTCCGCAATTCCCTCCTGGCACTTTCCCTGTAGGAGATACCGCAAGACGTTTCTGTATATTGGGCACAGCGCTCTGCACGGTGTTAGCAGAGACTTTCCCGGGACAGTGAAACCCTATGTCAGAGGCACTGAGAAGAAGCCCCAATGTTCCCTCCAGGCACTTTCAGTGTGGGTGCCTTCTCCACGTGGTTCCTGGTTTCACTGCGGCTCTGAAGAGAATGTTAGCAAAGAGGTAACCGGGACAGTGAAAACAGTACTCAAAGACAGGGAGAGCAAGCTCTCTCTTGGCACTTTGGATGTGGGACGTACAGCGAGATGTTTGCTGCTTTTGCGTTTGGCTGTTGGGAGATTTACAGCACAAAGATATCTAGTTGATTTGAAGCAGTTCCGAGAAAGTCTAAACATAATCCCCACTTCTCCCTCCTGGCACTTTCCATGTGGGAGATATAGCAGGATGTATATTGGTTTTGAGGACAACTCAATGGACAGTGTAGGGAGAAAAGGTCCTGGCTCCTTGAATGCCGTTTCTGGAGACACTGTGATCAATGTGGGAGATATGTCAAGATGTGTGTTTGTTTTGAGGACGGCTCTCTGGAGAGTCTTAGCAAAGAGGTCACACAGATAATCAGAGCAATTCTCAGAGACACTGAGAACAAGCTCGACAATTCCCTCCTGGCACTTTCCCTGTAGGAGATACCGCAAGACGTTTCTGTATATTGGGCACAGCGCTCTGCACGGTGTTAGCAGAGACTTTCCCGGGACAGTGAAACCCTATGTCAGAGGCACTGAGAAGAAGCCCCAATGTTCCCTCCAGGCACTTTCAGTGTGGGTGCTTTCTCCACGTGGTTCCTGGTTTCACTGCAGCTCTGAAGAGAATGTTAGCCAAGAGGTAACCGGGACAGTGAAAACAGTACTCAAAGACAGGGAGAGCAAGCTCTCTCTTGGCACTTTGGATGTGGGACATACAGCGAGATGTTTGCTGCTTTTGCGTTTGGCTGTTGGGAGATTTACAGCACAAAGATATCTAGTTGATTTGAAGCAGTTCCGAGAAAGTCTAAACATAATCCCCACTTCTCCCTCCTGGCACTTTCCATGTGGGAGATATAGCAGGATGTATATTGGTTTTGAGGACAACTCAACGGACAGTGTAGGGAGAAAAGGTCCTGGCTCCTTGAATGCCGTTTCTGGAGACACTGCGATCAATGTGGGAGATATGTCAAGATGTGTGTTTGTTTTGAGGACGGCTCTCTGGAGAGTCTTAGCAAAGAGGTCACACAGATAATCAGAGCAATTCTCAGAGACACTGAGAACAAGCTCCGCAATTCCCTCCTGGCACTTTCCCTGTAGGAGATACCGCAAGACGTTTCTGTATATTGGGCACAGCGCTCTGCACGGTGTTAGCAGAGACTTTCCCGGCACAGTGAAACCCTATGTCAGAGACACTGAGAAGAAGCCCCAATGTTCCCTCCAGGCACTTTCAGTGTGGGTGCCTTCTCCACGTGGTTCCTGGTTTCACTGCGGCTCTGAAGAGAATGTTAGCAAAGAGGTAACCGGGACAGTGAAAACAGTACTCAAAGACAGGGAGAGCAAGCTCTCTCTTGGCACTTTGGATGTGGGACATACAGTGAGATGTTTGCTGCTTTTGCGTTTGGCTGTTGGGAGATTTACAGCACAAAGATATCTAGTTGATTTGAAGCAGTTCCGAGAAAGTCTAAACATAATCCCCACTTCTCCCTCCTGGCACTTTCCATGTGGGAGATATAGCAGGATGTATATTGGTTTTGAGGACAACTCAATGGACAGTGTAGGGAGAAAAGGTCCTGGCTCCTTGAATGCCGTTTCTGGAGACACTGCGATCAATGTGGCAGATATGTCAAGATGTGTGTTTGTTTTGAGGACGGCTCTCTGGAGAGTCTTAGCAAAGAGGTCACACAGATAATCAGAGCAATTCTCAGAGACACTGAGAACAAGCTCCGCAATTCCCTCCTGGCACTTTCCCTGTAGGAGATACCGCAAGACGTTTCTGTATATTGGGCACAGCGCTCTGCACGGTGTTAGCAGAGACTTTCCCGGGACAGTGAAACCCTATGTCAGAGGCACTGAGAAGAAGCCCCAATGTTCCCTCCAGGCACTTTCAGTGTGGGTGCTTTCTCCACGTGGTTCCTGGTTTCACTGCAGCTCTGAAGAGAATGTTAGCAAAGAGGTAACCGGGACAGTGAAAACAGTACTCAAAGACAGGGAGAGCAAGCTCTCTCTTGGCACTTTGGATGTGGGACATACAGCGAGATGTTTGCTGCTTTTGCGTTTGGCTGTTGGGAGATTTACAGCACAAAGATATCTAGTTGATTTGAAGCAGTTCCGAGAAAGTCTAAACATAATCCCCACTTCTCCCTCCTGGCACTTTCCATGTGGGAGATATAGCAGGATGTATATTGGTTTTGAGGACAACTCAATGGACAGTGTAGGGAGAAAAGGTCCTGGCTCCTTGAATGCCGTTTCTGGAGACACTGCGATCAATGTGGGAGATATGTCAAGATGTGTGTTTGTTTTGAGGACGGCTCTCTGGAGAGTCTTAGCAAAGAGGTCACACAGATAATCAGAGCAATTCTCAGAGACACTGAGAACAAGCTCCGCAATTCCCTCCTGGCACTTTCCCTGTAGGAGATACCGCAAGACGTTTCTGTATATTGGGCACAGCGCTCTGCACGGTGTTAGCAGAGACTTTCCCGGGACAGTGAAACCCTATGTCAGAGACACTGAGAAGAAGCCCCAATGTTCCCTCCAGGCACTTTCAGTGTGGGTGCTTTCTCCACGTGGTTGCTGGTTTCACTGCGGCTCTGAAGAGAATGTTAGCCAAGAGGTAACCGGGACAGTGAAAACAGTACTCAAAGACAGGGAGAGCAAGCTCTCTCTTGGCACTTTGGATGTGGGACATACAGCGAGATGTTTGCTGCTTTTGCGTTTGTCTGTTGGGAGATTTACAGCACAAAGATATCTAGTTGATTTGAAGCAGTTCCGAGAAAGTCTAAACATAATCCCCACTTCTCCCTCCTGGCACTTTCCATGTGGGAGATATAGCAGGATGTATATTGGTTTTGAGGACAACTCAATGGACAGTGTAGGGAGAAAAGGTCCTGGCTCCTTGAATGCCGTTTCTGGAGACACTGCGATCAATGTGGGAGATATGTCAAGATGTGTGTTGGTTTTGAGGACGGCTCTCTGGAGAGTCTTAGCAAAGAGGTCACACAGATAATCAGAGCAATTCTCAGAGACACTGAGAACAAGCTCCGCAATTCCCTCCTGGCACTTTCCCTGTAGGAGATACCGCAAGACTTTTCTGTATATTGGGCACAGCGCTCTGCACGGTGTTAGCAGAGACTTTCCCGGGACAGTGAAACCCTATGTCAGAGGCACTGAGAAGAAGCCCCAATGTTCCCTCCAGGCACTTTCAGTGTGGGTGCTTTCTCCACGTGGTTCCTGGTTTCACTGCGGCTCTGAAGAGAATGTTAGCCAAGAGGTAACCGGGACAGTGAAAACAGTACTCAAAGACAGGGAGAGCAAGCTCTCTCTTGGCACTTTGGATGTGGGACATACAGTGAGATGTTTGCTGCTTTTGCGTTTGGCTGTTGGGAGATTTACAGCACAAAGATATCTAGTTGATTTGAAGCAGTTCCGAGAAAGTCTAAACATAATCCCCACTTCTCCCTCCTGGCACTTTCCATGTGGGAGATATAGCAGGATGTATATTGGTTTTGAGGACAACTCAATGGACAGTGTAGGGAGAAAAGGTCCTGGCTCCTTGAATGCCGTTTCTGGAGACACTGCGATCAATGTGGGAGATATGTCAAGATGTGTGTTTGTTTTGAGGACGGCTCTCTGGAGAGTCTTAGCAAAGAGGTCACACAGATAATCAGAGCAATTCTCAGAGACACTGAGAACAAGCTCCGCAATTCCCTCCTGGCACTTTCCCTGTAGGAGATACCGCAAGACGTTTCTGTATATTGGGCACAGCGCTCTGCACGGTGTTAGCAGAGACTTTCCCGGGACAGTGAAACCCTATGTCAGAGGCACTGAGAAGAAGCCCCAATGTTCCCTCCAGGCACTTTCAGTGTGGGTGCTTTCTCCACGTGGTTCCTGGTTTCACTGCGGCTCTGAAGAGAATGTTAGCCAAGAGGTAACCGGGACAGTGAAAACAGTACTCAAAGACAGGGAGAGCAAGCTCTCTCTTGGCACTTTGGATGTGGGACATACAGCGAGATGTTTGCTGCTTTTGCGTTTGGCTGTTGGGAGATTTACAGCACAAAGATATCTAGTTGATTTGAAGCAGTTCCGAGAAAGTCTAAACATAATCCCCACTTCTCCCTCCTGGCACTTTCCATGTGGGAGATATAGCAGGATGTATATTGGTTTTGAGGACAACTCAACGGACAGTGTAGGGAGAAAAGGTCCTGGCTCCTTGAATGCCGTTTCTGGAGACACTGCGATCAATGTGGGAGATATGTCAAGATGTGTGTTTGTTTTGAGGACGGCTCTCTGGAGAGTCTTAGCAAAGAGGTCACACAGATAATCAGAGCAATTCTCAGAGACACTGAGAACAAGCTCCGCAATTCCCTCCTGGCACTTTCCCTGTAGGAGATACCGCAAGACGTTTCTGTATATTGGGCACAGCGCTCTGCACGGTGTTAGCAGAGACTTTCCCGGGACAGTGAAACCCTATGTCAGAGACACTGAGAAGAAGCCCCAATGTTCCCTCCAGGCACTTTCAGTGTGGCTGCCTTCTCCACGTGGTTCCTGGTTTCACTGCAGCTCTGAAGAGAATGTTAGCAAAGAGGTAACCGGGACAGTGAAAACAGTACTCAAAGACAGGGAGAGCAAGCTCTCTCTTGGCACTTTGGATGTGGGACATACAGCGAGATGTTTGCTGCTTTTGCGTTTGGCTGTTGGGAGATTTACAGCACAAAGATATCTAGTTGATTTGAAGCAGTTCCGAGAAAGTCTAAACATAATCCCCACTTCTCCCTCCTGGCACTTTCCATGTGGGAGATATAGCAGGATGTATATTGGTTTTGAGGACAACTCAATGGACAGTGTAGGGAGAAAAGGTCCTGGCTCCTTGAATGCCGTTTCTGGAGACACTGCGATCAATGTGGGAGATATGTCAAGATGTGTGTTTGTTTTGAGGACGGCTCTCTGGAGAGTCTTAGCAAAGAGGTCACACAGATAATCAGAGCAATTCTCAGAGACACTGAGAACAAGCTCCGCAATTCCCTCCTGGCACTTTCCCTGTAGGAGATACCGCAAGACGTTTCTGTATATTGGGCACAGCGCTCTGCACGGTGTTAGCAGAGACTTTCCCGGGACAGTGAAACCCTATGTCAGAGACACTGAGAAGAAGCCCCAATGTTCCCTCCAGGCACTTTCAGTGTGGGTGCCTTCTCCACGTGGTTCCTGGTTTCACTGCGGCTCTGAAGAGAATGTTAGCAAAGAGGTAACCGGGACAGTGAAAACAGTACTCAAAGACAGGGAGAGCAAGCTCTCTCTTGGCACTTTGGATGTGGGACATACAGCGAGATGTTTGCTGCTTTTGCGTTTGGCTGTTGGGAGATTTACAGCACAAAGATATCTAGTTGATTT